>NC_132989.1:68106195-68409225 GCF_048564905.1 Vicugna pacos
ACCTATCAAATTAGCAAATATAACAAAGTTGGATAATGCACTTGGTTGGTCAAAGTGTGGAGAAACAGACACTCTGAGACATTGGTAGTGGGACAGTAAGTGACTACACTCCTCTTTGGGAGACAATCTGACAACAGTTATTAAAATTAAACACATGCAGACTCTTTCACTAGTGAGTCCACTTCAAGGAAAGTACCTTATGGATATACTCACCTGTGCAGACAAAATAGATGTGTGAGGATGTTATTTTTAGCTTGGTTTATCACAGCAAATGAAACGACCTAACTGTCCACTGGTGGGGACAAATTAAACTGTAGCCCAACCATGGGATGAAACACTATGTTGCTTTTAAAATGAATGAAGCACATTTGTTTGTATTAATATGTAAAGTGATTGTCGAGATATATTGTTGAGTAAAAAGAATCAAGATGCAGAAAAATGTGCTAATAACTAATATGGTGTTTTTGTTGTTTTAAAAAAACAACATATGCATAGAAAAATCTTAAGATAGACAAGAAAACTAGTAATGACAGCTACAACTGGAGATCAGAACTGGATATTTGGGAGAGCTGGATAAGAAGAAAACTTTTTTTATTACTTTTTTGGTACTTTTGAATTTTGTGCCTATTCAAAAATTAATGTAAATAAATAAATAGACAAAAGAGATGGACCCAAAGCAGGCAAGTATTAGAAACAACATACTGACAGCAAATTTTTATAATAACAACTATAGGAACAACAAAACAATCAATTCCCTTTCCCCAAAAAAGAGGCAGGGGAGAAGTAAGGAAAATTGGATTAAAGTTAATAATGAGTCAGAGATGAACTACAGAGATTTATCCCTCTCTAGCCTACAGCCCTGGGGAAGAGCAGGAGATTCCTTCTGTGTTTTGGCTAAGAAAATGACTGTTACTGCATTCTCTGATATCTATTCAATGTTTGATTTCATGGATAAAATTCAGATAGGAGCCAGGCTTGTAAAGCCTTGTCTTATAATAGGCTTGAGGCAAACACTAAGGAGCACCATTCCTGAGCAGGGCATCCCGTGTAACTGTCTCCCAGTCTCTCAGCATTTGCATAAAGGCATATTTGGACTGGGATGTGGCAGAGCTCCCCAGGAGACTGTACACCAGCTGAGGGACAATGACCCCAGTTACTCTCTTGTTTTATGTGGCCAGCATGGAAGTTTCTTGTATGGCTTATAACACAGGTGCTTTGAGACAAAGCAGTTGAATATAGGTGACAGCTGCCCAGAACCTGGAATCTTGGGGGTCACGACCGAAAAAAAAGAGGGAAATCTCATTGCCATGCAAAGCAGTTTGAACTGCTTCACTCATTGGACAATCCTTATGTTGGTCCTCACATGGCTTAACATAGATCCCTAACTGTTAAAGGCTTTGAATACCCTTCTTTTGACAATGGCCTTTAAAAATTTAAGGGACCCAAGAAAGTTGATGAAGTCAAACAACACTCTCAAGGAAGCCATTTTTTGATTACCAGAATGCAAGACTTTTTGCCATAGCAAATCATACTGATAAGTCTCTGTGCTTATGATATAGTTTTAATAGCATGTATTATGCTTTTAAAATTTTTTCAACAAATTTTTATTGAAGTGTACTTGATTTATAATGTTGTGTTAGTTTATGGTGTACAGCAAGTGATTCAGTTATATATATATATATGTATATATATTCTTTCTCATATTCTTTTCCATTACAACTTATTATAGGATAATGAATCTAGTTCCCTGTGCTATACTGTAGGACCTTGCTGTTTTTCTGTTTTATATACAGTAGTTTGTGTCTGCTAATCATTGGAGGAGAGTCTTTATAAGGAATTTTTTTCCTTCTATCTAACTTCTACCAGAAAGAATGGCTGAAGTTCCAGTTGCTACATTCATGGTCATTGAGCAGAATTCAAATAGCTCCATGCAGCGGATTATGTTATGCAGGTGCCTGGCTGTACATTTTGTAGCTAATTCATTCTGGCAGGCATGTCAGGAAATTATGCTGTTCAGAATCAAATGTTCCACAGGAACATTACTAGACTTTTTCTTTGGCTAAGTGGCAAAAGTGATCATACCTACTCTGAAAATTTTCCAGGTCAAGCTCATGTATCCCAGGCTCTGCTCAAGCATGAGTGCCAGGAAGATGAGTCCCGGACAATTCTGCGGATTTGTATATTTCTTCAGGGACCTCAACTGGGTACTAGAGTGGAGACAAAGGTGTTTTGTGAGGGAAATTTCTGGCTTTGGCTCAAGTATTCTGCAGTCCATCTTCCCTCACAGTAGACAGTTTGGGGCAAGGTTTTCAAGTTGATAGAATGTCAGCCTTGCTACCTGCTTACCTGATGTACAAGATTTATGTCTCTTCTATCAGTTAGCCACATAAAATCCCAATACTACATTCCAGTTGGAGAATAACCTTGAGTTGTCAATTATTTTACTCCTTTCAAAAGCTAAGCAGAGAAAAGTGGCATTTAGCCAAGTTTAAGGGACATATTATCCATCCAATTTTGGTGATTTTAAGACCTGTCCTGGTATCATATGAGATCACTCTGATAGTAGAGCTGTATATTTATGTGACATTAACTTAGTCCTCTCCAGAATCTCTATTATTGAGTTTAACTTTTAGAGAGTGCAAGGGCAAGATTTGCTATAAAACTTTTGAATTTATTGGCTGAAATATCTAACAATGTCTCCTACATAAGGCATCTCATGATGGATTTATTTTATTTTAGAACTTAGTACTACGGGAAAAAAATCTCTTCTAAAAAACTGACTTCCAAATTTGCCATTCTAAGAACAACACGTTGGATTGCTCTCTCTCTGGCAAAAATAGAATTACTAATCATGCACAGTTACTACGTTAGCTTTTGGGGCTAGCTATATGCTTCCTCCTCCTTTTTATGACTTTCTTTTTTTTATTATTTATTCATTTTATTTTACTTTTTAAATATTTTTAAATGAAGGTACTAGTGATTGAACCCATGACCTTGTGCATGCTAAGCACTGAGCTATACCTACCCCCTTCATGACTTTCGTATTACATTTCTTTCCCAATAAATGTGTCATATATGCATCTCTTATTGGAAATTTCTGTATTGCCTAAATTTATTTTTAGAAAAAAGTAGGGCTTTGAATTTGTATTATTATCAAATACTTCCCAAAACCCCCTACTATGTTCATTTAATAAACAATAAAACCCCAACAACAACAGACTACACCCAGATAAGGAGCAAGATTTTTATTTAAAGTATTTTTTTGTTTGTTTTTTTAGGGCTGTAATTAGGCTTATTTGTTTATTTATTTATGCATTTAGTTATGTATTTATTTAATAGAGGTGCTGGGGGTTGAAGGGAGCAAGAGTTTAAAAATAAAGAAGTCTGAGAGAGAAAGAATAAAAGTACCCATCATTAGTTTCTCATTTAAGTCTTAAATTCATTCATAGCAGTTGAAGTTCAGATAAATTCATTGATTCTCTAAATGCAGTAGTAAACATCAGGTTTGCCAAACTCCATGTTGGAGGCTGGCATCTACTCCCTTTTGGGAGATCCCAGGAAAGGCTAAGAGTGGGGAAAAGGATGACAGTGGGGAGAGCAGTGCTGTCCCACATGCACTGACCATGCATGCCTTCCAGTTTAAGCTGTATTGGTGGGTCGGTCCTGACTCCTCCTGGCCTGGTTCAGAAACGATGTAAACTCTGCGAGGGCGAGGGTTTTGACCAGGCACAAATGAGCTCAGGTTTTCTATTAAATATTTGGAGGATGAATGAACAAATAAATGAAAAAAATGAGTCAGCATGATAGGTACCCCGCGACGACGAGGGTGGTCCAAGTGTCCCTGAGCTGATGCCTGAGCTCCCGCCCTTACCTCCAAGCTTCTGCCAGGAGTTGGTAGTCCCATGAGAAGCTGATGCCAGAGAGCCTTTGTCTCAGTGGGTGGTAGGTCTTGGAAAGGGGATTCATGTCTTTTTTCCTTCTCTACCCAAACTCCATGCCATAAATGTAAAGTTGACTTTGTTTTAAAATATTGTGCACTTTAGACTGCCCATAAATCTTTAATATTTGTTTCCCTAGTTTGTCATAGCCATATACATGACAATGTAATGTGACCATCATCTTGGGTCTTTTGAAGCTCTGTGATAAAATCAACATACACATTTCTAAAAAAATCATGACACTGAGGAATCACTCTAATCCAAGCGTTCTTGAGCTTTAGTGTGTATCAAAATCACCTAGAGGGCTTGTTCGAATTCACGTTGCTGGGTCCCACTTTCAGAATTACTGATTCACTAGCTCTGGGGCTCAAGAATTTACATTTCTAACACATTCCCAAGTGATGCTGATGCTGCTAGTCCAGGGATCACATTTTGAGATCCGCAGCCCTAAACTGACTTCTTTACCCCACCACCTGCCTTTTGTGACCCCACAGTGCCTTCTGCTCTGAATGCAGTCGGCAAAGTTGCAGAATGTCCTCAAGAGTGAGTCTGACTAATCTGGGGACTGTGACCTGCATTATCTGCAGCTGGTAGCTGGTTGTAAAATGGAGCAATTAAGGATTAAGACATAAACCACAGGAAATTAATATGAAGCACCACTGAGAATAAAACCCATACAATTGCTCTGCTTTGGTCATACACATGCATCCTGCTTTGCTTTGCTGTTCTGCCCACCATGTATGAGACCACACCCAGAACAAACAAAAGACTCTCTTTGCCATTCAAGAATGATAAGGTCACAGGCCAGCAAGAGAATGGAAGTAAAGTCAATGAAATAAGATTCTGGTGCTGATCATAAAGGAAAATGCCATTATACTAATTAATCAGTTAATATACAACCTCAGTCTGTAACTGCGGCATAGCGGACGTTTGAATTTCTGTTGCCTTCAAAGAATAGTTTCTTTAAGCCAAAATAATTTCTACCTGAATGTTTTCTATAATTCAGAACTTCATATGACTATTTCATAAGAATTCATTATTGATTTTGATGATATGGCTTCTTAGAATACAAACCTGAAGCATACTATAAGATAAATATGAATTTGAAATACAGGTTGATGAGGTGGAAACAAATTGAAATTTTATAATGCTGATTAATAATTCATTTCACTTCTTTAGAAATTTATATTTGGATTCCTTCTTATATAACCTCATTTAAAAGATTTAAGTTGATTAGCACCAAGTAAAATGAATCGATATAAAGTCTGGCAAATCTGGTTGGATGGATTGGACAAAAATGAGTTTGAAAGCTTTCTTCCTATCATGTCCCTTCCATGAGGTCACAAAGTCACTTTTCATATCACAGACATCCCCAAATGGTTACTTATTCCTTAATGTTTCATTTAACTAAATTAGAACAAGATGACAGTTTCTTTTTATTCATCTTACCCATCTCTAAGTGTTATTTATCTAAATCTGCTCCATCTACTATTCATAATGATTGCATTGATACACATAATTTAGGATGGAATTGATTTAAATATAATTTATTTAAATTTAAATTACTACCCAGGAAGATAGAATGTAATAACTTCAACTGCAGCTTCATATCTCTTATTTGATTTAACCATAATATGGTTCTCAACTGGTAAATAGATACAGTTTCATTCTTAGAAGGTCTATGCTATCCATTTCAAGTGTTGACTGATTTTGATAATTTCTCAAATTATTTTTACTGTCTAATTAGGAAAATGAAGCCTTTGAAACAAACAGATGTGAATTCATTGAGAGGGTTAAATGCCTCTGAGTCAATAGGTTTATCATGATTTTGTTTGACATATTTTACAATATGTCAATATATCAAATAAAACACAAAAACAATGTACATGTCTGTAAGTGTTTTATCTGATTAAAACAACATGCTGGGAAATTTCTAAAGACACACAAAAATGTTGAAATTAACAACACTTGAAGAACAAATCTTTCACCTTCACTCCCTGACTCCTTGGGGACTGGCTACAGCACAGGGAGTTATGCACACTCAGGTTTGCAATCATTCCTTTGCAGAAATTAACACAGGGAATGAGGGATGTCTTGCTGCAGAATCTAACCTTGCTTAATGAAGAAAAAAAAAAGCAGCAATTTCAGAGTCTTGGCCTGGTTTGTGTTCAGGGTAATGAGCTAGGTGAATTTAGAATCTCAGAACCAGCCCCCAAAGTGCGTTAATGTGGCTAAGCAGTAGTGTGGCCTGCTGTCTCCACTGTGGATCTAGGTCTCTGTGCTGATCATCTGATAGAGGGCTGTTTTGTCCTCTTAATATACTTTAATATGCTTTATTACCTTTGAAATTTACTGTTTTTCCTTAGAAAGTATCGTGTGTGTGTGTGTGCGTGCGTGCGTGCGTGCGTGCGTGTGTGTGTGAGAGAGATTTAATACTCACCTCCAGGATGCTCTAGAATAATGAAGGATATATTTTCAGGTTACACCAGGAAAGAATGGAGTCCAAGTCTTAGAATACTGAAGCTTGCTCCGGGCTGTCCTGGGCTAAGTCAAACATATAATTGCCACACATCAATTGAACTTAAAAGATTGTTCAAGTTTCCTTAGCAAGAGATTTAAAGATAATCTTTCAGGGTTGGTTGATTGTTTAGAACTAATGTTACCTAGACAGCTGACAAATGCTTAAGTATTACTCCCAGCAGGTCCTCACAATGCCCTTGTGAGGCTTATTAGCTTCATTTCTCAGAGGTAGAAGCTGAGTTCCCCAGTGGTAAGTGAGTGGTAGAACTGGATTAGGGCCTTGTCAGTCTGGTTCAAGAGTTTGCACTGTGTGTGTGTGTGTGTGTTTGATACTTTGAAAAAAGAAAACCTCCAAAGTTGGGGTGTGTTCTGCTCAGAGTGTCAGCTGTCCTTGATGATGAATGTTCTTTTGGGTAAAAAGTGGGTAAACTTGAAACCAAGGGCAGTCATCAGTTAGATCCCTTAAACCAAAACTTGCTTCATAAAAACTTCCCTGTAACCTGCATTCACCGATCAAGCTCGCCTTAATTGTGCTTGCAAACCACATCTTCTCCAAGCTTCATGAAGCTGAGTCAATATATCACACGATTCCTTTAAACACCCCTATAGATAACACCTGGGAAGTGTGGGTTGCTATAGTAACAGTTACTAAGCTGTTTTTCAGGAACCTGGAGCTAGTCATGCCTAGATCAAACTGCCCGAGACTGCCAACCATTCAACTGGGTCTTCCCGAGTGTCCGATTGATGACCTTCTGACGTCAGAAGGTCCAAACTCCACCCTCAGCTCATGCTAACGCCACCATTTTCTCAAGGTACATCCCATGAAGAAGCATGTAACTCAAATAGGCCTGCACAGAACACCAATTATGTCACCTTTTCTTGTCTCCAGTCATATTTCCCCACACCTCAGACCTCCTTACCTCCTTATCCCCTAAATATTCCGAGCCTCTCACCTTCAGGGAGGCAGATTTCAGACTTCCTCTCCTGTCTCCTTGCTTGGCTGCCTTGTGAGTAAGCCTTTAGTCTGCTGCAAACCTTGGCGTCTCAGCATTTGGCTTGCTGTGTGTTGGGCACACCTGGTTTGGAAACAAACTGCCTTACGAAGGGCAGTGGGCCTTTGCTGATGGAGATACTCAATCCGAGTATGTTTTGGGGTGCCACATCTCAGAAAAGCCAGAACCTCTCAGAGGAGAACAACAAAGCTAGCAAGGACGTGGAACAGCATCTACGTGAAGCAAGAATAAGAAACTTGAGATACTTCCCTCTTGTGTCTTCAGCTCCCAAACCCATCAGAGTCAGCAAAAGATAGGAGAGCTGCTGTTCTGGAAGATGGGAATTTTAGGGTTTTCTTGGCTAGTCCTTTAACTAGCTATGTGGATGTGAGCAAGTCTCACTGATCTTGGTTTCCTTATTTATGAGATAGATTCTTGGTTTCCTTGGCACACTTTCTACACCAAAGCAGCACAGGGTGTCAGTTAGGAGCACTGATTCTGGAATCAGACCATCTGAGTTTGTAATACAGCTCTTATTTCACTTCTCGTGCCTAGATTTTTCATCTGTAAAACAGGGACAATAATTTCCATTTTAGAGCTAGAGTAACAATGGGTGAGTATGTACAAGCCTTTTAAGGTAGTGCTCGTCATTTAGTAAGCTCTTAGTAAATGTTAGCTATTAACCCGATGGGTTTTTAGTGCAGTTTCAGGGTCCAACTTTATGCAACTGAGAATATTTAGACGAGTTATCATCTTGGATCCTTTTGCTTGGTCTTTCCTAACTTCAGAGGCTCAAGAAATCAGGATTCTTTTTGTAGCTCAATTCTGTCCCCACTCCTGCCCAAGCAGGCATCCCCTCAACTCTAAGTTATTGTCTAGGCAGGGATTCAAGCAGGTGGAGATAAGAATTGGAGCAAGAGAAGAAGGAGGAGGGGGAGCATTAAGGCCAGAAGAAGGGCTGAGTGTGTAGGTACGAGTAGTGCATAACTTGGCAACCACTTACATACTAATATGCTTGAAGCTTTTTTTCCTTATGCAAAGTCAGCACTGACGATGAGCTTGGACACCTGCAGGTGTTACTCTGCCAGGCAGGCAGCACCATCTCCTCTGCCACCACCTGTCTTTCTCCCACCTTCCTGCATTCCAGTATCCTCCGTTTACCATCAACATTGGCCATCACCACTACCAACACGTCATAATGTCTGGTGAGGTGTTCAGATGCCACTGCAGAAAGTGCCTGTCTCTACTGAACCTCAGGAGAGGAGCTCCAGCAGTCAGGGCATTGCCAGAGCTGGACTTTCTCTCTTGAAAAAGGTGAATGAAATGAGATCATTTTCAGATTGAGATTTTATCAAAATACAATGTGTTTAAAAATTCCTCCCCCCTCCCAAAATACAGTGTTTTAAAGATCTTCACAAAACAAAAATTCTACAGGGTTTTTTTTTTTTTAAGGTATACTCAAGTGCAAACATGTCATTATAGGCTAAAACTTTAAATTGTGACATACACCTTAGTTTAAAATATATACTCCCTGATTTAGAATGTATTGTTTCCTAAAACTTTGAATTTTAGGGATGAAAAAGACTTTTGAGACCGTTCAGTTCCATGTTAGTATTTTTTAGTTGAAGGAACTGAGAGGTAAGGAGGTGAGGACACTGGCCCTTGTTCACAGGGCTAATTAGGAAAGTTGGAGCAAGAGCAGAACTCTCAGGCAAGAATTATTTTCTTTACATCACAGAGGACTCCTCCTCCAAAATAATTATGGTTGTTACATTGCAAAGAGTTCCAGAATGGGAAGACAAGTGAAATTAGTCGCATCAACAGCTCACGCAGAGGGTGGCTAAGGGTATGGGGCCTGGGGCCAGACAAACAGGGTTGGAATCCTGTCTTCCCCACAGACCAGCAGAGTGATCATAGGCAAGTTATCCCACCTCTCTGTGGAGTCACAGGTAACCTGACTGCAAATGTTTCAATGTGTTTGTAGAGTGTTCTGTTCCATATTAGGGATAGAACCAGTATCAGATACATGTAAATCAGGAACCATTTATGTATTTATGTGTTCAATTATCGTTAAAGATTGTTTCTGAGAGGCACACTATGAGGATCTAATGCAGTTATAGTTTTTAGCTTTGCTAAATTGAGAATATTTAGGGATGTCTACATCTTGCATCCTTTTCTATATCTTTTCCAGCTTACAAATCTTAAGAAATCAGAATTCTCTTTCTGACTCCATTCTGTTCCTACCTTAGCCCAAGCAGACACTCCCCCGACTCTATAATCCTGAGGATGGAGACCTGGGCAAAGCATGGTCTCAGCCATATCACCAGTGCCAGCCCAGCACTTAAAAAATAAATGTTAGTGAGAGTTTAATGCAGTGGGATCTCTAGGATTTGGACATAGAAATGGCTTAGGGGTATGAAATGTGAGTGATTGAAACTGTGTAGCTAATGGCCCCTCATGCCACTGCTTAAAATCAGCATTCAATGAATGTATGCATGAATGAATAAAGGATTAGTGAATGAAAGAAGATAGTTAAGCTACAGCTTTGTTGTGGTCGACACCGCCACTGGGATACAACTGCCAAGTGATACTGGGGAGGAAGGAACCTCGACATGGAAGCTGAGGTGGACTAATCTAATGTAAAATGGGTATTAATGTGTCTTTACCCATCATCCATTCCTAGGCTGGAGAATCTGCATGATAATAATTACACAAGAGACGCATTCAATGCCTTTGTAGGAAGACAAGCAACTTGAACTTGGCCTTTGACCTAGAACCTGTGGCCCAGTTTAGAAAATAATATTCTAGCCTGTGTATACTCACTGATGAGACTATCATGACTTCAATTTTCCTCTCAGTGGTATACCTTTAATGAGCTAACCATTTCCCATCTTGCTGTGAAAGAAATTCATATGTATAAGCTATTATTGTCGTGTTTATAATCCAGAATGATCTGATGAAGTAGTATATTTAGATACCTAAATGATAATGAAGACTTTGTGTTGAGTTTTTAATTTATTTGACTGATTTGTTGAATTTTAAATTAATTTGAGTTTTTAATTGGACTGTGGGTGTTTAATTCCCACGGGACCAAGAATTATATGTCTCCTCTTTCTTGACAAACCCTATCTTCTCCATGTAATCTTGTCTCTATTTTTTTTTGCATTTATTTTTATTTCTATTTGGAAAACTTGTCTGACTGGTCTTTGCCACTGAAGACATCAGGTTGTGCAAAAGTCTTGGCATTCCTTGCTTGATGACTGCACAAATGAAAAATTAAGTGCGAGCAAATTCTTGTTAGATAACTTCATCGCATAGTTCTAGAGAATCACCAGCACACATCAGTCATTAAAGCATTTCTTTTTCTACTTTTACAGTGACTACACTACTTATTAAAATAGCAAATTGCTTTATTCTCTTTCCTTCCCAGAGGTTTTAATTTTTCTTATTTTGTCTTCATGGCTAGACTTCTTTTAGAAGATTGAAAATCATTTCTCCCTTGTTATTAGGGCATTTTTGGCAGACACTGCTTTTTTCACTGGAGCTGAAATATGGCTTGATTTATTTTTGTTGTTTCTGAGTTTGTTTAGCAACATAATTAATATTATCCAAATTGTTCTTGGATCAGAGCTTAATTCCTCAGCTTTTGTTTTTGATGCAAGGATGATTAGGTCTGGAGAAATAAATTAAAAAAAATTTTATGCCAGGCATAACAGCAATGGTAGTATTCCTTAACCTTCCTGCTTCCGCCCACGTTTTGTTTACATGCACATCCATCTGTAATGTCTCAAAATTAATCACTGTTCTTCAGTCTAGAGAAAATTGAGAAGCCTCTTTCCTGAGCCTTGATAAATGAACTTCTTCCTACAAATGGACCATAAGATCCACTCACTGACACAAATTCCCTTTTCTAAGAAAAAGTCACTGCTCTTAATAAGGCACTCCTTAGCCTCTCTCAGCCAAAATATTTAATTGAAATATCCCCATTTTAAAAGCTTGTATTCTTTAATACAAATAAATTTCATCAATGCTATTTTCATTCCTTATGTCTCTTCCTTCCTTTTAATCCCATGCTTAACCCTTTGTGACCCAGTGGGATTTTCAAGTCCCTTAGTAAAAACATTCTCACAGTCTCTGATGCTGGAATCCTGGACTAACAGGACCTCAGGTGTAGAATGTTCCATCAGAACTTTGGACTGATCGTGCAGTAAATAGTGCAATATTGAGTTGTTGGTTTTTTTTTTTGTTTTGTTTTGTTTTGTTTTTGTTTTTGTTTTAACCAAAAGGGAACATTTCTTTTCTCTCTTTAAGAGCAATTAATTTTGAGTTGCTAAGAACTACAATTTCATCTGTAAGGGTTACTCTACTAATTTGGCTCTTTCCTTAATGTTCCTACATTTTGTTTATTTCACTGTTCTTTCCTGCCACAGAAATTACTGCTTTTTCCCTAAGACCCTTATCTTCACACGCCCCTCTCTAATCTCTAAAGAAGACCTGACAGAATAATGACAGAGGTCCATGCCAAGAGACTGAAGGGAAGAAACAGAGAAGAGGAGGAGAATGAGGAGGGCAAACGGCTGGGGAGTGGGTGGGGTAGACCTGCTTTTGGTCAATACTTTGGGGCCCCTCCTTCCTCATCTTTCTAACCCGAGCCCCGGACTTGGCCACTGTAGCTTCCTTTGGCTTCTGCTTGGGGATTGAAGACCATCCTCAGAACTGACTGCCTTCGAAGGCAGTCGGCTATCTTCCTTGTTGGCCCACTGTACCCGCTGGCCTGGCCTCATGGAAATCTGACAAGCCTGCCTTGCAGAGACATAACAGATTGGCTTCTTTCTCTTCTTTCCTTTATTACAGTCAGAGAGAGGCCCAGAGGAGGAGGATGTCACCCTCTACAAGGGAGCTCTTGTGAAATTCGCTGTGCAGGGAAAACAATACTGTGGGGGTGTCATTTTCAGTTGTGCTGTTGCTGGCATGACAGTTTAAACAGTACTGGTTCCCTGATCTGTTTGGGCTTGGTTTCCATTCTTGCATAATGTACATGCCGGGTTCTTTGTACTGTGGATAGCAGAGAGCCCACAGATAACCAAGGCTTGGAGAGCGGAAGGGTTCTCTCATTTTATGAATTAAGCAGAGTCCAAGATAATACGTTTTTAAAATCTCGTATTTATATTGCTAAAACATATCAACATTGAAGATCAGTTTTAATCACTTATATATTTTAGCTCTACAAAAAAAAAAATTAGTTCTCATCTCTCACTGAGTCGGTGAGAACTGGATACTCAGAATCATCTGGGAGCTTTTTAAATTACTGAGGCCCAGGCCTTACTTTAAACCAGCTGAATGTCAGTCCTTAGTGGTGGGGCCCTGGCACCCCTATTTTTAACAAACTCCTCGGGCGAGTAGAGAATCAGGGGTAGAAGGTATATTGTTAAATAACCAGTTTACTCCCTGTTGGTAGCCTTAAGCGAGTAGGCCGTGGGACCCAGGGCGAAGGTCACAACAACTCTCCTATATAATAGGTAAACAGTAAATGTACGCACGCACCAGTTATATAAGCCGTATGAACCGAAAAAGCAAAGGCGCGCATGCGCTAGTAGTAGTACATAAGCAGTATGAACAAAGAAATGAACAACGCGCATGTGCGGGCAGAACAAGTGCGCCACGCAGGCTCGCGCCATCTTGTTTTAGAATACAGTGCTGTTTCGCTCCACGTCGGCTTCTCCCGGCGCAGCCTGTTTTGCAGTCTCCTTAAATCTCTCTTCAGTCCCCCTCGGCTGCCACTCCCCATCCAGCTTAAGAAGCAGTCTCTTCCTGGGAATCTCTTCCTGGTCATTTTTTATTCCCAAGCCTCAGAGGTAATCACTGGCCTAAATTTGGTGTTTATTGTTCCCATCCAAATATTAAAACTTTTACCACAGGTATATGTATGTTTGTAACCCAAAATAATATATGGTTTGGTATTTATAAATTTTAAAAACTTTGTAAGGGGGAGGGTATAGCTTAGTGGTAAAGTGCATGCCTAGCACGCACAAGGTCCTGGGTTTAGTTCCCAGTACCTCTGTTTAAAAAAAAAAACTAATAAAGAAACCTAAAATTACCTCACCCCATTAAAAAAAAAGAAGAAAAAAATAAAAATAAATAAATAAAAACTATAAATGGTACTACGTCCTATGTATCTTTCTAAAACTTTTTTCTTCAAGATTTATTCATATTGATACATGTAGTTTTAGTATATTTTCACTACTGTATAGTATTGTATAAATATTTTTAAAAACTTATTTTGAAGTGAGCCAGTGGTCATATCGTTTTACCAGACTTACTTCCTTTTTGGGGCTATTTTCCCCCAATTTTATATTCAAGAGCACATATTTTAATAGCGATTATTATAACTCAATTTTGGGTTTTTCTTTTTCCATTTAATTCTTAAAAAATTTAAAAAAAATTTTGGGGGAGAGGTAATTAGGTTTACTTACTTCTTTTCAGAGGATGTACTGGGGATTGAACCCAGGACCTTGTGTATGCTAAGCATGCACGCTACCATTTGAACTGTACCCTCCCCACTATTTAATATTATATCATAAACTTCTTTCCATGTTATATGTTATAATGATTCTTTAATTAGCTACAGAACTTTCCTTCATGTTTGTTTATAATTTACCTAACTATACCCCTAATATTTACCCCTAATATTGTTTCAGGACATGGAGCTGGTAACGCTATGAGAAAGACTTGAGGGTAAGCAGCTTATTTGTTTTGTTGAATTATTTCCCTGGAATAACTTTCCAGGAGTAGGATTATTGAATCCAAGTCTTTGAATGATTTTATGATTCTCGATACTTTTTTTTATAATATCATCTTCCAAAAACACTCTTACCATCTCTCAGTTAACACTGGATGGCTTTGTTTCATGGAAGAACATAGTATTAGGAATGTCTCTTTTAGAGAAACCATACTCTTGGTTCCAAACTCTTAGAACAAATCAAACACTGAAAAGAGTTCCCAGAGTTGAATCTATTTAACAATAGGCTAATATTTAAAGCTAAATGGAATAGCAAACACACGAGCAGTAGCAAAAACGTTGGATAATAAACTGATTGCAGATGTGATTTCACAATGGTAATTGTTACTTAAGTTGCCTAAGCTCTTTATTAAAGTTCAGCGTCCTCAGCTGTAAAATGGAATTATAATACTAATAACAATAGCAACAAGCAGGACAACATTTTTACTGTCTTCATCATGTGCCAGGCATGGTTCCAAACACTTTAGGTGCACTAACATTTAGTTTTCATAACAGCCCTATCATGTAGGCCTTGTTTTCATTATCCCTATTTTATAGCTGAGGAACCAAAGCACAGAGGGTTAAGTGACTTTTCTAATGGCTTACAGTTAGTAGGTGGCAGAGCCAGAATTCTAACTCAGTCTGGCTCCAGAGTTTACACTCATAATCACTAAATAGATAAGATAGTTCATATGAAATACCTGGTCCAAAGACTGGCACATAGTGAGTACTCAATAAATGCTTGCTATTATTATTATTATTATTATTATTATTATTATTATTATTATTATTACTTCTATTATTATCAGTATGTATTTTAAAAGCCAACTAATTAGGTCGTATAGAAAATGGCAGAATTGAATTAAAAGCTCTAGGGAACAGAATTAATGACTGGAAGTTTCAGCAAGGCAAATCCTGACTCAGTAGCAATGGTGCACTCTTGAAGGGGAGGCTTTAGCTCAGTGGTAGGGTTAGTGCTTAGCATGCATGAGGTCATGGGTTCAATCCCCAGTACCTCCACTAAAAAAAAACAACAACAAAAAAACAACTCTAATAATAAATAAATAAACAAACCTAATTATCTCCCCGCTCCAAAACAAACAAACAAAAGTAGTGCACTCTCGGGCACTGCACATGAGCCAGGAGAGGATGAATGGCCCCTTAAGAAGGTTGTAGAAAAAATTTCTGTATCAGGTGGGTGGCTGAACTAGATGACCTCTATGGCACTTTCCAACTGTAGGAGTCTATGATTCTAGGCTGGAATCCTATATTCTTTTTCCACACAGTAAAGCTTCATTTGTTTTCTTTAATATTAGTTTCAGTTTCTGAACCTTGTTGATACTATTTTCATTGTAATTATCTGAATCATTCACCAACAAGAGTATAGCTTTGTAGTTTGGGTAAGCCTTTGACAGTCTCTCATGTTGTAATGTTTGATGTGTTACAAAACCTGAACATTATAATGATGGGTGCTGGGGAAACTGACATATAAACACATGAGTTACTGTGCTGTGATGGTCATCCCTTCTAGGTAGGCATCTACAGGGTTACTGTCACTGGGCTAAATACCATTTGGGGCCTGTCATCTTTAACCATCAAGAGAATGTGCAGGCCCATAAAATCGTCATACGGGGCTTTTAATGTTTACATTGAAAAATCATGGAACTATGATTGTGGATATAAGTTAATGTCACATCTGTAACAACACTGTTCACAGGTGACTCAAGGAAGTTCCAATGAGTTTCCTGCTGAAAGGACAATTACTCCCTTGATGGAAGTAATAGTTTTGCTCAAATCATAGAGAAGCCACACCTGACCTCATAACTTGCCTTCCCTTTGGATTTCAATCTAGGCAATTATTTTGCCTTTACCATTACATCTTAAGCAATCCTTCAGGATAATGAACAATTTTGTATATCAACTTTATGTCATTTCTCCAAAAAGGGTGATTTAAAAAGCCCAGTTAATTCCCTTACAAAGATGTTGAGAATGGAATCCATAGCAAGCATACAGGGCTGGTTCAGAGAGTCAGTACTTAGAAATCAGTTTCTTCTTGGCTATGTATTTTTGTCTTTGGTCTGATGTTTTACATTGGGCTGAATGTGTAGTTACCATGGAGATATGATGAAAATGGGCATAGAGTTTTGGGTATCAAATTGTCCACAAATTTACTATATAAAAATAGGATGTGGAGTCAGAAAGAGGACAGACAAAAGCTTTCAAAACAATGTTGTGAGATTTAATCTACAATATGAGGAGGATGAGAAAACCAGAGAGCAGGTAGGATTTTAGATATTAGATTCTCCAAAATCTTAAGATAAACAATTTGAAGTGATCATTTTTGAATCATCATCACTGAAACACACAGTATATTCACCTTGTAAGAAAAATAATCTGATTTTACTTAGTGGGATTTCACCATTTTCAACAGTAGTAATAATTCTTGTAAAACAGAGATTGGTTGCAGGTTGACTTCTATTTATGATGGCACCTTCATGCAAACAGCTCATATACTGATGGATATGCGTATTTATACTCTGTGTTTAATTTAGACACATTGTAACTCAGGTTAAATAATGAAAAAAGTGCCAGTTTGTTTTAAGTAAGCTAAGGTTTGCTTTGTAATCTGATCAACTAATAAACAATTATGAGCATACATTTGGGGCATCTTGCTTTGGGGAACTTCAGAAAGGGTGACAAGCTGTCTGGCAGTAATTACGCGTGTCATTATCCTTGTGTTATTCATAATGAATCCAATAAGATGAGGGTGGTGTCTCCAGTCACCCAGAAACTCGAATTAGAATGCTTAAGACTCAAATAACAGCAGTGGGCAATCAGATTCAAAGCTTTTTTGGAATGTAAGTAGCATTTCTAAAAGGAATGTGTGTTATTTACATACGTAAAGTAAATATTGAAAGATTGGCTCTGGCTAAAAATACTCAAGGTAAGGTTGCAGGACTGGATAGTAAAAGAATGAGCTGATATTGTAGACTTTTCAGAACAGAACTTTTTTTTTTTGTCATGTCTGTTTAGGATGAAAGTGAATTTTTGATTCAAATAAAACAGAAGGGAGTTGACCAAAACTGTTTGTCCAAGAAGTGACAAATGTGTAGTGTACCCAGGAACAAATCTCAATTTACAGTATTGTTCTTAAGCAAGTTATACTTGGACAACATCTTGCTACATTTCAGATTGTACGGTTAGAAGAATCAAACTTGAAAATTCTTTTGACCTGTTCTCTTTTGGGTAACATTTTGAAAAATGTGTCCTAAACAAGGCAGTATATTTATCATCTATAAAACAAGACAAAGAGATTGAACTTAGACTCTTCTTCTGGTAGGTTAGTTGGACAAACAAAACTTTCCTATAGATTGAGAAGTTGGCATTGGTCTTCCTGCCTATGGAAAAGCCTTGAATAGGGACAAGCCTCTCAGAGGGGAAAAAAGGAATGTCTCTCTTCTCTGCTGAGGACAGAAGCACAAAGTGATTGAAGTAGTTTGAATTTATCCCTTCTATTTGAAAAAGCCCTTCTCGTACAGATATTTCTCTTTGCCTCAGACCTTCTGTTGTGGCAAACCCTGCCAGAGGGTTACTGGAGAGAATAGTTTTTTGTTTGGTTTTGTTTAAGATTCAGGGAGAGCTGCTTAATGAACATGACAGATAGGGCATGGAAGTCTTGATACTCTTTGGTTGAGTCCTGTGAGTCACAGCTGCAGAAGGGGAGGCGTGGAGGCCAGTGGCCTGCCTGCTGACATCAGAGCAGTGGTTAAGGAAAATCTGGCCAGTGCCACCTGAGGGCAAAACTGCCTCTTCACCATCATAGCATCCTTGCCCTGTCTGCTGCTCTCTCCTACCCCACCCCTTCATCAGCCCATTGTGGAGGCTGCTCATGCCCCTTGTGAGGAAAGAACAGGTTTCTCCTCTACTCGCTTTCCGGCAGTGGTATATATGCCTCCTACGAACCAGCACTTCCGAAGAGCTGGGAGCCTCTGTAATGCTTCTGCAACTCTGAAGACCAAGTCAGTTGACTTAATACTCCTATCGACTGACAGAGATTCAGGCATGAATCAAAGAATTTAGAACTGGAAGGGACTTTAAAGACTTAAAAAACATAACCTTCTCATTTTATATGTTGGAACTGAGCCTGTGTGAGAGCCACAGAGCTCATTAGAGCCAGAGGAAGGGGATGAGAACCCAAGCGTCTTGAGTAGGATTCTTGTAAGTGGAAGAAGGTGTCGTTATTTCAGGAGATTTGTGGGTGCTGCCTCCAGGCCAGCGTTCATTCCTCTGTATAGTTACTAAGCAATGTTGGTAGGAAACTTAATTTTAGATGGGGTGATTTGGGGCTTCATATTTAAAGAAATGAATTATTGTGAGTCTGTCACGTGTAAATGAATGTCGAACAATTCCCTTCACACTGTTTTATAAAACAATCATAAGCCCCACAGCTTTTCCTTATTGGGACGTGTCCTTAACTGAACTCACAGAGACGCTTCATATTCTGTCACTCTGAGTGTCTCACTCGCACACTGAGGAAGCCAAACTTGAAATCTTGAATTCTCTGGCCCATATTTAGAGATGATTCTCTTTCTAGTAGCTATTCTTTATCTGAGTCTTAAGACTAGGCATCTGGGTATCCATTTAATGGGAAGAATTAAATTTCGTCCCTTCCAGGCATTCTGCCCAACTTGCAAAGTGGAAATCCTTGCAACTTTTTTTTTCATTTGGCCTGATATGTCTTGTGTAGTCCCAGTAAATGTACACAAAGCAAATCATGTTCAGGAAACAGAAACAGAATAAAAACACTTCATTATTAGCATCCTGGAGACAAACCGCATTGCATTGGTCCCGCTCTCCATCAATACATAGAGGAACAGAATGCAGATAGTGGCTCTATGAAAGTTTTATAGTAGGTGAAGTTTTACAAAATTGTGTACCTACTATGTGCCAGGCATCTCTTCCCCCTATTTGTTCTTTCATTCATGGAAATGCTTTATTCTCCTTCTAGTTTGTATCTCTCAATAAAGCTTACTCTTGGGAAAGGATTAGATGTTGCTTATTTCTATTTTAGTTTATGCATTTATTTACCCAGTAACTATTTCATGAGCAACTATGTATCAGACACTATGCTAGGTGTTTGGATACAATAGGGAGAAAAAATTAGACAAACCCATGTCTTTATGGGTTAGACTAGTGAAGGGCACAGTATCATAACACAAATAAATGTGTGCTGACAACTTGAGGAGCCTGTAAAGATGAACAAAGTGCCAGGAGATGGGGGAAGATGACCTGGTCATAAAAGCCAAGGGAAGCTTCCCTGTAAAATGATGCTTAACAGAAATGGGAAGGGACTGGAGTTATCAAAGAGGGAAGAGTGATTTAAGTCAAGAAGATAGTATCTTTAAAGGCTCTGTAATAGTGAAGAGTCCAAGGGTAGAGCATGTATTACACTTTTTGCTTTTGCTGTACTATGGTGAATAGGTTTGATGGGGTTAGAAGAGATATAGGTAGACTGGTTAGGAGGGTATTAAGATCAACAAAGAAAGTGGAGAAGATGAAGATGAGCAGACAGTTTTTCTTTTTGACAGACAACCTCTTACAATATTTTAAATTGGATATATTACTTTGCTGAATCCTCTCTAAACCAAACCAGATACTATCTCCATAGGACATGAGAAATTTGAGCAACAAAGAGGTTATTTGCTCCAAGTCACAGAGCTAGTAAGCAGCAGAATCAGAATTTGAGTCCAAGTATTTTTGACCCCAAATGGCTGGCTTGGCTAATGATGCAGTGCCTTGAAGGGTTATGTTTTTATTTAGTGGAGGAGACTCTTTCAGTTCCTGGAGACCAAAACAAACAATCCATCATGTTCTGGCTGCACTGAAGTGTTCTCAGTGAAGGGCAGTAACTCCAGGAATATTTGCAGATCTCTCCTTTTATCTCTAAAGACAGCTGAGCCATGACACCCTGAATTCTGTGGCTGCCTCATCTGCATACTGCCCAGAAACTCAGGGAAGTCTTTGCAGGCACGTTGAGGCTTGGGCCCCTGGGAAGGATGAAGAGAAGGACATTCAGGCAGGCATGGAGTCCTTACACTAGGGCCAGGAGGCTCCTGAAAGATGTATCCCTACTCCTTGGTGGATGCCTTTTGGCATCATTATTATAGGTGGGGATCATTGGGTTGCATGGAACCCAATCCATGTGAGCCAGCTTCTGAACTGGGGGTGGGGCAGGGCATGGTTATTGGAGCAGTACAGAGTTGTTTAGGTGGAAAGTGAGGCCAGCCAGCTCATGGGAACCGATTCTGGGAGGCCACCAGAGAGTGAGGCAGCTTGTCTCTCTGTCTCCAGTTTCTCATCTCTCTTGGGCTGTGTGGTCTTTGCCTCTCTGAGCCTCCTGGGAACAGATCATTTTGACAGAATTGGGGGATGGCTTGGGTGTGGAGGTGAGGGGGAGGGAGGTATCATGGATGACTTCTCAGGTTTGTTCCACTGGATGACTAAATCATTGAGAACGGAACCATGGAAGGAAACCAGGTTAGTAGTATTGGTGGGTATGGGGAATGGTGAGAGCACGAATTCATTAAGCTTGGGCACCTTTGGGACTCCCAAGAGGACAAAGTAAGTTGCCAGTTGTATAATCAGTTTTGAAGCCTGAGGAGACAAATGCTTGGGCTGGGGGTATAAATTTGTGAGTCATTTCTGTATGGATAGTAATGAAGAAATTGATTACAGATAATAGCACTTGCAAAGAGAATATTTTAGAGTGGATTGAAATAAATGCTTTGCTTTCCTCTGGGGATGTGCCTTTTAAGCCTTGTCTAAGTACAAAATATATCACTTTGATTCCTCACCTAGATCTTTCTGGTTTTAGAGCAGGTAGGCAAGCTTATGAATTGGGCAGAAGTGTCCCTAAAATTATGCCCCATAGGTGGATCCTACTGGGCTTGCTGAAAAGTCAACCAAAAAGACTTGGAAGATTTTTAAAAAATCTTTATGAAAAAATCAACATTTAGCTATCTTCTTGGGAACAGGTGCAGATGGAGAAGACAGGTAAAATGCAGACGTCTACAGAGCAGATTAAATATTGCGTTGGCAAACAAATTGATTTATATGATCAAAGATGTCCTTTCAACCTAAGATAGTTTGAAGATGTTTTTGGTGTGAAGACTGAAATTAATCTGAAGCATCCCTACTGGGTTTTGGTGAATTGTTCTGTGTTGATGTGTTCACATCTGTAATACTAATAATGTTCAAGATTTTTAATGTTTTTCAGCCACTTTTATTTTTATTTCAATAATTGAATTCTTAACTTTTACCTATTATTATAGGACTTTACAAATTCAAATTAATAGATACTTTTTCAGAGTAGTTTTACATTTACAGAAAAATTGAGCAAAAAGTACAGACATCTCCCATATGTCACCTCTATCCACTCTCCTCTCTCAGTTTCCCCTATTATAATATAATATCATTTTTTTGATGGGGGAAGGAAATTAGGTTTATTTATTTATTTTTGATTGAGGTACTGGGGATTTAACCCAGGACCTTGTGCATGCTAAGCAGGCACTCTACCACTGAGCTATAACCTTCCCATTCCCCTATTATTAATATCTTGCATTCATATGGTACATTTGTTATGATTGATGAGCCAGTGTTGGTACATTATTATTGACTAAAGTCTATAGTATAATGTTGTACATTCTATGGGTTTTGGCAAATGTACGACATACATCCACCATTACAGTGGCATACAGAATAGTTTCACTGCCCTAAAAAATCCTCCGTGTTCATCTATTCATCCCTCCGTGCCCCATAACCCCTGGCAACCAGTGATCTCTTCATTGTCTGTATAGTTTGCCTTTTCCATGATTTCACATAGCTGGAATCATACAGCATATAGTCTTTTCAGACTGGCTTCTCTGACTTAGCAACATGCATTTAAGTTTCCTCCATGTCTTTTCGTGGCTTGAGAGCTCACTTCTTTTTATGATTGAATAATACTGAATCATATAAATGTGTTCTGCTTTGTTTATTTATTCACGCACTGAAGAGCATCTTAGTTATTTCCAAGTTTTGGCAATTATGAATAAACGTTCATGTATAGGTTTTTGTGTGGGCATAATTTCAACTAATCTGGGAAATACCAAGGAGTGTGACTGCTGGATCATATGGTTAAGAGCAAGTTTAGTTTTATAAGAAACTGCTAAACGCTCTTCCAAAGCGGCTGTACCATTTTGCATTCCCATCAGCAATGAATGAGAATTGTAACTTATAGTGCTTTAAAAATCTGTTAACAGCAACAACAGTTAAAAAAAAAACTATGCATAAGCTGTCTATCAAGAAGAACCATTTGTTTGCTGTATATGGAGCAGAACTCCCCTCCACCACTCCTCCAATTATTGACTGTATTTTAATTGTCTTTTCTTAGTGGGTGGAGTTTCTCTTGACTGTGAAGGGTCTGCCTGTGGACAGATTCCTCCAGAATTCTATTTTTTATGTTGGATACTTTGAATTCCTGATTGTAACAGTGATTAGGAATTATTTTCTAAGTTTAAATAAATTCATATACTGCACTCAACACCACCACGTAGGACACAACGTCGCATTCTGCTGCATTTGTTACACAACAGTAAAATCTTTCACCAGGCAATTTTGCATGTAGACATAATTAACTTCAGTGTGTAAAGCTACCACAAAAAGTTTGAGTGTGCTCAGCTGAGTTATTTTTAGATGCATGCAAAATATTTTGTTAATGTAATTTTCTGATGACTTATCTAAACATTTGAAAGAAAGACAATGGGCCCTTTAGCATTGTCAGTGCTGAGCTCACCCAGCCCCTTCGCGCACCTGTACCCAGGAACTCCTAGGATTGTACCACAGAAATGAATTCCTTTAATCATAGACTCATGAGCCACAGAATCTCTCAGTCAGTCATAAGCCTGACCCACTTAAGTTCATAGCCAACATAGGATGTTTCCTCTAATCTTCCAGAATTCCAGAATATTCTATTATAGCAAAACAGAAATGTTTACAAGTTTTTCCTTTTCAATACATTCTTCCTTAGGCCAAACCAAAATTCTTTACCTGCAGTTAGAAAATCATTTCTTTGTGTTGTTTTGTTTCAAAAACATCCATGAACATTTCTCCTGAAAGTTCTAAGAGAGTAGATTTTAAACATTCTCACCACCACAACAACAAAAAAGTAGTTAAGTAAGGTGCAGGGTGGATTAACCTAACCTTACTGTGGTAAACATTTTGCAATACATACATAAATCAAATCATTACAGTGTACACCTTAAACTTATAAAATGGAGAGCGTCAATTATATCGCAATAAAACTGGGAAAATGAAAATGCCTTACATACATAAAGACAGCGCCCCCTTTTCCCCTGGCTTTTGTGTCATTATTCTTAAATATGCCTTTCTTTTTATTTCTGGCTTTCTCTCTTATTCTTGACACTACATATTTATTATCTTTTTAGATAATTCAATTAACATTTTCCAGGGCACATACTATGTGCAAAGTATTAGGTTAAGTTCTAGGAATCCCTTTACATCAAGGACAGGAGTTGGCAGACTCTTTTTCAGGTCCTGGAAAGGACCAGACAGCAAATATCTTAGGTTTTGAGGGGAGCTATCCAGTTTTCATCACATTACTCAACTCTGGTGATGTCGTGCCCAAGCAGCCGCAGGAAGCAGTAAAAGAATGAGTATGGCTGTGTGCCAACACAACTTTTTTTTACAAAAACAGGTGCTGGACCCCTGATCAAGGGGATCACTGATCCTGCTAAAATAAATGCAAATACAATATAGAGAGTGCCCTACATCAGCAGTATAAGCACAGTAAGTGTACTCTAAAGGCAGTCTGAACAACTTGCGGTTGGAATACAGCAGAGGGAATAATTCATTTCTACCTGACTTGGCTGAACAGGTTTTCATTTAGAAGGTGACTTTTAGAATTTAAAGGATGCCAGGAGGGAAAAAGGGTTTCAGAAAGAGAATTCCAACTAGTGTGAACAAAGAATGTGAGCATGAAAGAACATGTCATATTTGGGAAATTTCAAGTTCTCCTTCTGTGGCTAAAACATTGTATTTATAGGAAGATGTGAGGAAAAGGTATGCTGGAGGCTGGCTGTCAAAGGCCCTGAGGCTTCCCTTTGGGAACTGGATTTTAGCTGTGGGCCAACTGAGACACATTCAACTCTGTTTTAAAATGAATTCTGGAGGTCTACACTGTGTGCTGGATGTTGTTTTGGAGCAGGAGAGAGCAGAGGCAGAGAAACAAGTTATAAATCTATTTCTTTTGTCCAGGTGAGAGAAAAAGACTTGAACTGGGGGAGTGGCTTTGGTGGAGAAGAAGGACTTTCGGAGGTTGAATTGACAGGTCATAAAGACAATGATTGTTTCCAGAATTGTCAGATGGTCAACAGGTTGTGCCAGCTGTTTAGTACTCAGATTTGCTCTCAGACCCCTTCCCTGCCCTTTCTTTGTCTGGGATCGCAGGAAGCTGATCCCCTCAAACTACAGCTCCTGGCTCCCTTGCCTACTGGCTTCTGGATGGGCAGAGCCACATGGGAGCAAGCAGGCAGAGAGAAACCAGAGTATTTCTCCCCTCTCCCCCTGTCCCTGTGGCATCAGCAGCAGTGACTGAGTCTCCTTTGTACATCTAGCTCCTTCTGTGGTCCAAGGTTCCAACTCCCACTTGGTGGCCCTGGCTCTTGGGCTCCCTAACATCGCCTCTTCTGTGCTTTCACCCGAGGGGTGATGGAAGCTTCTTGTCGTTCTCCGCTCTCTCTGGGTTGCCTCACCTTCCTTTGTTTTCTCTTTCAGCTTTTCTGACTTCTTTGTAACCAGTTCTCTCAGTTGAACTCCCTAGTGTAGGTTCTGTTCTTCTGGCCGGATCGTGACTGATAGAGGTGTAATGATTAAAACAGTTGGGCAGTGCAGGAAAGTAAAGTAGGGAAGAAAGATAATTCAATTTTCAATCTGTTTTGTAGTCTGAAACAAGGTGCCTACTGTACCTATAATGGTCTTCATTCCTGCTCCCACTAGACCATTCATCACAAAGCTAGTTAGAACAGTTTTTAAAAAACCTAAGCATATCATATCCTTCCCTACTTAAAACCTTCCAATGGCTTTCTGTTGTACCTAGAATAAAAGCTGAACTCCTTAGATAAGCCTCTACCTGCACCTGCTCGTCTTTCCCTCCTCACTTACCCTGTCCAGCCACACTGATCCTCTTGCTGTTCCGCAAAATTGCCAAGTTAATTTATGCCTCAGGGCCTTTGCACTTGTGCTCCTACTACTGGAAATGCTGTTTCTTCAGCTCTCCATGCAGGTCTCTGTTACTGTGTCATCTCTTTAGAGATACCACCAACACTTACCTCCTTATCCTGGTTTGTGTTCTCTGTCACATGTATGAAATTATATCATTTATCTCTTTCTATTTCCTTAAAGCTTGAGGGCACATTTTTTGCCTCGTTCACCTTCCTATTCTTAGCACTTGGCCTCTATTAAGAACAGCATAAATATTTGCTGATGAATACATGAATAATTATTTCACCTTTACAAAGTGTTGTATAGCAGAAGTGCTTTATATTTTTTTATTACTTTACTTATTTATTTTTATTATTTTACTTTCATGCTGTCTCATCTCAACATGCTGTCTACTAACCCATCTTCACTATTCTGCTCTCAAAACAGTTGGAATCCTTTCCTCTATGAAACTTTCTCTCCCTACTCCACACAGGGACTTGACTTCTCCCTCCTTTGGGGTCCTTTGTACCCTAGCAAGAATGACATTTTATTGCAGATGTTTAACATTTTCCTCCTTTTCCTAGATAGTAACCTCTTTTTTGGGAGGGGAGAGGTAATTAGACTTATTTATTCATTTATTTAAATGAAGGCACTAGGGATTGAACCCAGGACCTTGTGCATGCTAAGCACGTGCTCTACCACTGTAGCTATACCCTCTCCCGCCAATAGTAACCTCTTAAAGGGCAGTAGGGATCATGGATTTTTACCTCTATAGCTTCAGTCTGTAGAATAGTGCCCAACACATTGTTACATTTAGTAAATATTTGTTGAATGAATAATGGATGAAATAGCAGATACAGGAAATTTTCCAGCTTCACATTTCTATTTGTTTCCATACACGATGGATTGCTGGGAAGGAAAATGGTTCCCTACCTGTAAAATGGGGTTGATAGTACCAAACTCACACTGTTTGTGGACAAGATTGGGGTAGTGGAATAAAAACGCTTAGCAAATTGCAAGAATAATTTGAGGAAAACTTGCCATTCCTGTATTATGGGGGAAGGGCTTTTCCCACTGACAAGGATGCATCCTGATGTGAATATCAGTTTTATCCGAGACTTGTCTATAAAAAATCTTAAACTTTCTCAAATTTTCATGATGATTTGGAAAGAAGGTGTTCTGATGGAGGGATGGTTAAGGTAGACTTCACAGAAAAAGAGGAAGATGTCCTTAGGAGTATGTGCTTGGCTTTTTCAGAGGTTTGGTTAATCCTGAGAGGAAGGCCTTATAGTATGTTTTCTAGGGACGAGGGTTTACTGCCCATAGGTAAGAAATACATGCTCAGAGAGGCCCTAACCCCTCATGTACAGTCCCCAGCCCAACACCAGGAAGGATGATTGTCACTGAGCCCTGGAGTGTTGGGTCTCAGTAGCCACCCTCTTGCTCTGGTGCCTTTAACTCCTCAGCTCCTGTTAGCTGTAACACAGAGAAACAAAGGGAGGGGTGAAGACGTATTTACTACTCTTTCTGCCAGCATCTTTATCCTTTGCCTCTCTGCTGTGCCATTTGGAAGCTGAGAGGCTGTTTTGTCTCCAGCCCTATTTTGCACTGAGTATCACTAAATGCCTAATTTACTATTAAGTGAAGATCAGAGGGAAGAAACAGATTTTAAAACATTTAAAAGTATTGAAGTGCCAAAGTGCTTTTTCTGAGGATAAAACTAATGACAGAATGTTGGTTTTCATCTAAGAGTTCCTTGAAGATAAAAGTAATCCATTAGAACACAGCTTGATTGACCCGGGTAGATTGTGGGGAGCATGGTGGGTGGGGACATTGGGTTGAACTGGCAGCCTTTATGTAAAATTGATTGTGGCCTCTGATTTTAAAATGAAGCCACAGTGTGGTGAGACACCTCCCCCTTTGTGTCATCCATATTCTATTTCCATGAAGGGGATCTTAACCATAATTTCAGTTTTAGTTAAAACACTTAAAAAATCCCAGTTCTATTAAAACAATTATGGATATTTTTGCTAATGTAGAGAGGCAAGTTGTAAAAGAAACCCAAGATCTTAAAAAAATTAAAAAGAATTAATTATCTGCTTCCACCAACTCTCTGCCTTTTAAAAATTAAGTATTTTAAGAAAATATGTGTGAGTGGCTGGCAGATAAGCATTAGTTGCTCTTCTCTGAGCTCCCATATTTTTGTGTTCCTTCCTTTTTTTTAAAAAAAATAGCATATTGCATTTAATTGTATGTTTCCACATCTATCTCCCTCATTAGACTTGAGCTCATCTGGGGCAGGATCAAGTCTCACCCATCTTTGATTCATCAGTGCCTATGATATGAGGGTGCCTAGTGCAGAGCTGTTTTTCAAAAACTATTGAATGAATGGAACATCATTTTAAGCTCTAGGCATCTGTTTGGCTCTCGGCCTAATTAGATAATATTTAATTCATCACAAGCACTAGCTCTTAATCAGATGAAAAGATTCTCAAGCTCACTTTTAATAAAAGAAGTACAAATTAAAACCGTACTGAGACACCACTTTTTCATGTCTCATATCCCTGTGTATGTTGTACATACAGGATCAGCACTTTGTTAGTTGTATACACTAACATTCTAGGGAAGGCATTTTGGCAATGCCTATCAAAATTCCAAATGAACATACTCTTCTGGGAGGAGGTAATTAGATTTATTTAATAAATTAAATTTTTAAAAGAGGTACTGGGGATTGAACCCAGGACTTCGTGCATGCTAAGCAGGCACTCTACCACAGGACTATACCCTCCCCCTCCAAATGAACATTGTCTTTAACCCAGGAATTCCACTTCTAGGAATTTGTCTGACAGATACTCTTCTACAGGTGGCAATGATGTATAGGTCGAAACACTTATTGTGTATTGTTTGCACTAGCAAAAGCCTTGAAATGATCTAAATGTCCACCAATAGGGAATTAGTTAAACAAATAATAGTACATGCATGCAATAGGCAGTCTAGTCCAGAGAAGAAAAAGAATGAGGCAGCTCTGTATCTCCTGATAGGGGATGATTGCTAAGCTGTGTTAAGTTAGAAAAACAAGATTTAAGGATGCAGCGTGCTACCATGAATTATTTAAGTGATGATAAGAGAATTTGCGTGCACATGCGTGGTTATTCCTGAATGGACTTATAAAACCCTAGTGAATATTGGCCATCTCTGGTTCAGGGAGCTGGGTGGATTGGTAACAGTGAGTTATGGTTTGTGTCCCTGGCCACACAAAAAGTCTTCTGTGACTCACTTACCCTTTAACTCTTTACCATGTTCCCATTGTTGTTAGGATTAAGTCCCAAATTCTTCTCATGACCTGCAAGGTGCTTTGTCACAGGACCCTTCCCTCCTTCCCCTGCCTCATCTGCAGCCCCTCTCCCTCTTGGCTTGGTCTTTCTGTTCCTCAAACACTATTCTCCTTCCCATCTCATGGCCTTTGCTGATGCTGTCCCTCTGCCTGGAACACTCCTCCCCTCCACCCTCACCTGCCTAATTCCTAGCGCTCCTTGAGGAATCAACTTCGAGGTTACTTCATCAGAGTGACCTGTGCTACCTCACCAGCCTAGGGTAGTCCCCTACAGATGCTCCCATGGCATCACAAACTCCTCTTTCAGTAGTAAGCAGTAGAGATGCAGTTAAATTAACTACTGTATATAAAAATAGATAAAAAACAAATTTCTTCTGTATAGCACAGGGAACTATATTCAATATCTTTAATAACCTATAATGAAAAAGAATATGAAAACAAGTATATGTATACGTATGACTGAAGCATTACGCTATGTACCAGAAATTGACATATTGTACCTGACTATACATCAATAAAAAATCTTATTTGCTTGATGTCTGTTTTCTTTTCTAAGCAGCAAGCTGACATCTGTCCCGGTTACCTCTGTACACGTGTCCAGCACAAAGCCAGTGCTCATAGACTGTTGTGGAAGGAAGAAAAGAAGGATGGAAGGAATGAAGGTGGGAGGGAGGGAGGGAGGGAGGAAGTGAGGAAGGTCAGTCATGAAGGAGAGATGAAGGAAGAAAGGAACAACCAAGACATTAAAGCCCATTGTAAAGCATTATCCCTATGTGTATTCTTCATTAGTAGTTTGTGAGCCTAGTATTCTCATATTTACCTGAAAATTACATTGTTAACTCTCTGGCCTTAGAATTCGTATTTCATAAAAATTGGATATTTTGGTTTATTGTTTAATGAAAAAAAATTATCACCACTGATGAATTTTACTTTAGCTCAGAAATCATGTTATTCTGAAGATTTCTTGTTTTACCACAGAGGGGCAGTAGCTTTTCACATGGAAGGTAATGATGCCTGTCTTTTATGGGTGAGAAGATGTTTTAAGATACACATGTTAGGCCTTTAGGCTCTTTAAAAAAATCCACATATTTTTACATTGATGCTACTGTGTTTAAATATGAAACAGATGATCATCTGGTTTGTTTAGAATGAATCAAGATTGTTCCCCAGCCTCCAAGGTTCTGAATGAGGTGGCTGCTGTCCCCTCCCTGCCCAGGCACACTAGTTTTCTCAAGGCAACATCGTCTCCTTTCCAGGCCTTGTCACTTGTTATTTCTTCCTGGAATGCTGTCCTCATCCAGGTTTCTGCTCCAATGTCAGTCACTTAGAAAGGGCTTTGCAGATCCTTCCATCTGAAGTAGCTCTCTACCCAGGAACCAGACAGGTTTTGTGAGATTTGAATTTGAGATAGAGAACACAAAATTATAGATATAAAAATTCACATAAAGTGAACACTTAGAAAAAAATTAAAACAAAGGACAAAACAAAAAAGCGGACACATGTCCCAACCATCAGAAAAGCTAGAAAAAGAATGCATATTTTTATTAATTAGCTGCCTGACATGATACTTTTTTATCCTACAATTTTGGCTACATACTCTTTGGTCACTTCCTCATATGACGATGATGTGATATTATTTTCTAGACAGTGAATAGAAATATAATTTTATAGTAGTAAAAAATTATACTACTACAATAGAGTAATATCGGTATAGCATATTGAATTGAAGCGTGTTTTTACGATGGGTAGTAAATTTCCTTTGGTTTCCCTACTCATTGGTAATGTCATGTAAATTTTTAGGATTGTTACCAAAATTTGATAAATCTCTATTAGGTTTTTTCTTATATGGTCACTAAGACTTTAGGGCATTTCAAGTGTTTCGTTTTTGTGCTGGAGAGTGTGTGGTGTGTGCATGTGTGTGGCGTGTGCATGCTCACGCGCGCCTTCACACTAGTCTAGAGCCACGGCCCCTGCAGAGGGCTCTTGGATAGACGGCGCCTACGCAGATGAAAAGCTCTGCTACAAGTTTCTTTAGCGTCAGGGTTATTGTCTCCAAATTCCAGTCCCCAGTTACTTATTACCACTCCCCTTGGTTTTCATTTTCTTCGGCGTTAACCACAACCGTTGCGCGCTTGCCTTTTTACAGATGGTGTTCTCCCCCTGCCCTGTGAACGGGCGGGGAACGGGCGGGGAACAGGGTCCCTGCCTGTTCCGCTCGGGCTGTGCTCCCAGAGCCTCGCACAGGCTTGGCTTAGGAGAGGGGCTCAGTAATTTCTTGAATGAATGAGTAAGTGAATGTTAAATGGGCTTTAATATCAATCTCTCGAATTTGTTATTGGAATTTATGAATGTTGATTTGTCAGAAGAGCTATTTTAATTTCGCTTGACGGCATAGACATTGTTACCAGCACTAATTGTGTGAATAAGATCCTTTTTGAAATGGCAGCTTTTACTTGATATCACAATGTGCTCATTTCTTTAACTAGAAAGTTTGAAATAGTAAAGCCACAGATTCTTTAGGGTTTGTATGGGCCTCAGATCCTTGATATAGCAGCTTCCAAACTTCCTACTGCGTTAGCCTCCCAAATAATTTTGAAACAAGAGGGTTGACACCCTCATACATTTTCAAGTTACTAATTAAAAAAAATTGTAAGTTTAAATATTTGCAAAGCATGTCGTTACTAACTTAGTGTAAACTGACACTTTAAAAAGTCAGTTGTATTAATTGCAGGCAAAATACCCAATTTGATTCCTGACTTTATCCCTTTTAAAAATACATGAATGAACTCTTTTTTAACAGTGGAAAATATTATAGTGTTCATTTTTCTCCCTTGAATCTGTATTTTCATACTTCTCATCCTCCACCTTTCAATGTCTTTGTTTTTTTTGTCTGAAAATCTTCTGTGGGTAGATCCACCAAACTTTTCTACCACAAAAATTTGTATATACATTTAAATTTACATTTGGAAAGTTTTTTTTATAACAAGCTCAAAATGTTTAACATTTCTTCTAGATGGAGTTCTTATAATTATTATTATACAGATTATTAAAAATATGATAAATTTTGATATGTAACTGAAAAGTAAAATGTTATTAGAAATACATTTCTTAATTAGATGGGTTGAACTGTTTTTTCAATTAGTTTATGTATGCATGTTTAAATATCATTTATTGCTAGGACAAGGCAGAGTTTAGCATCACTTCTCTGCCTACTTACTGTAAGTTCTGAGAAACCTTATTCAAATAAATAAGCAGATGAGAGAGAAGAATATTTTGTTATAGCACTATTACTCAGTTCTCACAACTCCTTCCAGGTTTTACATCAGAAATTTTATAATGATATATCACCAAGAATTATTATTAATGCACTATTAGCTAAAATGTCCTAATTCAGCTATATTGATAGCAAAGAATTAGGAACTACCTGACTTGTAAAAAGATTAATCAGTCATTAAAGTAATTTACCTTCTCAATACCAGTATTTAGGAATCTCCCTATGTTTGGTGCTTCAGACATTTTAACTTCTCAGGACAATTTCAGGTCTTACAATACAGTGTAGAAAGATTTGGAATGACTGAAATGTGTGCTTTAAAATTTTTTTTTGATGAGGGAAGCAGTTATTAGATGAAAAGTGGGAGGAGAACCCACACAGACAACTGGACCATTGGTGTGTTTTTAGAAAGAGTAGTTGTATAAAACAGGTCTTTTCAAATGTAAGTTGAGGATTTGAAACTGATTTCCTTTAAAGGACCTCTGTCTGTGTACAGAAGAGGGAAGTCTTGGAGTCACATCACAGTTGGAAGACCATTCATTCTGAACCTATTTCAGAAATTAGGTTCAGAGGTGTACTGTTCATTGGTCATACCACTAGCCCATACCACACTTAGAATGAGACTCAGGTGTCCTTACACTGTATCTTCTTCCCAGTCCTTCTCTCTTACAGTAATTGGTGTTTTTCTTTTTTAAAAAATGCTCAATTTAAATTAGCTTGTGAAGTCCCAACAAATTCAGTCAAGACCAAAATGTGAATAATCTGTAGTGGGGTAAGGAATATTTGGCTCTGGAATTAACCCACATAAACTTCTAAAATCTGCAGTGTATTCTTGGGTGCTATTTATCTAGGAGCTTCACAACTGACAACTGTAGTGAGAGCATTAAGGGTGACCAACACAATATTTACAAGCAACTGGTAAGATTATGATTATTTATAATCACATCTACCAGAGTAAGTAGGTAACACACTCTTATAAAAACAAACTGAAATTAAAACACAAATTTGATGATTCATTTTCAATTTATTTAGGAAACATTTATTGTCTACCCTGTGCCAAGAATGTACTGACTGCTAGAAATTTTAAAATTAATTTTAAACTAATTAGCTTACTGCAGGAAGTGCAAGAGTTGTTTTATTTACAATATGTAGTCCATTCTAATGCTAAATGTCTTTTAAAATGTTTCTTTCTCCATTCTACTATTCAGCGAAGTCATAAATCTCACTTTCGGAAAGCTTTCTGTGTGTTCAAACATTTTCCCATCATTTTTTTTTTTCTGCAGAATCGTGGGTTGAGAATTATAGTAGGCTCCTTTTTTTTTTTTTTATGGTAGGCTCCTTTTAAATTACACAACATAGTTCCAGGAAATCCAAAAATTCCCTGGAGCTATGTGGATCCAGTGGGAAAAGCATTTTCCAATTTTGAGAATTCCCAAGTGGGATTGGGAAACCAGTGACGTAGTGTCTTGCTGAGGTGAGAGTTTAAAGGACCACGGAGACTATATTACTGTCAGAGCATTTTTCTGGTGCCATTTTGGGGGCTGGTATGGCAGTGCTCAGGGGGCAATTCTTCCCCTTTCTGAGGTGAATAGTCTAAGTTCCAGCTCCAAGGTCTCTTCTAGGATCTGTTCCTGTTTGCTCTCCTCTCTCTGCCTCTACTTTCACTGCTCTGATTATTCTCTCCAGGGACAACACCTACAGTGTGTTGGTGGGAGTGTCGGAAGTAAGAGAAGAAATGATGTCGGGATTGTGGGCCTTATTGCAAAACAGCATTGCTGGGATCCCACATCCTGTTTTGCTTAAGCTTTGGTTATTTTAACATACTCATTGCATTGACCTGGATCCTAGTCCTTGCTCTTAATCGTTAAATAGGGTATTGGGTTATTAAAATTTGCAAATGTAAATAAAGCCTACGAACTGGAGAGCAGGCTTGTTAATTAATCACCCTACCTGGTTCCATTAATCCAGTCCTGAGTGTGCTCGAGGAAATATATTTTAAAGTTTCCCTTAAAATAAATGTCATTATTTCTAATTACACTTCCTTTCACATGCAAAATTTCTTTTAAACCATTCAGTCTGTTAAGTTAGCACTTGAGGTGATGTTGGTACTTCCTATCTCTTGTCCTGTTTGAAAAGTTCAGTGCAGCTATGAATTGTACAAGAGAAGAATTAGGAATTTGTTTTGTTCTCTTTCCTAGCTCTGTTATTCATTCTCAGCACGCCTACTCCTACCCACAAATCCAAGGCTAGTCTCTCTAAAACATATTTCTGCCTCCAGTGTACCTACTGGTTAATTTACACAGCTTTGATTCATCATGACAGTCACATGCTTCTGACAGGGGAATACCTCCAGGCAGTCACCTGAAGACACTTTTCTGTAATAACACATATGTTTCATGATAGTGCTGTGTCTCACCTTTTTCCAGGCATAAAAAATGACAGACAGAATTCTAGTTTCTTGTCTTATCCTTTTAAGATAGTTGTACTTTTTTTCATGTTTCTTTTCATGTGTCTTAGCAACCTTGTTTTGTTTTCCTAATCTTCTCAACGTTCCTCCAGATATTTTTATTGTCCCTGTGGTCTTTTTTTTTTCTCTTCTAGTTTGTAGTACAGTAATATGTTGTTCCGGTAATATATTAGTCAAAGATGATTTCTGTTGGGCCAGATAAAAATAAATAATGAATCATGAAACCTGCAGTGAAAAATGTGGAGGTTATAGGAAGAAAACTAACCAAGCAAGAATAAGCTGGCTCAAGGCTGGGTTCAGGGCTGGCTATATTTAGATCAGGGGAGTGTGTCTTTTAGTTTCCTTTCCCTGTTGCATGTTTATTCCTTCCTCCCTACCTGCAGCATCCCTTAGCCTCTCAGAAGCTCAGTATTTTCACGTCTCCCAGTTTCCAGTCAGGAAGAAAAGCACCCATGGAGAGCAGTCTCTTAGGAGTCAGCCACACTCACAGTGCCTCTCTCATCCTCAGGGTGGCCACCTGGGAGCCATTACTGTATTAGATGACTCACCCCCAGCCATGATTGACTGGAGCAGGAGAAAATGTTGAATCCAAACTACTCATCAGATTCTTTCTCCACAAATCTAGATTGGTTTCAAAACTTCCAGTTTGATCCAAAGCTCTCCCCTTCCTCTCAGCACACACAAGGCTCATGGCCCCAGGGACGTGCATGTGAATTGGTGTGTTTGTGCATGTGAGTGATAGAGGGGAGGGCAATGTTCTCTCATAAAAGCCCACCTTCTTCCATGATGGACCCCTCTAGTATGGGGAGGGGGGAGGGGAAGGGAAGATATGTCTCGAGGTGAAGGCGTGGTCTGCACTCCAGGTGGAGCTCATTGTCTCTAAGAGACACAGGTGGAGGCACTTAAGAGATTCAAGCCCAAGCAATTCCAGGAAGAAGCCTTTGAGAGGTCTGGTGATTCCAGGCCTGAAGCCTCCCACCACACTCCTCTGCACCGGAGCCTCTCTGCTTCATGCCTCGATGGTCCTTGACAAGTCGGCCACCTCCAGTCTTACACTCCTTCCATGGTCCCAATCCTGGGCTCTAGAGAGAGGTGAGCAGGCTCATGCTTTACCTGTGAGGAGCTGGGAAGCTGAGGGGGTGTCCACTGGCTCCTCTCCTGATCTCACCATCACACTTTTGGCTTCAGTGCTCATTCTCTTACTGGTACTTGGGGTAGATGGGCAAAACCAATGCTTACCAGCCATGCCACCAGGGACCGAGATGTCAGGCTTCTCTTTCTCCCAGACACCCACCAACTTGCAGTGGTTCTGTTGAGTTCCCCTCCCTCAGCTTTGGAGAGGAGGCTGAGCTTTCAGGGAGCATGTAGTAGAGAAGAGAATGGGGAGGTGAAGATGCTGGTGGGAAAGTAGTTAAAGTGATGAGCCACGAGACGCAGGTTGTAGAGCACTGAGTGCTTTGACCCTTGGCTGCATGTTGGATCAGTTGGGGAATTTTTCAAAATAATAATAGTTGAGTCCCTCCTGCAGATCATCTGATGTCATTGATTAAGGCAGCTTAGTCATCCTGAACCACAAAAACTCCCCAGGTGATTCTAATATTTAGCCGAGGTTGCAAAACACCAGCTGTATGTAAGGAAAAGAAGTGAAGTTAGCTGGATTCCGATAGATTGAAATGAAAATGAAAGTTCATGGTACTGGAGATGTAGTTGGATGTCGTTGGATTGACAGAGACAGATTCAGGAGGGAGGCTGCAGGAAGTCAGGTAAAGGTAAAAAGGGGTTTCAGGCATGGCTTAGAGTGGTTGTGCTGAAGTGAAGGGTGAGGGAGGTGAGGTGGCTGGTAAGATGGGGCTGTGGGCTGGGTCACCCTCATGGATGGTTGTTATTTTCTGGGATACTGACTAGAGGCTGAAGTTGCAGAAAAAGACCTGTAAGGAGGTGTTCAAGCCCTTGCTGACCACGGTGAAGGGACCTGGGATTGACACAACAAGGATGGGAAGAGGGTGGATGTTTGGATGATATGAACCTCAAGAGAAGATGCTTTTCAGGGGTTGGGAGAGTGACGGTTGGAAGTTGCAGTGGGGAGCTTAAAAGAGCTGTAATTACCCCCTTCCCCTGCAGTGGAGAAGGCAGGTGCACAGGAAAACTCCGTTTTCCACCTGTGAGTCTTTCTTTCCTGTGTGTTTCCTTTACTCCTCACACAGAACGCTTCACTTCTGGTCACCAAATGTGTGGAAGATTTTCTCCACACCAGGGAATTCTCTGTGGCACCAGCCAGAGGTCCTACAATTTAATTCAGTCCTGACTCTATCCACCTGGAGATTGAGTCCCATCCCCCAGGGTGAGCGTTCAGTCCTACAAGACTGCACCCCCGCCTTCAGATGCCAGTCGTGAGTCCCGGTTTTCACCCTTGCTTCTGATGGATCAGCTACCAATCAGAGGTTCCCATGACCCCCTCCTCAGGTTGATTAATTTGCTAGTGCAGCTCACAGAAACCTGTTTACCGGTTTATTAGAGGCTATGGTAAAGGATACAGATGAATAGCCAGATGAAAAGATACAAAGGGTGAGATCTGGAAGGGTACTGAGCATAGGCGCTTCTTTCCCCCAGAGTTGGGGTAAGTCACCCTCCCAGTGTGGAAATACTCACCAGCTTGAAAGCTCTCTGACCCCCCTTCTATTGGGATTTTATGAAGGCTTCCTCACGTAGGCATGATTAGTTACTAACTCCACATAGAACCCCTTTCCTCTCTCTGGAGAATGTGGGAGTGGGGCTGAAAATTCCAAGCTTCTAATCATGGCTTGGTCTTTCTGGTGGCCAGTCCCTATCCAGGAACCCATCCAGAGTTGCCTCAATAGAATCAAGGATGTTCCTCATGCTCTTTTCACTTAGGAAATGATGGGGTTTCAGGAGCTCTGTGCCAGGAGCTGGGGGCAGAGACCAATATGTGTTTTCCAGTATCTCCCTGTAGGGAAATGAGCCGTTTACACTAGACAAAGCTGTAGCACAAGTGAGGTCTTGGAAAAGAGCCCAATTCTTCAATATGATTGAGGTTTGGTCTCCAGATGGTTGGATATTTCTTGTAAAATTTTTCAGAATCGACCGATGAGATTGTGTAGTATCCATGACTCAGCCTGTGTGGTGCAGGGTCAGAGACTGGCTGCATTCTGGCTCATTTTGTTCTGGTCCTGAATATCTTTGTGTGGAGCTTGCTGTCTCTTGTTTACTCCAGGTCCCCTTTGGGCTTAAAATGGAGCTGCTTCCTACATTTATTTTGCCTACTCAGCCCCAAGACTTTTGTTTCCTTAATTTTTTAAAATTATGAAATATTCCAGAAAAAAAAAGAGTGATATAATGAATCCCCATATACCATTAGCCAGATGTGAGGATTTTTGACTTTGGGACCCTTGGGGAGATAAAAAAAGCAGCACAACCCACTTCTCTTAGCTTTTCCCTGGGTGCTACTCCACTCCCACCCCACCCTGACCTACTAGTTATTCTCTGTGTCTCTGTTATCTACTTTTCCACAAGATCACTCAAGACATACTTGTTGAGCCCCTTATGTGTACCAGGCCCCTTTGAAGGCACTGAAGCTAGAGCAGAGAGTGAAACAAATAAGATCCCTGTCCTCAAAGGACTTACAGCACAGGATGGAGGAGACAGACAGGACACGATCAGTCAAGCAACAGGTTATGTAAAGTGTTATGAAGGACAAAGGCAAGGCCATTTGAGCTGTCTAGTCAAGATGCAGGGATGGCGTGATTGGGATGGGTGGAGCACATTAGAGATTCAGGAGGGCCTCCCTGAGGGGGTGGCATTTGATCCAAGATGTCAGTGACAAGAAGGTGTCATCATGTGAAAATCTGGAAGGGTACCACACTCAAGGCAGGGAGAACAGCTAGTGCAAAGGCCCTGAAGTAGGAACAAGCGTAGGGGCTTTTTGAAGGACAGAAAGGTGAACAGAACGGAGATGTTTCTCAGGCCTTCCTTTGGGCACCTTAGCCCCCACTAATGCTGGGTTAAGTAGCTTTTCTCTGTGCCTCACAGCACCAACTGTGGCATGTAGTATAACACTTAATTGCTTTAGTGAGAACTTGTCTGTTTCCCTCATTGGTCCAGGGACTGATGAAAGGCAGAGTGGTATCATTCTCACCTTTGTATCTCCTAGCCCTTAGCCCAATGTCTGGCTCACAGACGGAGCTCAATAAATATTCGAAGCAGCATAAATGTGTGCATGAAGGGAAAGAGAAGATGCAGATCTGGGCATCTGGGTTCTAGACTCAAATTTGGAAGTAACAGCAACTCACAAAAAAGTTCAGCTCCTAAAATTTTCTCTACGTGTCTAGGGGAAGGAAATGAAGTATTTTTGCAGCTATTCAAGTATTTCTTTTTTTCTAGCAGGGGTCTCTCAATTATGTATGTGTTCTTTTATATTCATCAAATATTTACTGAGCTCTTGCTACATCCAAGGTATTATTTTAGGCACACAGATATGAAAGGGAACAAAGCCAAGTCTCTGCCCTCGAGAAGCTTATATTCTAGTTTGTGGGGGAGAAGATGAAAAATCAAAATAAAGATTTTTCTTTGACAAAAAATGTATAGCAAGTGGTGACAATTGCTATTGAGTAAAGGAAGCAGAGGAAGGGGGCTAGAGAGTGTAGGGGAGGGTGCATTGCTATTGTACATGGGGTGCTAAGGGAAAATGAGTAATTTTTTTGATCCTCTGGGAATTGGATGCCAACGAGGATGTGGAAGTGCAAGATTTGGGGCAGGGGAGGGTGGAAATGTGTGTGGAAGATGAAGGAAGAGGGAGCAGGAATGACAGGCAGAACCTTCAGATGGCCACGCAGGTCTGACACCTGTGAAAAGGGAGGAGGAGATAGGATTGGGCAGAGGTGGAAACTGAATTGTGATGAAGATGCAAACATGCCTTGGTCCACTTGGGGGTGAGTTCTGGAGAGAATATTGTCCTTTGTGGTCTTTTATCCAGAGTTGTCCTTGTCCGACCAACATACCAGGCTTTTATACCCTTGCACCAAGTGCAGGCTGGCCTATAAAAGGTGTGACTCCAAACAAAGAGGTCCTCTGCAGCTTTGACCTTGAAGATGCTGGGTTCTGTGGTTATTTAACCCACAGTTGGGCCGCCCATCCTCCCAGGAAAGGGCATCTGAGAGGCAAAGGCAGTGTCTGTGACTGGAAGCAATTGGAAAGTTTTGAATTGAGGAGGGATGTGACCCACTTAGTTTTTAAAAGAATCATCTAGGGTACCCTATGGAGAATAGGTCTAAGGGAGCCTACAGAGGAAGCAGAGAGGTAAAGAAACTTACTCTGTGGTCATCTAACTTACTGTGTGATAATCTAAGTGAGGGATGATGGTAGTTTGGCCCAGGGAGGTAATGGTAGCAAGGAAGTGAAAAGTGGATGTGTTTTGAAGGTAGATCCAACAGGCTTTGTTGATGGACTGAAAGTGGGTGTGAGAGAAAGAGGAGAGTCGAGGATGACTCGATGATTTGAGCTTGAGCAAAATCTTAAGAATATGGAGCCACTGTGGGAGGGGCATGTTTGGGGGGTCAAGGGAAGATCAAGACCTTGTCTTCAGACAAGGGCTGTTCCTGGGACATGGAGGGCGCTGGGGGATCTTTTTAAGGGATACCTGTCTATATAAGCAATTTTATTTAAAAAACGTTTTTAATTAAAAACGTATTTAAAAATTCTTGGACCCAAGGGGACTGTAGCCATCTGCCATGTGACTTAGGATCGTGCACTGAAAAGTGGTAATTCTGCATTTGTTCCTCGTCTAATTAGTGTACGTGAAGGTGCCCATCTCCCCATCCTGAGGGCTAGGAACCATCTCTTTATTGGAAAATGTACTACTTTCATATCTTCCACTGGGAGAAAAAGATAACAATGCTGTTCTTACTGTCAATGCCATGGTTTTTTGGAAACTGTATGGGAACAATGAGATCTTATTTCTGTGGCTCCCTAATACCGCTGATTTCATGCTGGTTACATCAGTGCTTCCGACATTATATCATCTGCGGTGCGGTTTGTGAATACTGGCTTCAGCGACTCTCAGAGGTGACCACTGGGCTTCGAGGATGATGACTACAAGTGCGTGTCTTATGTGGGAACATTGAATGATGATTCCTTTTGTTTTTGTTTTTTTTTTAACATTTTTTATTGATTTATAATCATTTTACAGTGTTGTGTCAAATTCCAGTGTTCAGCACAATTTTTCAGTCATTCCTGGACATATACACACTCATTGTCACATTTTTTTCTCTGTGAGCTACCATAACGTTTTGTGTATATTTCCTTGTGCTATACAGTATAATCTTATTTATCTAGATAATTCCTTTTGTAATACGTTCACTGTTGGGAATTTTACAGTGTAAGTGGAGAGAACTGCATCTTCTCGCCACGTCATTAGGCCCTGCGCACAGTGCCTTCACAGAACATGCTCGTTCGGTGTTGACCCCGCCGTCCACACACGGGAGGCAGTGCTAGGAGAGGCCCTTCACTCAGGAACGTCTTACATACCAACCGGGGGGATCATGATGGCACCATATCCTTCAGAGGCCAGAGGTTGCAGATGGGCATAGCCTGTTGGTTGACATTGTGGAGCAACACCTGGCAATTCCCCCAGGATGAGGCCTGGATACCGCTAGGGGATGCCTGATATGTGTGTAGGAGCCTGTGGAGGGATAGGGTGACCACTGGGTGGCAGTGATGGGGCACATCTGGGGAAGGATACTCAGGATGGAAAAACACCTGTTGGCACCCCTGCTGCCCTCTGGTGCTGTGGACCATGGGCACCGCTGAGGCTGGAAGCCCTGAAGGTGAGAACCAACCTGAGTCCCCACAGGCTGCTCAAAGCCAGGTCTGACAGTGGACTTTCAGTGGCCCAGAGCCCTGACCTTGTCCTGTGTCTGATATGAGTCACATGGAGAACTTTATAAGGCAGCCCAGTCTCACCTGATTCTGGGACAGAGACACTGTACCTGCCAGTGGGAGCCCTCCTGTCACCAGGGTCCCCTCCTGGAACAGAGACCACCAAGAGTTCCAGGGCTTCTTGGGGGCACTTGGGGGGCACCAGGAGTCAGGTGGAAGTGGGGGAAGTGGGAAGGAGGTGTAGAGGGTCATTGGGTGCCTAGAAAGGAAGAAATCAGGACTGGGTCCCATGATGACATATCCCCACCCCCACCTCGGATGTCACAGCTGGCCCTGAGCAGCCTCGCCACTAAGAGGGACTTAGAAAAATTTGAAGAAGGCATCTCTGGTGACCAGAACCCACGCAGACCAGGTCCAAATTTGGGGCACTCTGCCTGGGCAACCACAGGAAAGGGCACAGGGCTTGAGGCTTGGGGTCCAGGGCAGGGACTGGCTTGGGTCTAAAGGCCAGACTGATGTCAAGTTCATGTTCTTGAGGGTGGTCCAGGCTAGAGATATAAATCTGGGGGGTCACCAAGCTTCTGAGAATGGCTTTATGGAAGGAGAGTTTGAGGCCTCTAGGTCCCAAATTCCACCACCTTATTATAAAATGTGAGAAGACAGTCCTCTCCTTCCTCGGTAGACGAAGAACCCTAAACAAGAATTACCCACTTGAGGGGTGTGTGTGGTGGAGCTCAGTGGAAGAGCACATGCTTAGCATGCACAGCATGCACAAGGTTCTGGGTTCAATCCCCAGTGCCTCCACTAAAGAAAGAAAAAAAAGAATTATCCATTTGATGATTTCTAGAACTTCCATAGCTTATGTAAACCCGCAAAGAACTCTGGGTCTTGAAAACAGGAATAGTTCATAATAAGCAAAACCACAGGCCCGCATCTCCCTAGAAAGCAGTACCTGTTGAGGGAATGACATTTTCATTCCCAGCTGGGCTGAGTCTAGGCTAATAACATTTTCCCTGCCCTCTGAACAATGTTATTTGTTTGAGTCTGCCATCTGCTTAGACAAGGGAATAATTAATTAACAACCAGGTCTGCTGGAAGCATACCACCAGTGGCACTCAGCAAATATTTGTTGACAATGATGAGCCTATTGCTTATGTATACTATCAACTGAGGGGTTTTTCAGCAAGGTATTAGAGATTTGTCATCTTACAGATGAGAAAATTGGAGCTCAGAGAAGCTGAGTGATTTATCCAATGGTGCAAAGTGAGGTAGGGGCAAAGCTCGGACTTGCACCCCAAATTCTTGATTCTAAATTTATTTGTTGTTCTTTTTCTCCTACATTGCACTAGTGCTGGAGTGGGGGGCGGGGATGGCCGAATTCTACTACATCAATTCATGTTCTGGGACATGAACCTTTCCAAAGAACAGTAAAATCTCAGTAAGTCCAAATAATTGGAAGGATGGCCCAGGCTGAATTGGGAGAAAAGTCTGAACTATTTGCAAAAATATTTCAGCCTTTTCCTTTCAAGGCCGTGAAGTAAGTTGGAACAAATAACTGCAAAGTGGGGCCAAAGAGAGCTCTCACTGAACCTGCTTGAAGGAACAAAGGAATACTTTCTAAATGATCCATCAGCAGTTTGCATATAAGGGATGACTGCTAAAAATATTTTAGGCATTTGGGGAAATGAATTTTTGTGAAAAATACACGAGATGTTTCCCTTGAAAATGCACTTCATGTAAAAGTTTACATAGGGAACTTTCACAGATATGTCAGTCCCACCGTGTGGTACAGTGATTGTGCATTTGACTTAGTGGCGTATACATTAACCTCCTCTGTCCTGCTGTGCTTGAGTTGTTTGGCATTATTTGTGTAGCTCACAGCAGCACAGATAATGGCATTGGCCTCCCTCACTTTCCATCCCCTTAACTTTCAATTCTCCAAGGCCAGCAGAATGCCTCCAGCTGCTTGAAAATTGGAAGCAGTTTCTGGCTATTCCTTTCCACACCACACTCCCACCAGTGGTTGCCAGATGACCCTGCCCTTCCTGTCACCATCTGTGAGAAGTCTTTGTATTTGGCTCCCTTTCAGTCATTTTCTGCTCAAACACTGAACATTCATTTGTTCCTAAAGATGTTCAGAAGCACTGGGTCTGCTTATCTCGAACTCTGCGGTTTAACAGACATACTACTCTTGCAGCACTTCGTAAGGCTCCTCTATTTTTCTCTCTTCAAATTGACCCTTTCCTCCTGGATTGTATGAGAATCAGGATCGCCTCCCTGGGGGGTAACACACAGAAGGTTCCAGACTGGCTGAGGGGATGTTATTGACTAACAGGGAGGCTATACGGGAAAACAGTCTGTGTAATGCTCTCAGTCAGCCAATGGACTCAGCGCTGAGAAAAAATGATCTTTGGGAAAAAAAAGTAAAAGGATCTGGTTGGAGACAGATAAGGTTTTCCTTGCTGGGTGCATTGTCCAGGATGTGATTCAAAGATCCATGTATCTGAGGGAAAAACTGATCAAAACAAATGGAAAGTGACATATATTTCTGCCATTTAATGTTAAAAGTTTGTTCTGATAAGTACAAAGCAAAATAGAGCTACTCTGGCATTCCCAGCTGGTGATTTGCTGCCCCCCTCTGGAGAAATTTGGAACTGAAGCTTTTGATCCCTGTCCTGCTCTGTCTCTACTTGAGGTCTGCGTTGGCGTGGCTCCCTTACTCAAAGGCGCTTTGCTACATTGTGAATTAAGTATCAGACCATAAACTGCAAACGGTTTATCCAGTGAGTTTACATTGACTGAGTAATGCAGGGTTCTTTATTTCCTGGCAGGAGGAGGAACTCCTTGTTCTTTGAACTGTCTGTCCTGGTTCCAACTCTCTTTCTACCAAGAATCCAAACTAAAGCCATCTTTCTTGGCAGCCTTGCACTAGCAAGAAGTCCGCCTGACTTGGCACCCTGCCTTAGGACTCTTATCCTTAAAAGGAAGAGTTTAGACTTGATCTCTATGGTCCCTTAGGCTCTGACCCATAAAAATATCTTTACATGTGAGAAATTTAACATAAAGAAACTCATAGGTATTTAAGGGGCCTTCCCTTTGAGTGAACAAGATTTCTGGAAATAAAATGAATGCACTTAATGGAATGAATATAAATTTTTTTTCCAAAATATGAAATATGCCACTAGGAGGCAGTGTTGACATAGATTTCCATTCCTGCGTATCTTCAATGTATTTCTTTTTGAGGGAAGTCTTTTTTAAATCAAAGGATGTAAGAATAATTAGAGATTACAACATTTTGTGTGGCAATAAAGTTCTGAAAAGAATATTAGAAGAGCATGTATTTTACACAGTAATAGAACAGTAGGTCAAATAAAAGTTTCTGTCATCTATGTATGAAAATATTAAATATTGAACCTGATTTGTAAGAAATAGTAGATAGCAACTTCATTTTTTAAAAAAAAAAGTAATATTCACTCTCCTCTTGTTTCACCTCAGCCATATGCAAGCTCTGAATGTTGTGCTGCTTTGGTTCTATTTCTGTGCATTGGAGGATAAGAGTTGGATTTCTAATTCTCTTAGTAAAAAAATTCTGGAAGTTTCCTTTCCCTTTAAATACTGCTGCGTTTTCCTTTAAAACTCTAGCATACTTGTGAAGCAAAAAGGTAGTCTTACTTTTTAAAAATAGAAACTGAGGTATAGAAATTTCACTTAGGACTTAGCAAATTATAGAACAGAAATCAGAATCAAATATAACCAAGATAATCACATTGCTCTTTTTTTAATAGCTGAAGAAATTATTTCAAAACAGCTACACCAATCCAAGAATGTTTAGAAAGAAGCATAAACTCTTTCAGAATACATTAAGAACAGCCATGTTTATCCTAATGGTCTTGCATCTTCAGGCTTGAGCTTTCAGAGTAGATACTACTAGGTAAAAATATAGTTCTCAATCTAGGAGCCCTGGGTAGAGTCTGGAGAATCTCTTTTTCTTATTATACTTTTCCTTAAAGCTACCAAAGTTGACACAAGCCCCAGTACTCCCCATCCTTACTGACTGGAGGCTTTTAGGTGGATCTAGCCTAGGACAGGAAGGAGAGACAGGGTACCAATTCCTTCTCACTCCTCCCCATTGATCTGAATGCCTCTTTGTGGCAGGAGTGTCATGAAAGCGAGGGAAGAGCTCTGGAACTCTTACGGCAGGACTCTGAATTTCGGGTGCTTACTGATCAGGGCCTGATTTCCTAGGAAGAAACTTAAAAGGAATAGCGAAGTTCCCATATCTGAAGTGTCCCATAGCACTGTTTTCCAATCTGTGTGTCAAAATAACCCATTAATGGGTCATAAAATCAATTTGATGGGACTCAACCAGCATATTTTATTAATGAAATAGGGCAGAAAGGAATGGGATAGAAAATACACATTTTATTTCAGTGGTTGGAGGATATATGCTTTACTAGGTTATTATATAAGTTGTGTTTCTTATGAAGGGTCTTGTTCAAAAGACCTTGGAAGTCACTTTCCTGTATCACTTTGTCCCTGTCTGGTTGCTGAACCATTTATGGCAGCTCACATCTCCTCCTCCTTACTAGCCTGCAAACTTCTTGAAGTGGAGTTAACGTCCAGATTACTTTTCCATGGGTACGGTGAATTCCTTAATACCGTATTCACGGTGGATGTTTAGTCAACCTGTTTAAGATTCGCTTCTTACTTTTTTGCTCCCAAGTTCTAAATATATACTTTTAAAAACGGTTGCTTGCTGTTTGTAATTGTTTTGTTCAGCTAGTATCAGTTTTAATGTGTAGGCTGGCATTCAGATAAGCATTGCCTTGAAACCATCCTCTCCTTATTTTTGGAACTCCGGCCTGAAAATAGAGGAAGTCACTAAAAATGGGTTCTGCTGAGGCTACTGGGCAGATTTGAATTTCTGTTTTTCAAGGAGCTCTCTCAGCTGCTGCTCTGTTGTGGCTTCTTTTTGCTGCATCAGCTCAGCTGTTCCTCGGGTCACTCCCCAGGCATCTGGCTTTGACATTGAAGGGCTGTATGGCCGGCCTGAGGCTATCCGAAGATTCTCCCAGTATTCTTTCCTGGCCCTGGGTGAACAAAACACACAGCGGTAGATTTCTCCCTAAGTGTCTATTTCTGTGAGCTAGGACACTGCCATGAGCCATCTCTGGACTCTTGAGAGTGTGTCCACCCAAACACAGTTATCCTTTTTTTTTTTTTTTTTGGTTTTCCCAGAATCTGTAGGTCTAAAATTACTTCGAATTTCTTATTTTAATAACCCCATGGGTTCAAAAGCTAAGGCTTTGGAACAGGGGCATTTTCTATCCAGCTAACCCTGCCTCCCCAGCCTCACTTTCCCACACTCTGCCTCTGGACCCAGCTGAGCCCACGCCTGCAGATGGTCCCAAAGTCCGGAATTACTTCCGCACCTCACCCTGTGGGTCCTGCCTCTACCTCCTTTCATTTTTCAGAATCCGATATTCTCAAGCTCCTAGTTTCTCAGCAGCTGTTCTCTTTCCACCTCTCAGTGCTTCCCTCTAGGCTGTTCCCTTGTCTGGCAATGCAATTCGTCCTTTAAAATTCAGCTCAGGCGTCAGCACTCTGAAAGATGCTGCACCAGCACCCCTGCCTTCAGCCCCCGTGGGCCGTTCGCGCAGACCCCACAGCACCTACATGTACCTTCATCCTTCTCTTAGGCGACCAGTTTGAACTTAGCTGTTTATCGCTGCCTGCCAGACTGTCACCTCCTCGCCGACAGGCCTGTGCCTTGCCCAGCTTGCTACCTCACCGTGCACAACAGTGTCTCACATAGTTGTGCTCCATTAATGTTGGCTGAACAGAGCAGAACGGCTCCCTCTGCTTGGGGTACATCCCCCCATCCCCACCTTCTGGATCTCGCAGGAGCCAATTTAGCGCTTCAAAGTCCAGCCAAAACGTCCCTTCTTCTAAAAATATCTCTTCGGCAGAGAGAGTTATTCTCTTCTTTTCATTGTTACTTTTGTGCCCACGCCTCTGCTCAGGCAGTTAACTACAGTGCAATCCGTTGCTTTCTCCTCCATTTTCCCCAGTAGACTGAGGTTCTCCGAGCCAGGGACCACAGCCTTCCGCTTCTGTATTCCTAGCGCCCTGCACATCGCCTGCTGTGAAAAATCTGTTTGTTTATTGTTCATCTTCCCCACTGGAATGTAAGCTCTGAGAGCACAGACCTTTCCTATCTTACTCACCACTGTTTTCCCAGCTCCAAGAATTGTGCCTGGCACAGGACAGGCAAGTGATACTTGCTATACTTCAATCTTAACAACGAAACAAGTGTCAGTGGCCACTGCATGGCTGCTGCTTTCCTAGAGTGTGAAATTACATTTTATCGCAACTTACGTTATTTACATTCTGTATTCTTAAAGACTTCTCCAGAAATCACTCTATAAAGCTATGCTATAAACATCTCTGTGGGAGAATTTAAAGAGGATAACTGATTCTTTATCATTACACAGCAAATCGGCTACATTCTTTGTAATGACCTCACTTGGATGAATTCATAATCTAAATGGGTTTGGTTGGGCACATGTAATTGAAGGTTATTACCTGGCTCTAATCCAGGGTTTGGTGTGCATGTCCAAACCACTTCCCCAGCTGCCATGTTTTTCTGAAGCTGGTGGCAAAAATCCCCTTTCTGGGGCCAGTTCCTCTGCAATCGCTCTGATGTGGTAGGGCTCAAATCCGCAGCACCCGCCTATGTACCTGACCCCCAGGTTGTAGGCCTCTCTGGCGTATTTTTGAATATCCCATCTGGTTGCAACTCTGGGCTCCAGTCCTGTAATAAATGACATTATGCTTAAATTAAGAAAAAAATAAGGACTTAAAATGAACAGCTATAATAAGTTGGTAATTTTCAATGAATTAAATAAGTTATCAATATTTCAGTTCTCAACTCTTAAAAACTATTAGCTACTTCGCGTTTACATCTCCAGTTTACATGCCGTGATAGCCAGCCTTCAAGATGGTTTGCAGTGACCTCTGCTCTCTGATGTTCTCACCCTTGTACAGACCCTCCCGTATTACATCAGGTTGGTCTGTGAGACCAGAAGATGGCAGAAGGGGATGATATGGGACTTCTGAGGCTAGGTGATAAGAGACATTGTGGTTTCTGCCTTGTTCTCTCCTGGAACACTCACCCCGGGGGAAGCCAGCTGCTGTGTTGTGAGAAAGCTCAAGTATCACAGTGGAAAGGCCCATGAGCCGAGGGGCTGAGGCCTCCAGCCAACAGGCAGCAAAAAACTGACACTGACTCCCAGCAGCCATCTAAGGGAGCTTGGAAGTAGACCTCCCAGCTCCCATCAGGCCTTCAGGTGACTGTAACCCTGGCCAAGGTCTGGACTGCAACCTATTAAGAGACTCTGAGCAAAAACCACCCAGCTAAGTGGCTCCCAAATTCACGATCCACAGCAACTATGAGATGTAATAAGTGTTTATAGTTTAAAGCAACTAAGTTTGCAGTAATTTGTCCTTGAGCAATAAATACCACAATGCCTTGCCATCCTTCTCCCAAGGTTCTTCTAGACCAGTTTCTTTACAATAGCTTACTTCTCCAAGAGTCCCTCTAGAAGATGGTTTAAGAACCTTAGAATGAAATTGGAGGCTGATCAGGCTCTGGCCCTGCTCACCTGTGGCTTAATTCTCCAGAGAGACTCACCCCCACTTCCCACACATGCTTTGTCCCTCTTCCCAGACTGCAAGTATTTCCTCACTTCACCTGCTTGGGCTCTTCATTCCAGTCTGTTACATAGTAACCCTCTGATGGCAACTTCCCTCTGCCCCTCAAACTCAGATATTGCTAGAATATCTGAGCAACATTCAAAATAGAAGAAAAGTATCTTGGAGATAACCTGGTCCAACCTTGTTATTTTTTGATAATATATTTTCTAATGAGAAAATTAAGATCTAGACAAATGAAGGAATTTTGCTGAGGTTATGCAATTTAGCAAAAGAGCTGGAACCAGAACCAAAATCTTCACTTATCTCATCCAGGAGGACATCCTAGGTACCACTGTAGAAGTGTGACCCATCGGTTGCCTTTTGAGGAGTTGATTTACTTTTGATTTTACATTTAAGTTCAGAGGTCTTTTTTTGGTTGCTGGTCATGTCTTTTCCTAATGTCTAATTTAAAAATTTTTAGGCAGGGGGAGGGTATAGCTCAGCAGTAGAGTGGGTGCATGTTCTGGGTTCAAACCCCAGTACTTCCTTTAAAGAAAAATAATTAATTAAACCTAATCACCCCCCCCACCACAAAAGAAACCAAAGAAATTAAGGGAGAAAATAACAAAATAAATAAAAGTTTTTAGCTGCAAGGAGAGAAGCTGGGGGCAAGATATGAGATACGAAGCCATTACTTTACCATGACAAAGCTCTATGGCTAGAGATGTATTTGGAATTTGTCAAACATAAAGACACTGAGGTCTGTGTCTTACCAAAGGGGAATTCTGGCAGATCAATAAATCCCTGTTTGCCGCAGTCGGGGGTGTGGAAGGCCAAGGGCTGACTCATCAGGTGGGCTTTCAGTCCGGCAGCCTCCAAGCCTTCTTTCATGAGCTTCACTGTTTGTAAACTGATGGTGGGGTCAAAATGGCAGTTCACACCAACGATAGAAGCGCCTGCAAGTGGGAAGAACATCTGAGCTTTAGGGATTGAGCCAGGTACCGGTGGGCCCTACTCTCCTCTCAGTCAGGCAGCATTTACTGGCGTGGTGACTTTGGAAGTATAGCAGTTGGTCCCTGCGAACTTACCCTACCCTTGGGCAAGAATGATTACTAACAGGCAGCATGTGCTTTCTGTGAAAAGTGCTTTGAAGAGTCTGATATAATTGAAGTGTCATTTATGCACACTTCGCTGTCCATTTTTTTTGGAAAAAAATCATGATTAGAGGGTTTTTTTAAACTTCAAATTTTAGTAATCATTTTTTCCCTCTTTGACACTGTATTGCATAACATGATAATTTTTCAAAACTGCCAGCTGCTCCATTGCACATGTGGTTACTGTACCACTCACCTGAGAAATAAATCAATGTTCCCTTTCATCAGGTCAATTTAGTAATATCATTAAGTTTCTTGGGCATAACAGCACAATGTAATTTAGAAAAAAGTTTTTCTGAAACTTTCATATAAGTGAGATCATACAATATGTGTCCTTTTGTGACTGACTTCATTCACTTAGTATAACATTTTCAAGGTTCAACCCTGTTGTAGCATGTGTCAGAATTTCATTCCCTTTTATGACCAAATAATATCCCACTGTATGTTTATACCACATTTTGTTTATCCATTCATTAGTTGGATACTTGGGTTGCTTCCATCTCCAAAAAGGACTTTTTGGATGAACTCATGGCCTAGAATTTTGTATGTTGGATATAGATATACCAAGAACAAGGAAAGGAAAGATTCTGGCTACAGAGAGTGAGGCCAACGTCCAGATTATAGGAGCAGCAGGGCTGATGCTGGAAGCTGTGGCATCCAGTGTTCACTGGCAGGTGTCTCAGTGGTCTTCACTGGGCTGGGTCTGCAGTTGGCTCTTCATTCTTGTTCCCATCAGGCCTCATTCCCCATCGTTCCTCTGAATCAGCTTTTGCTAAGGGCTCCGATGGTCTCAGTCTTGCCAAGTCCAAGTCGCTTCTCCGTTCTCATCTTACTCAACGTCTCAGCAACATTCAACCTAGTGGCACTCTCTCCTTCATCAGTATTCTCCTTCCCTTGGCTTCTGAGAACTTCCCACACTCTCTGGGTGTTGCTTCTACTTTCTCAGCTGCTTTTTTTTTTTTTTTTGAGAGTTCTGTACTGATCCCTCCTCAAGGCTGAACCTTTCAATCCTGCTGGGTCCCAGGATCCCACTGAGCCATCTTCTCTTCTGCATCTCCAATTCCTTTCAGCCCCAGGGCTTTCAATATCTTCTATTCCAGAACTCTCCCACGTTTCTCTCTTTAACCCTGACCTTTCCCTTAGGTTCCAGACTGATATATATTCAACAACTTACTGAATACAGTCACTTGGATCATGACTACCTTGTTTTAGATAGTCTGCTGCCAGGATTTCTCTTTCCTTGCTTGACTTTGTTACACGAATGAATTAATCTATTGGTTATTTACTGGATTCTATTAGATAGTCCGTGGTAGGGGTGATGGAGAAATGTAAATATAGGACACCGAGGATTTTATAACTTAGCACAGGGCTTCCCAAGGTTTGCGCTATGAAAATGAGGTTCTATGATCAATTACGTTAGGCAGTAGCTATTTACTATACCCTTCCTAGAGACTGCCAGTATACATGAACACATCAAAAGCTCTGAGAAGTTCTGCAGTAAAGAGATCTGCTTAACTTGGTTTAACCCAGCATTTTCTAACTGTGTGTAATTGCAGAACTCTGTCAGCATTCTCACAAATGAGAAAAATGTCATCTGAGGATACTCCAAGTGTGTGGTATAAATAGAAAGTGTCCTGTTGCTGAGAGGGTAGGGATGACTATGTAAGGGTACATGGAGGGTGAGCTAACAGTGGAAGATGGACTGGATTTATTAAATGGATATTGATAAAGGACCTGTTCTGTGCCAGGTGCCATGCTAGGCACAGGGTACTCAGTGCTCAGCCAAGCAGACATAGTCTCTGCCCTCTGGGATCTTATAGTCTAGGGAGAGAGCCAGGCATTGAAGACATAAATATGATAACCAGGAAGTTCTGTGAAGGATATAATAAACAGGGCACAGTGATATCAAGCTGAGTGGCCACTTCCTGTGAACAGACTGGCAGGGGAAGGATTGGATGCAGGCCAGGAATCCCTGCAATTAACTGGGGTGATGAGGGCCTCCTGATCTTTCTGAACACATTAGCTTGGCTTCTCCCCTCATTTTTTAATATCTGCAATAAAAAATTAGGATTCCACAATTTTGTTTCTAACTCTAATAATTGTTAATGATGAGTAGGAAGTGACTTTCGTGAATCACATCAAGAGCTGGATCCAGATCAGAAATTAAACAACTAGCCAATCCAAATCTCTCTACTCCAGAGAGTCAGTCAGACTCTTCCACGGACACTGAGCTATTATTCCTCAATTTTAAAATAAGGCATCTTTGAAAACAGTCTGTGAATTTTCCCTAATTGAAATGAAACCCAGTATTAGGAATGGAAATCACATAAAAAGATCAATTAGGTGGTCAGTATTTCATATCAAAGGATTTTTTGATTTATTATACCGATTACAAAAAGTAAAGCAGACCAGTAATTTATGAGAATGGGAACACTTTGGCAAAGAGAGTAACTGACTTCAAAGTTATTAATGTTGAAAGACCTTGACTTGAGATAAGGTTAAAATAAAATAAAATTTTTCCTAATGCTCCTTTTGGTGTACCAAAATTCTTCTCATTTCTAGGTGTTAAACCTTCAGCATAGGTCTAGTTGCCCCTTTGAAAAGACTGGTATGTGTGTGTGTGTGTGTGTGTGTGTGCATTTTTTTTTTAACATTTTTCACTTTGGGACTCAATAACGATATCAATATTCCTAAAAAAGCAAATGAGTGGTTTTCCTGTGACAAAAGTAGTATACAGTGATTCATAGATGGACCTGAATTTGTATGTCCTTTTAAAAGACTCACTAATTGCAAACCAATCAAAATCCATCATCACCTGCTTTTACGAGGCGCACCGCACACATGCCAGGGGTCACACCGTGCAAATCTCCCTCTGGGCCGATGCACATGGTCGCTGCCACTGGCTTCCCAGATGCTTTCAAGGCTTCAACCGCCCATACAGCCTCTTCAACGTGTTCAAAATACTGAAATAAGTTCAAGTCAAGGGACTTTTAATCTTGTTTTTCCCCGGATAATCTGAAAACTTATCCTACTGGGCATTAACTCAATTATCCATAGATGAGTGTTTTTCAAACTCTGTTGTGACCCAGTAGCATTTTTTAAGCAAAACAGAACAGGTCATTTCTTACTATGAACTGCAGTCCAAAGGTTTGAAGAATACTATATTGGATTAATTCAATCACATTTAGTGGAAGCCCTAAATTGGAAAAAGATTTCAAAACTAAATATCACTATTATGGGTCGTGACTGGCACCTGATCTCACAGGGTCCTCATGAGCAAAAGGAAGAGAAAATATACTAAGTGCATTTGTCTCATCTTTTTTTTTTCTCATTTACTTCATTAAAAAAATTTTTTTGTTGCTGTTATTGTTGTTTTGCTTTTTTGGGGAGGAAGGGAGGAAGTAATTAGGTTTATTTATTTATTTATTTATTTAATGGAGGCACCGGGGATTGAACCCAGGACCTCGTGCATACTAAACATGTGCTCTACCACTGAGCTATACCCTCCCCTCAACTTGTCTCATCTTTGATCATATCTGTTTACCTCTGCAATCAAGAAGTCCACATTCTTCCTCATGAAGACCTCTAACTGTTGCTGAAAGACTTTTTTGACTTCAGTTTCGCTCTTGCAGCTAAGGTACGAAGGTGACTGGCTCACGCCTCCGGCCACCAAAGTGTCTCCCTCGTCAGCTACTTGCCGGGCAATGTCACAAGCAGCTTCATTGACTTTCTGCCCCTAAAATGGGTGAATATATGATACATCTAAGTTTTCATGTGAAATTGAAGCAAAATTGCTAGTCAGATTCCTACATCTCAGTTGTCTGTTACGAGAGTGATATGATTCCAGAAAATGACAGTGATGGACTAGTTCAATGCTTTACCATGTTGAGCAATCTGCAGTAATAGCACCACCAATAACAGTGATGAAAAATAAATCTAATGATAGTATCTAAGACATTACATTATCCCAAAGATCTGTGAAAGGACAAAAGTCTTGACAAAAGGAACCGGTATCTTTTAATACCTAAGCTCTGAGAATTTCTAAGGGTACTCACTCAGCAACTTAGTCGAGACTGGGAGAATCATTAATAGTGAAATACTTCTTTGATCTACTTCCTTAAATGCCTTTCTGTTCATCTGGGGGACTCCAGCTAAAAACGTAAGAATGTTATTCACACATACCTAATTTCTGTGGTGTTTAAAACAAAACTCTAAAGAGGCTCAACAATTTTCTCTATAAGAGCTTTGGTGATGACATGTGGGTACCCTGTCCTGAGCGTGCTAGTGCGATGTTACTCACGGATATTTTCTCTGCAACATAGTTTCCCCTGTTCTCCAGCTTGTCTTCACTGGCATAAAAGGTGAAGGTCTGCATGACATTGGATCCAGCTCTGAGGAACTCTCGATGAAGCTGGCGAACTGAGAGATTGAATGAGGAAAGAAAGATATTAACTGCTATCAGTTGAAGAGCCCATAATGTTTTCGGAAGGCTCTTGGATTAAAAAATATGAAAATACCTGCTTATATTCCTGGTTGCCTGGCATTTGCACACCCTGGGAGCCAGTGAGAGGTAGATCTAGGCTCTCTTGCCAGGAAGAGGTTATCTCTGCCATGGACTTTGGATGAAAGAAGAGGGAGGTCCCACAGAGAGGGAATCATCTCAGTGTTTTTGCCAGGCAGAGAAGGTGGGGAAGAGTATTCCCTACAGAGGGAACAGCCTGAGCAAAGACGAGGAGGCAGGAACAGGGTTGGCTTTGGGGGAATGACAAGCTGCCCGAGCAGCTGGAGTCGAAGACATGCTGGAGAAGTTGGGGGAGATGCAGTTGGAAAGATGGGCTGGTAGACAGTACAAACGGCCTTGTACGGCATCCCAAGGAGTCTAGACTCTAGACCATAGGTGCTGGGGAAACATCAACAGTTTTTAATGAACTGATTAATGTGACTAGCTCAGTGTTTCCGAAAGATAATTCTGGTAGAGTGGAATAAGAGTTGGAGCAAGGTTCTCAAGCATAGGTCCACGGATGAATACCACGTGGCAAAGCTTTCATTGGCTCAAGGAAATACGGTGGGAATTTTTTTTCCCATATAATCAAATGTATTCAATTTAAAGAGTTATCCTTTGCTCGGAAATAGTGGCCCTAAACCCTGGGAAACCATTAAATATCCAGCAAGCTTTTAAAAAATTATGAATGTTAGTGTCAAATCCACATATATTCTAGTTTAATTGGTTTCGGGTAGGGCACGGGCAATTTTTTTGGATTCCTCTACTGATTTTTATTTTCAGTTTTCTTGGGAATCACCATTGTAAGAGAGCAGAAGAATTTTCCTTTTATAAGATGATAGTGAGGCTTGGATGGTGTTTTGTTTTTGTCAAGAGAAGTAATTGGGCAAAGCAAGAAATCAGCAGTCCTATACTGGACCTCTAAAATTTATTTTGAAATTTCAGAGGCCCTTTAATAAAAAAGAAGAGAAAAATGAAATTTCAGAGGCCCATAAAATCCCAAGGTCTGAGAGCAACTAAATTAGAGGCTAGGAAATCATTAGGACACAGGTGTGTTTCTGGCAATCCTTTCCATTTCTATTTTTGGTTTCCTCTCATCACAAAACTCTGAGTCTTCATCCTTTAACCAGTAATATGCTGTGACCCGTCCCTATGACAATGACAAAACCTATACTAATTAATTATACTTATTTTATGACTTTAAACTCTCCATTATATTTTTATTTTAGCATCATAGAAGCTAAGTGGTACCAAGTTATTTGTGTATGTATGTCCATACCCCAGATATATACGTACAGAGCATAGTTAGATATTATAGATATTGCCCATGTACAGTTACTTGAGAAATGCAAGTGTTTGGAATTCCACAGTAAATTCTAAAAGATCAAGTGAAATTTTACAGTATTTCTTCAGTGGGATAACAAACTTGCAAGACAATCATTTGGTTACAAAATATGATCTGAACTAATGTGGAGATATTTATAATTGAACCCCATTTAGTGTGGGTAGTCATATATTTTGATGCAAAAAAAGGCATTAATGTGTTTGATGGGGATGGTAAGGGAGCACTTCAGACCCTAACGAGTGTGTTATGTAATTTACAGCATATGTATATATTAACTTTCTAAAATTCCCTCAAATTCTGGATTCTAAGACACATTTGGTCCCAAAAGGGCTTAGACAAGGGATTGTAGACCTATAGCATGACCCCTCCCCCCTTCTTCACTGCTTTCAGCATTAAAAAATGAAGTCCAGACACAAGTCCTCCAAACAAGTTTTGGGGTGCAATCCAGCTGGCAGGGAAACTTTAGGGTCTGTATTAGTGCTAGTTTTTCTGCAGAAAAGCACCTGCAGAAACAAGTTCATTTGCAAAAAATAGCATGTAACTGACCACTGCTCTTTTAGAGCATAAATGTTTTAAAACCCCTTTCACCCCCGAAAAAGACTAAATCCATCCGCGGTCCTATGAGATGGTTCTGTGAAGATGCATTACAGGCAGGAGCTTTGTCTTTCCTGATGCATCCTGTAGTCCACTGTGGTTGACAGAGTTTGAACTAGGCACTGGTAGAGTTGAATGTATGGGATTTCAGTCTGCAGCAGCAAGAATTAAATCTAATGACTCAGCATCATGGAGTTTTCATTAATTCTTGAAAAGCATGGAGCTCCCAGAAGAAAAATGAGAGCAAATGCTCAATACATCTAAGTAAGTTTAAAATATTTGAGACACAGATGGCCAAGAGTTCAAACATGCTGTTTCTGCATCAATAAATATCAAAGAAAAATCAGTATCAGAGCAGTTTCTCTTGAGCTCCTCTAATGTATAGCTTTAAAAAAGAAAATGGAAAAAAAAAAAAGAAAATATGACTAACAAAATTGAAACTGGCAGTTAAACAAGTCGTATCTTGTCTCCATGGCAGAGTTTGGGTAAAGGTAGATTATTGTCAATGTCAAGTTGGCCCCAGAAATATTTTATTCTGAATTCAACCCAGCAAGCAGATATATTTGATACAAATATAGATATATTTGAAACAAACCATAGATATATTTGAAGTCTTTGCTCTTAGGTCTTATTTATTCTATTGTATTCCTTCCACCGCTTTAATGCAATGCATCTGAAAGTGGGGTTCCCCTTGCCATCAATTGAGGACGATTATTATAATATGCAGATTCCTGGACCCCCTCACAAACTTAATGAAACCAAATCTCAGTCAGTGGAGCCTGAGAGTCTATAATTTTTAATTAGCTCCAATGGTGAAACTAAAACTTGAGAACCATTGTTGGTTTAGCTTCCCAAGCCTACTAATTTCATTTTTAAGGGTAGAACACAGTATTATCTCTCCTTTTGTTCAGAGACATAAAGTTGTGTACATTTGCTGGGCTTCACAGTGTGACTACAGCTCTTTTACTTTGAGTACATTTTAAAGATGGTGTGATTTGAACACATGTCTGTATTTCTCTAACAGAAATTAAGTAATACAACCAAGAATATTATCGAAAGAAGAAATAACTCAGCCACGTTAATAATAACAATAGTTAATACTTTGTAGTGTTTAACATATGCCAGGCACTATTTTAAACACTTTACATATAATTTATTTAGTCCTCATAACAGCTTTATGAGGTAGATGTCAATATTACCTTAGTTTTATAGACGAGGAAATGGAGTCCCAGAGAAACTAAGTAACTTCCCCTAGGCCACACAACCTAGTGACTTCGGAGGTGGACAGCTGCTGGTGATGGCAAGGTCTGGGCGTGGGTTGCTGAGGTGTGAATGGAGGAGTTTGTTGGAGATGAGGAGGAGATCAAGGCACTAGTAGGATGAGTGCTGGATGGATCATGTGTATGGATGTTGAAGCTACTGAGAGGTGAAGGAGGGAGGAAGGGGCAGAGAAGCAGCAGCGAGCCAGGTTCTAGACTCCTTGAGTGAGGGGCGGGGAACAAGAGGTAGATATAGGTGACAGCAACAAGGAGGGCCACTGTGCTCACCCAACATGTGCATCTATACTGACATCCCTAGCAGTGCCCAGCAAGCAATAATAAATATTTGGAAACCGTGGCATGAATGTATGTATTTGACGGCATGATCCTAGACTTGGGTCAACATAGTGGTCTTTTACAAGAGCTTAGAATAGAGCTATGCACCAACCTGCTTCTGGGTGTTCCACTACAGCTTCTGGCGTCCAGGGCCCTGCCTTCACATAGCCCCTTTTCTCCAGTGCAAACACAAACCCTCCATCCCCGATCACAACCTCTCCGGAGTTTAATCGTTCTAAGATGCCCTAAAATTACAGACGAGGCGGGAAGAAAACGAGTTACTTGAGTATTTAATACAGTTTTCTACTTAGTACTTTTGCTGTCATATTCTTGAGAAATATGATTTCTTCAGAATTCTCAGAAAATACAGATATATATTATACCGAAGTTCGTGACTATCGATAAGGCAAACCACAAACATGCTCATAGAAAGAAAATCCGTGTATGTGTCAAGGGTGGGAGTCTTTCAGAAATAGACTCACAGACATAAAACACAGACTGTGGTTATCAGGGGGAAAGATGTGGGAGGATAGATTAGGAGTTTGGGATTAACAGATACACACTACTATATACGAAATAGATAAACAGCAAGGACCTACTGTGTAGCACAGGGAACTATATTCAGTTTCTTGTAATGAGCTGTAATGGAAAAGAATCTGAACATGTGTGTGTGTATATATATATATGTAATAAAAAGAGAAGATTTTGTTGTAAAGCCTCAAGTGAATGCTTAAAGCACATATGCTGAAAATGATGAATGATAGTTTTTCTTCTTATTCTATCAATAAACTAAAGAGGATTAAATTTTATAGAGAAATTGAAGTGGCATATAACGCTATTAAGGCATTTTGGAGACTGAAAAGTCAAAAGATACTTGGTGAAGACAGAAGAGAGAAAAGATGCTACCACAGAGAGGTCAGGTCACTTAAAGACTTCTGTCTTTTGAGTTAAAATTCAGTTTCCACAATAGCAGCTGTGTTATGCTGTCCAGGGAGTCATGAGTATACACAGCCATGACACAGCCTGTCACCTTCTGTCTCCTTTCTCAGGAAAAAAAAAATGAGAGAGGACCAGAACAGTGAAGAGATAGGTAAATAATTTATTTAAATGTTTGTAAACTGATTTCCAGCCCAATCCCCATGCCTATTCCTTTCACAGTACTATGCAATAATTACCCTGGTATTAATAGATAAATTTGGAACTTAATATTTTTAAAGGGCTTTGTGAACTAGAAAGTAATTTTCTAGTGTAACCATTTATTTTATTTAAAAAATGTTTTTTTGTTGAAGTGTAGTTGATTTACAATGTTGTGTTAGTTTCAGGTGTATAGCAAAGTGGTTCAGTTATACATACATATTAACCTTTTATTTTTTAATTTCAAAGAATAGAATTTAAAAAGAAAAGGTACCCTACATTCAGTTTAGGTCACTTTCTATTTATAAATAAAGAATTAAGGCCCAGAGTCTCTGGGTAGTTTACACAAGGTCTCCCGATTTGGTGTATAGGGCCTCCTGATTTCTTTTATCCTTAAATGGTGTCTAGAGTTGATTTTAAATGGGAGTGGGGAGAGTGGGACAGCCCTGAAAAGACTGTGTGCAGTAATAACTTGGAATGTACTTACCCAGTTTGTTCCATTTATTGCCAATAATGATTGATAAAACAAATGCTTACATAACAACAAGGATTACAACATTTGTAAGAGGCATTCATAGGTTTTGCATCTTAAGTCCTGACCACCTTCTGCTCCTCCCCATGCCATTTTGACAGCTGGTGCTCAGAGAAAAAAAAAAACTGACATTTTTACTTTAAAGCAGCAGAATAGGAGGCTTATGATATATGTTCCTGAATAGCCCTTCCAGGTAGAAAAACATTCAGGCATAGAAGTCCATGAGATGATAACTACAAAAATATAGAGTTGATCACATGTAATTTTGAAATCCACATAACTGTCATGATTACTTACAATGTGTCAAAATGCCACATCTTAAAACTACAACTTTGATTTATTATGACCTAATTGACAAGAAAAAGAGCTATATTGCTGGTCAGTGCAGCTGGATAAAAAACATGAACAACAGTCAAGTAGATGAGGTATGACTTGCTGCTCACTTTCCCTTGGGTGAAATAATTCATGACATTTTGTTCAGTCACTTAGCAACTCTCATTGGACTTTTGTGTGTTTTTTTCAAACTTTAGTACCACAACATTTTAATGTACAGCATAGCTAAGAATCTGATATTTGGTGGCAGAGTAGTAAGTGGTGATTCAGTTACCATGCTGTACATTAATTTATTGAACAAGTACATCTGGAAAAACACTTAGATTATACTGCAGTTTTAAATTACCTGAACTTCAGACTTTTCTGTTCCTAGCTAAGTGGCTTTTTAAAAAGTGGAATGTGCTATGAAAAAATGATCAAGATATTATTTGTGGAAAAGTATTACAAAGCAACATGTATAATATCACACCATTTTTTGTTTAAAAAGCACATATTTGCCTAGACAGTAAACTAGCATATACATCAAAATGTAGCAGATATTATTCTTAGTGTTTTTTCCTAATTGTTAACAATGAACATGTATTCATTTTGTAACACATTTTAATTTTAAACTCAAAAGTACAGAATATTATTGTCCAAATTTTATTAATGACATAGGCATGGAAACAAGGTTACTGAAGAAACTTTCTCCCCCCCCCGCATCCTATGTCCACCTGTTGCTAAAATAATTCTTAAAAATGTTTCATTTTCTGAGTTTGAGTATGGGGAGTGGATTAGAATCCATGACTATGTGAATGGAGCCAAATAAAAAAATTTAAATATCTACAGGAATCATCCTTTCCAATCTACATCAGCTATTCTTTTAGTAGACTATGGATTGGCCAAAATTCTCAACCTAATTGAGCAGCTTGTAACTGATTGCCTTCTCAACATCGTAAGGCCATGGAATGCGTAGCATTTAAAAATTTTAATTTAATTAATATTTTGTTGTATGGAGGTCTTTTTTAAACTGACACGCGGGAATCCCTTTAGAAACCAGGTGCAGTCTATTTCTAAAGGCAATGAATTTGGGAGGTGGACCGGCCTTCCAGGTCCTTATAGCCGCAGGGACACAGTTGGCCTGGCCCGGGCTCCTTTCCTGCCATTCTCTGGGCCTCCGTCCGCCAGGCCTGAGACTGGGCGCTTGACACCCAAGGGTCAAGCATATTATTTCCTCCCTCCATCCGTCTCTTCCCTTCTTCCTAACCGTAGTCCTACTGTCAGTGAACCCCTCCATCGCCCCACCCTCCACCCCTACCCCGACCCCCACCACTAGACGAGGGCCCAATGTCTGGAATGAAACACTTGTCCTAAGGGGAGGGTGGGCTTGTTACTGGACTTTAGTTTTTAAAACGTATTAACAGCCCTTAATATCTTACAGCCATTGTGTTTGTTTTTTCTTAAACTGTCTTTTCGAGGCCTGCACAGTGCGTTTTTCTGTGATCTCGGAAACCAAACTGCGGGTGAAAACTTACCATCGGACAACCAATGCCAGAGTCTTAGGGCTGCGGCGGGGCGGGCTGGCGGGCGCAACCAGAACCCTGCAGGGAGGCGACCCCGAGACCCCGGGCACCCGGCAAGGCGCGTGCGGAAACGGTTGGAACCTTGGCGCGTGCGGGACGCCAAGGGGCGCGCGCGGCGGCGCGGGCACAGACCCGGAGGAGCTTGGGCACACCACACCGCAGGGCGACCCTGGGTCCCACCGCGTCGGGAGGGAAGTCGCATCTGTGGGTCTAGGAGCTGCATCTTGGGGGAGTGCTCTTGGAGTTCAGGACTCAGAAAATGATGGGAGTCCCGGAGTTTTGGGGACGCCCTGGAGTCGGGGGTCACACAGCTTCAGGGGGCGCTCTGGTAAGGGGACTCTCTGGACCTGGGGCATGAGTGGGAGCTCAGAGGCACCTTGGGGTCCTGCAGCAGAAGTTCTAGGGGTCCTCTGGTCACAGCCGGGCTCCAAGGGCCTCTGAGCTCTCGGAGGCTGATATGTGGGCTGGTAGGTCGAAACCCAGAGCCTCAGCCGGGATGGAGAGTGCCGTTGAGTCCCCTGCAGACTCACCTTTTTGGCCTTTTTGCCCCCAGTCGGTACCATCTTCGTGGCGTCCGGACGGTACTTAACAAGGATGCGGACTGACGAGGCGAGCGTTTCCCCCTGTGAAGCTCGTAGTTGCCCGGCCGAAGTAGCCGGGCTCTTTATACCCAGTGCTAGCGCGGGGTAGGTTTCCCCATCCTCGGCGCGGTCCAACGCGGACCTCTGTCGGGGAACACGCCCACCAGCCCTTTATCCAAGCATGCAGCTCTTGGGAACCTGCCTGCAGAGGACGAGATCGAGATAGTTCTCCCAAATGGGTGAAACTATCCGGGAGTAAAATTAAAATAATAATGAGGTTGCACTCGCTCAGGTTTCAGACCTACCTGTGCCCGGCCCCTCTTTTCCTCTCGCGGGTCGCTGACCCTGATTCACTTCTCTCATGCCTGGGGTCATGTACCATTACCTGCTTAAGTCGGCAGGCCAGGTCCCTGAGAATTTCATCCAATGGGCAAATATTTGTCAAAGGCCAAAGATACAAGAGTGTTGAATGAGGAGCTGGTGCCCTGGAAGAATTTCAGCCTAAAGTGTGATCTCCTGTGTGATATACAGCCACTGGGTATGTATCTGAACAAAATATGGCGTTTACGAAAGGGTCCATCCAATACTAACCTCACATTAGAGCGTACGTTCAAAATAAACTTCTCCCTTATATCCAAACATACCTTGCAGTTTCTAGTATCTTTGCAATATCCAACAAGGACAAACATTTAACATTTATATATGACAGTGAAGATGTATTTTAGAGACTTCAAAATTCAGCGTGAAAACTATGTATAAAAACGCATAGGTAAACAAGTTTCTACTGTATAGCACAGGGAACTATATTCAATATCTTGTAGTAACCTATAATGAAAAAGAATGTGTAAAGGAATAAATGTATGTATACGGAAGACTAAAACATTATGCTGCACACCAGAAATTGACACATTGTAAACTAACTATACTTCAATTAAAAAAAAAAAAAAACCCACCACCACCACCAAATAGGCATTAGAGAAACTGGAAGGAAATAGAAATGTTAATGGTCGTTATCTGTCAATAATAGAGTTAGGTCTTGCTTTTATTTTATTCATGATGTTTTACTGTATTTTCCAAAATACCTTTATGAGAACAGATTAACTTTAAAATAATGAAAACATTACTTTACAAAATGTAAAACATGACAGTAAATAGCCTAAGAACAACTAAGAGGTCTGCAATAGAGTTCAGAATCTTTTAACCAAATACATAAAAGCACACTAGGAAATTTTGTATGCGTAACAATAGCCTCTATTTCAACAAATGCAAAAAAGAAAATTACTGCAGCAAGTGATGAATTAATACAAATTGAATTGCTAAAATTATATACACTTGAGATAAAACTGAGAGAATAGAAAAGTCCCTTTGCTTCAGATAATTGTCAAGTTGGAAATGGAAAGAAAAAAGGGAAGGATGATGGGTGCATATATTAATTAAAATGATCTATTATTTCACCTGTCCAGCAAGAATGAGGCATGAGGTACTGTAGGCATGCTTCACAGTGCTTAGATTTTTGACCGTGAAAGCGTTGGAGTATCTTGAGTAGGCAACAGTTCAGTTACTTAATGCGTTAACTGCTTATAGTATTAACCTGGTAAGTCATAGTGAGAACAGGTTCAAACTGAGCCCTGCTATTGCTGCAGACAGCAGTTGCAGTGGTGGGTGCCAAGCGCTAGGGGGCGGTATCAGGGCTCCGACAGTAAGAACTGAAAGCAGACGTTATCGATTTCACAGTTTGTCCGAATTCAGCAAAACTTAGGAGAGAATTTAAACTAGCAGCATTTAATTTAAAAATGAATTGCTACTTTTTTAGTAGATAATATAGACACATGGCAAGCATTTAAAAAGTCTTTCCCCAGCTGTTGTTGCCAGGTCAAGTACTCCCTGGTGGGTAACCCCGACTGTTAACGGTTCTTCCAGAACGCCATGCATATTTAAGTGTATACATGTATAAATAACGATTTGTATTTAAATGTGTGGAACTTAATTTATTTAGACATTTATCCACCTCCACTTTTTCTAAGATGATTAATAGGCAGCTGTTGAAATAATTTTGTTTTTCCTCAGCTTCTCAGTTTGTGCTCCCTCTCCCCCACCTCAATTAGGTCCCTTAAAAAAATTCCTGCACCTCCTAGTCCCATAATAAACGATAATATCCACAGCTCACTGAGCGCTTACTGTGTGCCAGGCGCTACAGTAAGCCTTTTACATCCACAATATGATTTACTCCTCACAGTTCTCTGAGGTAGACACCCCCTCTTTGTCCTCAAGAACCATGAAGTCAGGGAGATAGAAGAGTCATCAGCATGACCTTGAAGCTCCTGTGTCTCAGTCACAAAGTCCAAATTAACCGTTCTTGGGAGTCTGCCCATGTTCTCTGCCCTCTGCTAGAGCAATGAGATGAGGGTCATCATGCTGAAGTCTTTGGCCTCCTACAAAGATGATTGGGGTTAAAAATAAATCCTGAAGGGAAAGAGGAGTATTAGAGCTGGAAGTCCACTCCTTCAGTTTTCTAACCTCAAAAAGAGAGGTTACGGTTCTGTCTCCAGCTAGTGCTCGGTCTGCTTAAACCCCCTTTATTCATTCAGCAAACACTTAAGGCCCACTCATGCAATGTTCAAACACCATGCTTGTTGCTGGAGGTCTAGGGTATTTCCTTTTTCCCAAGGGTGAAATAGACACCACCTCATGTAAGAATTTAAATGTCCCCTTTATCAATGTATTGATGAAAAAACTGTCAGGACTTTACGTTTTCTGTTCAATTGATCATCTTTAAAATGAAAGTGGCTTTCCATAGATCTTTTTAGACTAAAAATGTTTCATTTAGCCTTTAAACCATTGAACATGTTTTATGTTTTATGTTTTAACATCATGTAGAACAGAGTTTGCAAACTGGCGACATGCAAATGGGGCCAACTTTTGTGTTTCCTTTGGCAAGGCCAGTGTTTTTAAAAAATTGAACGTGAATTCCTTTATGTGGTGCCTTCCTGTTTGTCTGCCCCACACCCAGTTATTGTACACTTGTTTGGTTCATGTGAGTTTTCAACCTCTGTTGTAAATAGAAGGTATATTTGGAATTATCAAATATATGTGAGATGTCCTTTGGTCTGAGTTCTCCCCAAAAGCCCCCAAACTGAAAGTTTCGCTTTCCTTATATTTTTCTGTTGCCACTAATCCGTTATTTTTTATTGCCACTCTGTGGGATCGTAATAAGGGAATGGTAGGGATGGGCTTCCCACCTAAAACCCTGTTCCCTGAGTGTGCAGACTTTCCTCATTTTATCTCTTCTGGTAGTGCAGCCAACCCTAGAATAACTTGGGGGTTGGGGGAGCCAACCCTCTGCGCAGCTGAATATCCACCTGTCATTTATAATCAGTCCTCCTTATCAGCAGTTCCTCTACATCCAGGGTTCAGCATCCTCAGATTCAACCATCTGGGAATCCCGTATTACTGCAATATTTACTATGGGGAAAAAATCTGGGTGTAAGTGGGCATTTCAGACCCACGTTGCTCAAGGGTCAACTGTACTTCCTTCCCTCTGTACCCTGCAATGGCCTTCTTCAACACTATCCCAACACACCAGGCACATCACACAATTACTCCCCTTTTAAGGGCCTTGGTTACTTATGTAAAATTCAAGTTGAAGCCAGGTGACTTTTTTTTTTTTTTTTTTTTGCCATCGGCTTAGCATACATTTAGAGCAAAACCTAGCCTTTTTTGCCTTCCGCTTGCAGTCAGCAAGCCCTTCCTTAGGCTGGCTGGAAGGGTGCCTCTGGCTCCACTTCCTGCCTTCAACTTCTTCCCCTGTGTTCCTGGAGAAATAGCAAGTTTAAATGTTGGCTGGACTGTTCAGAGCTTCTTTCTACCACAGGAAAAATGCTCCTCTCAGAGCTCTCAGATCTGCCAGTTTGTACAGTCTCCTGGCTTCCCCAGAAAAGTCCCCTAGCCAAGGTTCCTGGGAATTCTGGACACACCCAGCCTTCCAGACCATCCGCCCCGCGTGGTAATTGTTTCCCAAGTTCTCTTTCTAGCTCTGAAATTTTCTCTCCTCTCTTGCCTCTTCTTTAATGCTTTCTAACAGGATAATTAGCCTGCCTTTTTGCTGCTTTTCTTTAAAAACAAAAAAACAAACTATGAGCACTCACTATGTGGAATTAGCTGTGCTAAGTGCTTCACAGGCATTATGTAATCTTCACAGTAGCCCTAGGACGCATCTGCTTTGCCATCCCCATTTTACTGATGACAACACTGAGGTGCACAGATTAAAGGGGAGCTTTCCCAAGATGCCGTTAACAGTAAGCACAGAGCTGAGAGGAGGACTCAGCTCAGCCTGAATGAAGTCAGAGATTACACTCTTTAGATTGACTCTATTCTCTCTAGTCTTCCTTTGCAGTAAACTACTTTTCTAAAAAAAACTTCCCAAACTTTTTACAACCTCATTCAACTCGTGGCCTCTCCCACTTACCTGGCCCAACACAAAGGACCCTTCTCCTGCTCAGAAGTTCAGATTCACCGGACGTACAACTTGTTACTGATGGAAAACGGTCTGCCCCGTCCTGGGCATCATCCATTTGATGGCTCTTGGATTGCATGTAACCCCTGGGTTGTCCGGTCATGCTGAAGCTTTGTTTTAAATGGGTACTGGGAAAAAAAGCCCTAATCTCCTGGGATCACCAGTCAAGCCACGGTTTCCTTTATCTTTGTGAGCTGCTGAAAGATGACTCAGACATCGTTTGCTTCTTTGAGTGGGAAAAGGTGGAGTAGAGGCTAAAGATACTCCTTCCCGGGGGGCTGGCGTGTGACGTCTGTGTGGTCCATCAGCTCCCACACGCAGCTCCTGATTTGGGGAGCTGTACCCCAGGGGTGACCCCATGTCCTGGTCTAGAACCTTCAGGGGAAATACATACCAGGTTGGTTGGTATGCGGTGCAAGAAGGGAGAAGTGGAGACATAAAGAAAATATCAGTGGCAACTCGGAGAAAATCTGGTCATGGTGGTGTCAGCCCTGGAAGGATTGGACACGAGTGCCCTGCTGAGTGGCTTCCATTTGATGGGACACTCAGTACTGGACTGTAACCAAAGATTCCCCTCCTTTCTGTTTTTCTTCCCTCACAAAAAAGCCATTTTTCCATCTTCTCATTTCTGTTTCCTATTGGTCTGCACATCATTGTTTTACTAGCCAGCTGCATCCAAAGATGACTTGGTAAGGGCTTTTACCTGGGTGATAATGGTAGAAATCTGTCCATATAAAGCATTTCTCTGGGGTGTGCTGGCACATGACTTAAGTCTACTTTAAGATCATTACCAGTGCACAGCCCTCAGTTAAGTTAGAAAAGTAATAACACATTTCTAAGTAGTAAAATTGTCATCACCCACCAGCTTCGGAACCTCAGGAATATAGGGGCATACATGGTTTTCAAGTTAATATGTGCAGATGATGATAACCCCAAAGAGTAAAACAAAGGATACATAAAAAATAAGGTTCCCTCTAACTTCCAGTTCCCTAGTTTCAGCTGTTTTTGGTATTTATAACTACCCAACTTAAAGAATTTCTTACAGAAGTGGACACCCTCAGAAACCAGCTTCCAGTGACACCACTACATATCTACCAGAATGATTAAAATTAAAAGCATAAAATATTGGGGAAGATGGGGGATTAACCAGAGCTCTCATCTTTGCTGATAGGAGTATAAGTTGGTACAACTGTTTAGGAAAAAAAATGTTTGGCAGTATCTTTCAGAGCTGCACATATCTGTATCAAGCAGTTTAGCTCATGGGTGGAAATGTGCTTAAATGTTCCTCAAAAGACATGTACAAGAAAGTTCGTAGCAGCCCATTCATAAATGGCCCTGTCTGGAAACTGCCCATCAACAATAGCATGGGTAAGTGAATGGTGACATAGTTACACGATAGAATTCAATAGGTAATGTGAATGATTCATTACATGCAACAATGTGAGTGAATCTCACAGTGCTGAGTAAAAGAAGCCAGACACAAAAGGGGAATACTGTACGATTACATTTATAAAGTGTACAAAAAGCAAGCAAAACTAAGCTATGCTCTTGGAAGTCACAGTATTGATTACCCCAGGGGAAGGGAGTGACGAGAAAGACATAGAGTACTTCTGCGTTGCTGGTAATGTTCTAGTTGTTTGATCTTTGTGCTGTGTACATGGAATGTGATGAATAGTTTGTGAATATTCACCAAGCTGTGCATATACAACAGATCTATTTTTGTATATATCTTATACTCCAATGAAGAAATTAAAAACAAGAATAAAAATGACATAAAACAGCTTCTTGGCCCTTTTGTGCATCCCACAAAAGGCCCAATAAACTAAATAAACTAAAAAAACTAAAATAAGCCAGCCTAGATTTTTGAATACATTCATTTCACTGGTGGTAGGGAATGATTTAGGCAGACAGTATTAAATCCAATAGTTCTTTGTTATAAAAGGAATCCATTTTAAAAAATAAATTCAGTACTTAATATATAGAAGGTACCCAAAATTCAAAAGGTCATTAATTATTAATGAGATTAACTATACACTGATAATCTAGAATAAACTATAAAAAGGAAAAATTAAAACACTATTTCAGACTGTCATTTTCATTTTTTAAATATGACTATTAGATCAGCATTGTATCGTGTGTAGATTTATTTTTTAGAAAGATAATTAATTTCATTTAAATTAATTAGTTAACACATTCTCTTGGTTCAAAATTCAAAAGGTAAAAAAGTATCCTGTCCCTCAGGCAAACAAATCCCTCAGTCAACCAATGTTTCAGTTCTTTTGTGTCCATTAAATATTTTTTGCATGTATAACAAATATGTATAAACAGTCTTTGTCCCCCCACTTAACAGAGTGGTAGTGGCCCACAGACATTGTCTCCGCCTTGTTTTTTTTTTTTTTTAACTTAATATATATTCACACTCACTTCATATTAAGATGAGGAACTTCCTCTTTTTTAATGGCTTAATAATATTTTATTGTATAATATACTAGGATTTATTTAACGTATCCCTGCTGTCTATGCTTTGCTACTTCACATAAAGCTGAAATGAATAGCTTCCCACATCAGTTATTTTGTACATTTGAATAAATACAAGCATACCGTGTTTTATTGTGCTTCCCTTTACTGTGATTCACAGACATTGCCTTTTTTACAAATGGAAGGTTCTTGGCAACCCTGTATCCAGCAATTCTCTCAGCACCATTTTTCCAACAGCATTTGCTCGCTTCACATCTCAGTGTCACATTTTGGTAATTCTTGCAATACTTCAAACTTTATTATTATTATTATTATTGTGTTTGTTATGGTGACCTTTGATCAGTGATCTTTGCTGTTACTATTGTTAATTGTCTTGGGGCACCACAGACTTAGCCCCTATGAGACGACAAATTTGATAGATATTGTGTACTCTGATTGCTTCACTGACCAGCCATTCCCTGTGTTCTGACTGCTCCACTGATTGGCTCTCCCTCCATCTCTCTCCGTCTCCTCAGGCCTCCTTCTCCCCAGAGACACAGCAATATTGAAATTAGGCCATTTAACAACCCTACAATGGCCTCCAAGTGTTCAAGTGAAAAGAAGAGTCACACATCTCTCAGTTTGAATGAGGAAAGTATGTCAAAAACAGAGACAGGCAGAAAGTTAGAACTTTTGCATTTAACAGTTAGCCAAGTTGTGAATGCAAAGGAAGAGTTCTTGAAGGAAATTACAAGTGCTTCTCCAGTGAACACATGGGAAGAACAGAAACAGCCTCGTTGCTGATGTGGAGAAAGTTTTAGTGTTCTGGTTAGAAGATGAAACCAGCCGCAATATTCCCTTAAGCCAGTCTAATCCAGAGCAAAGCCCTAACTCTCTTCAATTCTGTGAAGGCTGAGAGAGGCAAGGAAGCTACAGAAGAAAAATCTGAAGCTTGCAGAGGTTGGTTCATGAGGTTGAAGGAAAGAAACCATCTCTATAACATAGAAGTGCAAAGTGAAGTGGCAAGTGCTGATGTAGCATCTGCAGCAAGTTGTCCAGAAGATCCAGCCGAGATCACTGATGAAGGGGCTACACTGCACAACAGATTTTCAGTGTAGATGAAACAGCCTTATAATGAAGGAAGATGCCATCTAGGGTTTTCATAGCTAGGCAGAAGTCAATGCCTGGCTTCAAAGCTTCAAAGGACAGGCTGACTCTCTTGTTAAGGGGTAATACAGCTGGTGACTTGCAGTTGAAAGTGCTCATTTACCATTCTGAAAATCCTAGGGCCCTTGAGAATTACACTAAATCTACTCTGCCTGTGCTCTATAAATGGAAAAACAAAGGCTGGTTGACAGCACATCTGATGACAACGTGGTTTACTGAATATTTTCAGCCTACTGTTGAGATCCACTGCTTAGAAAAAAAGAGTCCTTTCTATATAGCACTGCTCATTGACAAGGCACCCAGTCACCCAAGATCTCTGATGGAGATGTGCAAGGAAATTCGTATTTTTTTTTATGCCTGCTAACATAATATCCATTCTGCAGCCCATGGATCAAGGAGTCATTTCAATTTTCAAGCCTTATCATATAAGAAATACATTTCGTAAGGCTATAGCTGCCATTGTTAGTGATTCTTCTGATGAATCTGAGTAACGTCAATTGAAGACCTTCTGGAAAGGACGCACCATTCTAGATGCTGCTATGAACATTTGTGATTCATGGGAAGAGGTCAAAATATCAACATTAACAGGAGCTTGGAAGAAGGTGATTCCAACCCTCATGGATGACTTTGAGGGATTCAAAACTTCAGTGGAGGAAGTAACTGAAGATGTGGTAGAAATAGCAAGAGAACTAGAATTAAGTGGGGCCTGAAGATGTGACTGAATTGCTGCAATCTCAGGATAAATCTTGAGTGGATAAGGAGTTGCTTCTTATGGTTAAGCAAAGAGAATTGTTTCTTGAGATGGAATTGACTTGCAGAAGATGCTGTGAAGATCTTTGAAATGACAAAGGAAATTTACCATTTTAACTAGTTCCATGTGTACAGTTCAGTAGCATTAAATACATTCATTCTGTTGTATAAGCATTATCACCACCCATTTCTAGAGATTTAAAAATGTCTCCCCAAACTGAAACTTCAGTATCCATTAAACAGTAACTCCCTATTTTGACCTTCCCCCATTTCCTGGCAACCAGCATTCTATTTTCAGTCTCTGAATTTGACTACTCTGGGAACCCCATATAAGTGAGAACACACAGTATTTTTCCTTTTATGATTGGCTTATTTCACTTAGCATAATGTCTTCAAGGTTCATTCATGTTGTAGTCTGTGTCAGAATTTCCTTCCTTTTTAAGGCTAAGTTATATTTCATTGTATGTATATACTATATTTTGTTCATCCATCTATCTGTTGATTTACACTTGGGTTACTTCTACTTTTTGGCTATTGTGTATAATGCTGCTATGAACATAGGTATATAGAAATTTAGGTTCTGTTTCAAATTTTGGGTATACCTCCACAAGTGGAATCATATAATTCTGCTGACAAAAAATTTAGTCAATAGTCAATCTAAAGGAGAAACAGAAAACTTTATTCAAGCCAGCCTGAAGATTGTAACCCAGGAGACAGTCTTTAGAAAACTCTGAATACTGTTCCTTTTGTTACAAGTTGAAGGCACAGTCATACACATTTTCAAGACAAAGGATCATACATCAGAATGACACACTGACATTTTGCATGAAGTTCACCAAAGATACATAGTCCAGATAAACTTGTACTAAGCAAGCAATAGGTCACCATGACCCCTTACAGGATCGAGAAAGGAAAAATTAATCTTCTAAGGACTTACATTACTGTTGTCAGAAGAAGGAAAAAAATATTGGTCTTTATGGTCAAACAGGCATTCCCACCTTTGAGGAGTCTGGTTAATATATAATGCAGATGCATATCACACATAAGGGAGGACCCAGTACAGATGGGGAATATGTTATGCTAATTTTTCTTGTCCTGCCTTAAGCCAAATTTTATTCCAATTTAAACCAATTCTATTTCTAATTTTGTAAGGAACAGCCATACTCTTTGTGTGTGGGAGGTACTTATTTTTATATTTATTTATTCTTACATTTATTTATTTTTATATTCATTTATTTTTATATTTATTTATTTATTTTTAATGGAGGTCCTGGGGACTGAACCCAGGACCTCATGCTTCCTAAGCTCACGGCTCTACCACTGAGCTATACCCTCCCCCCTCAGAACTGCCAAACTCTTTCTCCATAGTAGCTATACCATTCCTGCCAAGAGTGCACACACATTCTAATTTAACCACATCCTCACTGACATTTGCTATTTTTAATTGATACCTCATTGTGGCTTTGATTTGCTTTTTCCTAAAAGTTAGTGGTGTTGCACCTCTTCCCATATGTTGTTGGCCATTTTTATATCTTCTTTGGAGAAATGTCTATTCAAGTCCTTTGTCCATTTTTTAATCAGAATTTCTTGAAATTGTTGAGTTGTAGGAGTTGTTCATATGTTCTGGATATTAACCCTACTCAGGTATTTGATTTGCAAAATTTTTTTCATTCCATAGTTTGTCTTTTTTTCGTGATTCTTTGTTTTTAAGATGTTTGGGCTTAGAGTGATTTGGTGACTTGTGAAGATCACACATATCTTTATTGGACCCTTTACTGGACTTGAATGTGGGTCTCTGCTCTTTACCTAATCTTTTTTTCCCACTATTTCCACTCTGTGACATCCGGTCACATCAACATAAAAAGTAGTTTGTCCTATGGCATTTGATACTGGATAGGCAAAGTACCAAGCAAGAATTGTAACTGGTCCTTCAGGTGACCCAGCCTCTTGCTACTTTCTCCTCTTCATCATCCTCTCCCATTATCCAGCGAGGATGCTTATAGAGATACAGAACACACCTGGGTGCTGGTAATTATATCAATTAGTTACTTAATGAATTAAATTTATTTTCATTATCATATCCTCCTTAAAATGTTCTATTCTGTTCCTTAAAATGCTTTTAAGAATCAGAACATGTTTTCCAAAGGCTATTTGTTTACTTTAACAACTGCTCACTATTTCACGGTGATGCCAGTTGATGGGTTTTTCTACCACATTTTAAAGAAGAGACTAATTCGATGGAGCAAGCTTCCATGCTCTCCAAATTAATCCCAATGATGCTAATAGATGCAGGCCACTGCCTTGTATGGTGCCTGACACAGACCAGGCCTCCAATTAATATTTGTCAAATAAATGTCTTGATGCTACAACGAAGGGAGAGGATTTGTAGGGAAAGTGGGCTCAACTGCTTCTTGACTTAGCAGGGGAAATGGAGCTGCGTTTTCTAAACTTATAGCCTCTGTGGAAATGGATTTTATTGCTCTCATTCTTCATGTGTGAGACTTCGGGATACAGCATCCTTGGGAGGAGGCAGGAATAAATCTTTCCAGGAGAACACAGCCAGCAAGCAGCCTTTCTGGCTGGATGTTGAAGGGAGACAAGATTTGGGCCCTTTTGATCAAAGCAACTTGCTTCCTCATTGAATTGTGAGAAGCTTTGAAAAGGGATTCTTGAAAAAACAACACTATTTGGCCTTTCGACATAAGTTCTTTTCAACAATGACCCTTGAGTAAATCCCTGGACTTTCCTGGGCCTGTTTCTTTTCATCAACAATGACAGAGTTGAACCAGAAGAGCTGTCCTACTTAGGCTCCAAAAGGCTCTATTTCTATTTCGGTAATTCAGTTGGAAAGAATATCTGGAGAAAGAAATTGAGCGGCTCTAAGAGTTATATGTAAATACTCTATTTTAAATCAGATCCTCCCAGTCACTAAAGTGTATGAAAAACTTAAGATTCTTCCCCTCTTTAGTTTTTATTTCAATCATTACCTCTAACTTGTAATCTCTATGTATAACCTCAATTACACACTCAATATGATATACATCTCTTACATATGATTAGATTCTAATGTGGGAGCATCATAAGGGTATTTCAAATCAACTGAATATTTGATTTTTATTGGTTAATGTGGCCGTGTTGTCAGACTGCCTACCAACCAGATTATCTTTCCTATGTTTAGAGGTAATTTTCCATTTTAGGAGTCTTGCTTTCCCAAGGTACAGTTCCCAAAACTCACTTTCCCAGCTTTCCTGACAGCTAAGATGTAGCAAGCCTGTGACCGAGGCCCTGCTAATCAGATACACCAATCTGAGATTTGGAGTGAGAAGCAGCAGGTGTGATAAAGCAGGCATCGGGTGGAGCCCCTCTTCTAGAATGGGTGTGGCCAGGGCAGCGGTGATGCACGGGGGTCCATGTATCCAGGGTCAGCCATGAGGTCACCCAGGGACTGGTTTGAATGTTGTTTATTCAGATCAGTCTGACTCTGGCCCTCCTGGAGGTTCTTTGAACTTCTGACTAACCTTTAATAAATCCTTTCCTGCTTACATTTGATTGAGTGGATTCTGTTGCTGGCAAACAAGAACATCAACTAACAGAATTTATTCCAAAATAATCTCTTAAGAGTCCAGGATCTAAGTATTTCCTTTCTAAGACAAAAAACTAATCTTCGAATTATCTGTCCTTAATTTTTTTTAGTCCATAAAATAATATGACTGATGCTTTAGTAACGGTTATTTATTCATTCGGCAAATTTTGTGCTCAGAGCTGAAAAGGATATGGTGATTAGTAAGTCACAAGCCCTGTCTCGGAAAGCTCACATCTGTCTTAAAGCTGAACGTCTATTACTGGATGACTTAATAATTACAATAGTGCCTAACGCTAATGAGTACTCACCCTGCTCCAGGCACATGTGTCAGCTCACTGAATCATCCCAGCGACTCTTGACAGTAGGTACAGCTCTTACTCCTACAGATGAGGAAAGCAAGGAGCTTCCCCGTGCTAAGCCACTTACACATGGCCACATAGCTAGTGAGCAGCAGAGCTGAGATTCAAACTCAGGTGGTCTGGCCCCAAACTACACATCCTTAACACAACTCTATGGCAGTAAGTTTGTGTCACTGTGAGAGTTTCAGTTGAGATAAAGTTATTTATATTTGTCATGTTTGAAACTGCTTCCCTCTTGTAAAATTGAGAAACAATCACAAGGAAAGAGTAAATTCTTCTCTCCCCTTTTATTTCTTTTTTTTTGGGGGGGGGTGATAATTAGATTGATCAATTGATTGATTTTTTAAATGGAGGTACTGGGGATTGAACCCAGACCCTCATGCATGCTAAGCACGCACTTTACCAATTGAACTATATCCTCCCTCTTTCCCCTCCCTGCTTTTATTTAAAAGGTAAAATTGATTGCCCAGATGGACCATAATCTTTCCCTCAGTTTCCTTGGGCACAGCTGAGAGGGACTAGAACTTTCAAAAAGATGATTTAAATCCTACACCTCTCTGTCCTTGCTTTTACCTCTTTGTCGCTTATTCTCACCACAACAGCCAAAGTACTTCTGTCCCTTCTCTGTTAAAAACCCTCCTGTGTCCTCTCCTATGACTCAGAATAACAGCCAAAATCCTTGTGAAGACTGCCAACTCCTGACATAATCTCACTTCCCTAACTTCTCAGGTCTCAGCTCCTGTGTCCTCTCCTCTCTCACTGTGTCCCCAGGAACCCTGGTTCCTTGGCTCTTTCTTGAACATGCGGGGCAAGTTGGCTTTGACCTTTCTGGACTGCTCTTCTCCAAGATATCCATGTGTTATTGTCCTTATCTACTCCAGGTTTTTTCTTGACAGTAACCTTTTTAGTAGGAACCCTCTCTAACATTTCAGCCTTATCTCACTGACATAGAGAAACAGTTAAAATGGCCATGTTGGCTTTCCTTTTTATCAGATTTCAAAATGAATGGTTTCCATATTTTAAATGGCAATGATGCATTTTTATTTTATTTTTTTAATGAAATATAGTTCATTTACAATGTTGTGGTAGTTTCTGGTATATAGCAAAGTGATTAAATTATATATATATTCTTTTTCAGAATCTTTTCAATTATAGTATATTATAAGATATTATATATAGTTCCCTGTGCCATACAGTAAGACCTTCTAATTTATTTTATATACAGTAGTTTGTATCTGCTAATCCCGAACTCTTCCTTTGTCCCTCCCCCGTCCCTTTCCTGTTTGGTAACTATAAGTTTGTTTTCTGTGTCTGTGAGCCTGTTTCTGTTTTGTAAATAAGTTCATTTGTGTCATTTCTTTAGATTCTACATATAATTGATGTATGATATTTTTCTTTCTCTTTTCTGTCGTACTTCACTTAGAATGATAATCTCTAGATCCATCCATGTTTGTGCAAATGGTATTATTTCATTCTTTTTTATGGCTGAGTAGTATTCCATTGTATGCATATACCACAGCTTCTTTATTCAGTCATCTGTTGATGGACATTTAGGTTGCTTCCATGTCTTGGTTGTCATAAATAGTGCTGCTATGAACATTGGAGTGCATGTATCTTTTTGAATTAGAATTTTCTCTGGAAATATGCCCAGGAGTGGGATTGTTGGATCATATGGTAACTCTATTTTTAGTTTTTTAAGAAATCCTCATACTGTTTTCCACAGTGTCTTTACCAATTTACATTCGTACCAACAGTATAGGAGGTTCTCCTTTCTTTACACCCTCTCCAGCATTTATTATTTGTAGACTTTTTGACAGTGGCCATTCTGGCCAGTGTGAGGTGATACCTCATTGTAGTTTTGATTTACTTTTCTCTAATAATTAGCAATGTTGAGTATCCTTTCATGTGCCTATTGGCCATCAGTATTTCTTCTTTGGAGAAATGGGTCTTCTGCCCGTTTTTTGATTTTTTTTTTTTTGAGTTGTATGAGCTGTTTGTATATTTTGGAAATAAAACCCTTGTTTATTGCATCATTTGCAGATATTTTCTCCTATTCTGTGCATTTTCATTTTGTTTATGGTTTCCTTTGCTATTCAAAAGCTTGTAAGTTTGATTAGGTCCTATTTGGATTTTTTTGCCTTTGTTTCTATTGTCTTGGGAGGCTGACCTAGGAAAACATTGCTATAATTCATGCATGTCTGAGAATATTTTGCCTATGTTCTCTTCTAGGAGTTTTATGGCATCATGTCTTATATTTAAGTCTTTAAGCCATCTTGAGTTAATTTTTGTGTATGATGTGAAGGAGTGTTCTAACTTCACTGATTTACATGCAGCTGTCCAACTTTCCCAACAGCCCTTGTTGAAGAGACTGTCTTTTCTCCATTGTATATTCTATGATGCATTTTTAAAGTTGCACTGTTTTCCAGTGCTCATGATCCTGAGTGTGAACCCCCTCCTCTACCCTAATGCTCCCTCCATCGCCTCCAGCCAGGACCTATATTCTGCTTGTGCAGCCTGCCATTCCACTTCCTGATGGACTTTCCTGCACCAGTTTCCCCAGCTTCAGCTTCTTTAAGCCAACACAATCTGATGCTAGTCTGTCATACATCATGCATTGATTCCTCAAAATATTTCTGGCAAGGGAATTCAACAAGGCAGCATAAGACAGTGGCTTATTCATCTTTGCATCCCTTGATCCTAGCATGGTTGGTACATTCATTCACCCACTCATTCATTCATTCAGCACATCTTTTTTTGAATTCTATAATGTGCCAGGTACTGGGAACACAACGATTAACAAGATATTTTTTCTGCCCCTCCTAGTAGGAAACAGGCAAGCAAGTAGGAGTTCTCAACAGCATATTAAAACTTGGTTATAGTTATTCAAGATGAATGTGGGGTGCTATGGGAGGGGTGCAGTGACTGTCAGAGGTCAAGCACTAGGAATATGTTATTTGGATAGTGTAAGAATGAGTGAGTGAATAAATGCATGAATGAGTGAGTATAGTTAGTATGAAAGCACAGAACCTTCAAGGTGAGTAGTCACCATCACATGGAAAGATGCTTCTCCAATTTCACTATTTTGAAGAGGTCAGCTCGTATGAATCCATATCATACAAAATACAACTTTTATTCCCCTCTCCCTCCTCTTCTCTGCTTTCTATTCAGACCAAATAGCAGGATGAAATAAAATGTGATTTCCAGAGTACCAGCAATGCCTTAGTCAGCCTGGCCCATCTACTTGATTAAGACTCTATTAAAATAACTCTGATGTCAGGCAAAATTGCACCCTTCTGAAATCCTTTTCAGCGTTTTCGTTATTGATTAAACAAGATATCTGCTTATCTTCAAGGCAGCTGGCTGTACAGCCAAAGTGTGTTGCTTAACTTTGCTTACGATTTTGCTTAAGGTTATCAAGTTGTGGCTGTGTTTGTGGGGAAGCAGGAGTTGTTTTCCCAGCTGAACTTCACCCCTTAGTTTCAGCAGATCTCTTCGATCCCTTCTGATGGTTTCCATGCCAGCTGTTTGCAGGTCTGTGTTGCTGATTCTACACAGCACAGCAGGGTTTATCAGAGGGCCATCTCCTCTTCTCGAAACTCCCTAGTACAGTAAACATCTGCTGTGGGGCTGGAAAGAGCTCGTTCAAGCTTGTTTTCCTTAGTTTCACTCATCTTTAACTTTTTACAGACAATTACTTTTTCCTTAATTTCCCTATACCAAATCAGAGCCTGTAGAAATTTCATTTTTTAAGAAAAATCCTCATTTTTATGTTAAAATATTTAATGTAAATTACAAGTAGTAATTTAATATTTTAGTATGCATCTCTCAAAAGGACAAGATTAATTCTGATTCCTTAATACTCAGTCCATATTAAATGTTCCCAATTTGCACCCCAAAGGTCTTTTATAATAGGTTTGTCAAAAGTAGGATCCAATCTAGGACCACGCATTGCATGGGTTTGTTCTATACAGGTGAGCACTCCCAACACACTGACCTGTGGAATGGCAGGCCAGCTGCCCTATAGAATATATGATTCACCTGATTGCTTCCTTGTGGCATTGTTTGCCTTGTTCCTAGATTGCCTGTATTTCCCTTAAATTGGGAGTGAAATCCAAAGGCTAGATTGGATTCCACTCAGGCACTTCTGGCTGATGCATCATTGGTGATGGAGTGTTTCTCATTCTGTATCACAGCAGGAAATTCATGATACCTGATTTTACCACTTTTATCAGAAATCTCAATAAAAATTTTAAAACTATAAAAATTAAAAAATTTTGTATTTCATTGAAAAAGTAATAACTACCCACATTAACACATTTAGACACTAAAAAAGATATCAGAGAAAAGGAAGTCATCCTTCTACACCATACTTTCAATCACTAGTCTCCCTCTTTTAAAAGGGAAGCGTTCCTCTCAGAAATACTCTGCATACATGACAGGAGCATATTTTCATTTAGAACACATCTGGGAGATCCTCCCATTTCAGTACATGTTAATCTCACATATTCTTTTTTTGGGGTGGGGGTAATTAGCTTTATTTATTTATTTTAATGGAGGCACTGGGGATTGAACCCAGGACCTCGTGCTTGCTAGGCATGCGCTCTACCACTGAGCTATACCCTCTGCCCATGCATGTATTGTTTTAATGGCTCCATGACTTATCATCCTGTAGATGTTCCATAACTAGTTCACTTAACTAGTATTTCACAGATGGATATTTTGGTAGCTTCCAGACATAGGCTTTTGTACAAATATGAAAATAATTGTAGGTTGCATTCCTAGAAACATTGTTTGTCTCAGGGTGTGTGAATTCTAAATTGGAATAGATAAGGCCAGATTGCTTTCTAAATAGTTGTACAAGTTTCCACGTCTATAAAAAGCATATGTGTGATAGTGTCTTTTCCCTTACACCGTTGTCAGCATAAGGTATTATCAGTTTTTTTGGGTTTTGTCAATGACAGGTGAAGAAAGGTATCTTGTCTTCATGTATATTTATCTAATTTTGAATATGTTGCATATCTTTTCTTACACTTAATAGGTTAAGGAAATCTATTTCCTGTAGATTAAGGAAAGTCTCCCTTAGTATATCGAACTTTTTTTTTTTTATAACAACAGAACAAGAGGGAAAGAGGTTTTTCAGAAAAACTTAAATGGTTATGGACACTAGGGGAGGTGGGGAGGAAATAGTATGAGGTGCATGTAGGGGACACAGGAGCTGAGAGTTGATCCGCAGAAGTTTCCTAAGAAGGGAGAGGATCTTCTTTCTTGGAAGGGAAGAGGCAAGTTACCACATTAAGAGATAATGTGTTCAGAATGTTCAGAAGCTGCCTGAACTCACTGTCAGTGCCAGCAGCACCTCACATCATCCTTACGAGGTACACTGTGCTTCCTGGGGTCCCTGACTCACTGCATCATATCCTACAGCGGAAGAGTGACCAGCAGGCAAGGGTGGTGATGCTAGTACTGACCCAAGGCTTTGCTTGGTCCCTAGCTGGGTACATCTCCCTCTCACAACACCTGTAAGCCAATAAAATGGGGTGGAGTGGCATTCTGAATGCTAACCACATGGGTGAGTCCCCCTCACAACATCTGCATAGGTGGGAGGACGGTTGAACTAGGGCAGCTCAAGACTCCCTTACTGGAGAAGTGGTTACTAACCCTCATTACACATTATTCCTGTTTGACTTCACCTTTGTTTAATTAATGCATACATTTAAAATTTTCTTATATGGTGAAATGTGTGAGTTTTTACTTTTATGGATTTATGTTTAAAATTTTTATTATCTCTGAACTTGTTCTAAGAGATCCAACTTTTTCTTCCCAGATGTGATGAAATGTCCAACATCATTAAACAATCCAGCTTTTCCTCAGACCTGAAATACCCCTTTATCAGACATTAACATATATGTTTTATATATGTGTATAATTGATCTTTTTTTATGCAAGCATCTGGTAACTTTAATTACTGAGTTATGTGTAGTGATCATATGGTAAGGCCACACTTTCCTCACTACCTCTGTTTCTAATTTTCCCATTGCTCCTGTAGTCCCGCCCTCCACCCTTGCAATACGAACTTGAGAGTTTGCATGTGTATTTCCCCTCAGTCTTGATGATTTTTTTCCACTGGGATTATATTGCATTTGTTAATCAGTTTAGAACAGCTTTGCTTCTAAAAGTACTGTCTTTTTTCTTTATGAGTATGTGTATAGATGTATTCATCTTAGTTTGCACCCTTAAATTGACTTCAACAGCTTATACCTTTCTTGTTAATATTATTCCTAGACAGTTAGTCATTTTGCTGAAAATGTAAAATAGATCTTCTACTATACTTTCAAAATAGTTGTCATGTATAGAAAAAGGTAGTGATTTTGTATATAAAAATTTTTTTGATATATAAAATTTTTAACCAGCCACTTTACTGAATTTTCCTATTATTTGTAAGAGCTTTCTAGATGACCTTCTTGAGAGTTCTAGCAATGTAACTATTTCATCTGCATAAAATACAATTTTGTCTTCACTTTTCCAATATTTTTAATGGTAATGTGTTGTCTAGTATTGTCAGACCATGGTAACAAGAGTAGGGTATTAAGTATACTTTCTTTACTGTATTTGGGGGCACAATTATTAAATTGGAGTTAGAACCACATGATTGAAATACTTTTCTTAAATATGTTTTTATTATTACCTAAGCTGTGATCCCATTACTATATAAATTTTGAATCTCCCAGTGTAGGAAATCTGTTTTTTAAAGACTTTATTGGTTACCTCTTTGTCCCTGGGAAGTTTTACCAACTTCTATCTCATCAACATTCTGCTCCAAGTTGAGTGTACTACACTCAAAATGAAAACTATGTGTTTCATAAATCAAGGATGGCTTTTGTCATATATATATATATATATATATGTTTATATATATAAATATATAATAGAGAGGGGAGAAAGAGAGGGAGAGAGGGGAAAGAGAAAGAGAAGAAAGAGCCTGGAATATGATAAGTAATACACGTTTGTTATTATTCCAAAGAATGGTCAAAAATTTTCAAATACTCAAACACTATAAAAGGTAAATTATTTTTAATTTTATTAATTGTTGCAAATTGATAACAGTATTTTTGAAAAAACAGGGAGAAATCAGCACATAGCAAATAGCTCAATGTAAATCAAGAAAATGTTAGACCAAGATAGATTTGAACTCTAAGTTTAAAAACGTTCTCCTAAAACTGTTTATCTATTTTTATTTATTTTAAACAATGAACAGTAAGTATTTTATGGAGTATCTATTAGTATGCTTGGCACAATGCTAAACACTTTAAAGAAAAATATATGAAGCATATTGCATGATTCTTGTCCTTAAGTAGTTTGTAATCTAGCTATTTGTGATTATAGAGACACATTAAAAAAATTCTAGGACTTAACATCTTTAAGTAAAACTGTTTTTTGAAAGCAATCACTTTGGATGGTTATATGATTACTTCAATAATCCTGCCATTGCTCAGAATATTTTTTGCTTCTTTTCATTTGGGATTGCCTTTGGAGTCATTATAGAAATCATTTAAGAAAGGCAGACTCACTGATTTAGTTTTAATTTAGAATGCCACCCCATCTTCCTCCTATGCCTAGTTTAGTCACCTGAATTAATTACTGGGTTTGGTGCTCAGTGACTTCTGGTTATTTTTAAATCTCACACTCACTCTACAAGACAAGTTTTGCTATTCATGATGACCTTCAAGGCATGCCCTGCAGCATTACTGCACAGGAAGTATCTGGAGGACCAGGAGCCTTTCTCATCATCTTTGCATCTCCTCCAGCATCCTGCTTGGCACTCAACCACAGCAGGAGTGCAGTACGCATCCTGTTTTAAATTGACAACATATTATCTGTTCAGCAGCTGGAGACATCAAGGTGGCATGAGGATAGAGGCAAGGAAGGGTTCCAAGTGGGACTTGAGGGTGATTGCTTTCCGTTCTGTTATTTCAGTGTTTTCTTTCACTATTCCTTAGACGTCTGGCTTTAACAGTGAAGGACAGAAAGGTCTGCCTGAAGCTGGCAGCAGATTCTCCCAATACTCTCTTCTAGCCCTGCGTTTTAAAAAATACATAGTTGATTAATGGAAAGATTCATACCTATTTTATAAGCCCAATATGTTATATACATATTTGCTAAATACACATAATTTTAGTGGATGATCAGGCTCAAGTTGAATTTAAGTCTCAACATACAGACAAAAAATATGCCCATATCCATTAATGCCAGGAGTCTACATTTCTGTCCTCAATAATAGTCACTGGGTTTCACACTGCCTTTCAGAAAAAGGCAATGTGTTTGAATTTACATGGTTCTGTGAATTACATTCATTCTGAAATTTCTATAGCGGGGTCCTTCTAGGTCTACTTAATAACATAATGGCAAGTATATGAAGCCAGTTTTTAATGTACTGAGAAAGTAAAATTCTTCAAAAAGTAACTAAGGACAGAATACAAATTACTTTGTCAGTATTCATTCCTTGTTTTTAGACAAAGAAGAGTACAAAGTTTCCTGGTCACAGACCTCTATGTTAAATATATATATATTTATATATATATATATGTGTGTGTGTGTGTGTGTGTGTGTGTTTTACAGTTTTTTCCACTTTACTTAATGAAATAATGAATAAATCAATATTTTTGGATGATGAAAATGTCAGAAATCTAGGGTGTCTACAGGTTTCTGTGTAATCACAAATTTTTGCGAACATCAGTATGTTTGGGAGTTTAGGGTGTAAGAAATTTCTGGCTTTATTCTACAGAATAATGTTTCATCTTTAATTGTTTATGAGTTTTAAGGATCCCTAGACAATGCTTATTAAAATAAGCCATTTCTCACTTATATGAACTATTTTAATCATCACCAAAGTATGATTTCCTCACCTTTTAATTATATTTCTATTTAGTACTTTTTTTTCTAAGCCTGAGACCTATAAAAAACATCTTGAATAAATATCCCTATCTCCCAGAAGAAGTGTTTGCCTAAATGATTTCTTGCCTACTTTTACAATCCAAATTAATTTACATTAGGAAAGTTGTTCCAGTGCAAAAATAAAGACTGTTCTAAGTCCCACTGAAATAAAGTACAAAATGGATTGAAGACATAGCAGCACTAATTCAAGAAGATAGCCGAGATTGTGGCTGGTTTCTAGAAGATGGAAAAGGTGTGGCATTGTATTGACAGATGAGAAAGAAAGAGATAGAGAAATTCAAGGGGACCCCAGAAAAATGTCTTCCATAAATAAAGTGATTGATTATAACAAATAGCATAATTTAGATATTGGAAGATCTTCGAGAAGGTGAAGGCCTTTTATTCTTCTTTCAACAATAAAAAAGAAAGTTAATTAGAAATTCCTAGAAAACCAAATGCTGTACAAAGAAAGACACAGTCCAAGGAGGAAACAAATTAATATATGGCCTGAATTTGGACTACGGATGAAATGTAAGAAAAGAGAACCAATTTGACCTTGATGCTTGGAACATTCTCCTACAAGGGCTCAAGTTTTGTAAAAATAGGTTTATTTCTCTTTCTCCTTAGTTTCATGCTTACCGCTTGGTTCTGCAGTGAATGATGTTTAGAAAATCATGACCAGGATATTAGATTGAAAATTTTACTGGAGGCACCAAGATATGGTAGATATCAGATATTAAAGCAAGACAGAAACTCTGCAGAAATTCCAAAGTAGGTAGCTAAGAACCAGACAGATGACTCACCTGACTCTACACTGGAAAATCTAGATCCCAGAGACCAGCAGGTTGGCTGGTGAGTGAAGAGGATGTGGTTAAATTGAGATCAGACCACACTCTCCAAGTTTGTCTCAATAGAAGAAGGATGAAAAGTCTTCTAGGCAGTTTAAGCCTTCTTGGAGAGGCAGGGCCAGCCTAGGGGTATTTAAAATCAAACCCAAAAGAGTCACCAGGAAGGAAAATGAGACTCCCAAAATAGGATGGGAGCATATTTGTAGTGGCCTGCTGATAAAAATCAGGATCTGAGGGTGAAGCAGAGAAAAAGTTTTCAGAGAAAAATGCAATGCCTGTGACATGAGAAATATACACAGAAGTTTCCAGGGGGAAGCGTCTAAAGAACCATAAACGCACTCATGAAGATCTGCCAGGCCCAGAGAACGTGGCCTTCCTTTTAGGCTGCTGGTCTTTGAATCTGAAGAGGTCAGAAACCATGATGAACAAGATGAGAAGGGAAGGTTGGAAGCATAAGACAGAGAGGGAGAAGGCTCAGACTGGCCTTCCCTGGTTTCCTGCATATTAAAAGCTTCTGCTGGAAAAGAGGAGAAGTTTTAAGTTTGAAACTTGTTCCAGGTTTTAAGTTTGAAACTTGTTCCAGTAAACTAAATGCTTAATTACTGTGTTAACACTGTGTTTGCTAAGTCAAATGGTCATGGGCTTTCTATCGCCTAAGAGTATTCAAAGAAGTTCTGGGGCATGCCAGTGTTTTCAAACAGGAACACAGGAAAAGAGTTCACCCATGGAGCAGGTTTAAAGAGACAAAAGGAAACAAAAATAAAGTTGTATTCTGATTATATTTTATAAGCCCTCCTTTTTTAACATGACAATTATAATAATTCTGTAAATGTTATTTACTAGCTTTATATCTTTATAATAAATCTACAGACAAAGCTTGGAAAACTTAATTATAATTACAAAGCAGAACACAATGGTTATAAACCTTGATGATTTGAAAGAAATGGTATACCTTCAAGAAGCCATGAGGTAGATGAGGGAGGAAAGGTAGAGGGAAGCAGAGTCAATTCTTATTTTACAGAGAGTGGAATCAAGAGATACTGCCTCATATTGATGAATTTAAAAATAACTGGTTAAATATGAAATTCAAACTTATAAAGATAACCAACAGAACAAGCAAAAATGTAATAAGTCAGAATTGGGGGAAGTGAACAGGGAAAGGGAAGATTATGTGATTTAAATTTCTTAACTTTCATAAAGAGTAATTACCACTTAAAATTGATAAAACAAAAATAAACAAATAAGACTTCAAAACAAATGGCAAACAGGTGACCCTTAGAAGTAGGACTGGTGTCAGGAACAGGATGGCTTCTATTGTCATTTTACACACTTCTGTGCTTTGAATTTTTATCACCATGTGCATGAATAATTATTTACAACAATAAATAAAAGAGATGAGAGGAAAATAGTAATGTTAATTTAAAAATTCCTACCTGGCTCTAATTCAAGGTTTGATGTGCATACTGAGACCACTTCCCCAGCTGCCATGTTTTTCTGAAGCTGGTGGCAAAAATCCCCTTTCCGGGGCCAGCTCCTCTGCCATCGCCCTGATGTGGTAGGGCTCAAATCCGCAGCACCCGCCTATGTACCTGACCCCCAGGTTGCAGGCCTCTCTGGCATATTTTTGAATATCCCATCTGGTTGCAACTCTGGGCTCCAGTCCTGTAATACAGTAGTTAGAGCACTCCTGTTACCATCTTGGTTTTCAAAGGATCGATGTTCTGATGGGTGTTATTTTTTCAATTAAAAAACTATTCATTTTAGAGGGTGGGTTCTTCAGATAGCTCACTTTTGGTTAACATTCAGTGTCTTTGTCTTAGGTAGCCTCGTATTTTAGGTCTGTCTTGTCGTTCATTATAGCCATGTCCATTTTGTCACAACAAGAAATCACAAGGACTCTAACGTGCACCTGAGCTTACCAAAGGGCTATTCTGGGAGATCCATAAACCTTCCTTGGCTGCAGTCAGGCGTGTGAAACCCCAGGGCTGCACCATCAGGTGCGCTTTCAACCCTGCAGCCTGCAGGCCTTCCTTCATGAGCCTCATGGTCTTCAGGCTGGTCCTGGGCCCAAATCTACAATTCATGCCAAGGATCGAAACCCCTAGTCCAAGAAGTAAATCTATTTACTTGTTTCACAATTGATTCACTTGTTTTTTTAAAATTTCTTTTCTAATAGTTGGAAGGTGCTTAGAGATTAGCTACCCTCTTCCACTTCCCAATGTTACAGATAAAGAGACCGATTCCAGTTAATGCTTTTATTTCCAAACTGCTCTCATGATATTAAAAAACGCTGTTAAATTTCATACATAGACAATAACTGAACTGCTTCTCACATCATGGGTCCAAATTACCTGCCTTCACCGGTTCCACAGCACACTGTCCAGGTGTTACACCCTGTGAATCTCCCTTTGGGCCTATGCACATGGTGGCTGCCACGGGTTTTCTGGATTCTTTTAAGACTTCCACAGCCCACACAGCTTCTTCAGCGTGTTCAAAATATTAAGAGAAATTTTATTTTTTTTCTATTGGTCCAAACATAAAGCTGATTTTGGAAGGTAGAATGCAAATTTTGCATGTATGTGATAAATCGTACTAAGGAACATGTCTCTATCAGACGGACTGAAGAATACGTTTCTAAGTCAATCTTTTAATTCTTCTACCAATAATATATATTTTTTCATTCAGAGCTCAGACTAAAAAGGCTTTAATGTAACTGAGTATTTAAAAATTGTAGTTTTGAAGGAACAGGAGTTTTACTAATAAATTTTGAACTCCTTCTTTATGAAACTGGGGCAATCTCTGCAGGATGATAAATAGTTTATCATGCTTTACACTTCTAAGTGCTTTTATATTCGCTTCTAGTTGGATATTCATAAGTGGTCCAGAAAGTAGGAAGGAAAATTTGATTATTTCCGCAGATGAAAACCGTGGGGCACAGGAAGGGGAGCGATAGGTACCGGGCATCTCTGTGGATGGTGGACAGGCCTCTGTGTCTGGTAAGCCCAGGCCATCTGCAGGGGTAAGCTTCCCAGCGGCTCCCTTAAGCACCACAACTGAAAAGCTGACCTTAATTTAAGTGGAGAAAAGCCAACAGACATTTTCCCATTTCTTCCTTCTTGACTTAGAAACAGATTCTGCAGAAGCAGTGTGTGAGGACTGGCGGAGAAAATCAAAAGAGAGGTTCTTAAAAAACAAACTTCTGTTCTCATCCATCTGGAGATCACATAGGCTGGCGTTTGTGCTTGTTCCTGCAGATGATTTTTCCCTGGTGGGTTAGCCAGGCTGGGGTGGCCCTGAGCCTTGGGAAGGTTGACGAAGCAAGGTTTTCAGTGGGTTCAATGAAGTGATTGGGGAGCTAGCAGTCGGGAGGTTATTGTCCTTTTTGGGGGCAAAGACCTGGGTTGAGGGCTTGATTCCAGAAGGTAGCAACTGTGATGGGAAATAGGGAATGAGGGCTTTTTAAATTCTGGACATGGAAGGAAGAGAATATTCTTTTTTTCTTCTTTTTTTTAGTCAAAGTGTAGTTAATTTACAATATTGTATTAGTTTCTGGTGTATAGCATAGTGATTCAATTATACATGTATATACATAAGTTTGTTTTCTATGTGAGTTTGTTTCTGTTTTGTAAATAAGTTCACTTATGTCATTTTTTTGAAGATTCCACGTATAAATGATATCATGTGGTATTTGTCTTTCTCTGTCTAACTTACTTCACTTGATATGATAATCTCCATGTCCATCCATGTTGCTGTAAGTGGCATTATCTCATTCTTTTTTATGGCTGAGAAGTATTCCATTGTATAAATATACCATATCTTTATTCATTCATCTGTCAATAGACATTTAGTTTCCTTTCATGTCTTAGCTTTGTAAATAGTGCTGCTATGAGCATGGGGTGCAATTATCTTGTCAAATTAGAGTTTCCTCCAGATATATCCCCAGGAGTGGGATTGCTAGATCGTAATGTAAGTCCATTTATAGTTTTTAAACAAATCTCCATGCTGTTTTCCACAGTGGCTGCACCAATTTACATTCCTACCAACAGTGTAGGAGGGTTCCCTTTTCTCCATACCCAGGAAGAGAATATTCTGGGCCTTCATGTCCAGTCAGTGACAATACTTATGGATTCTAACTTCACAATACCACTCACTCACATGTTACAGCTTTAGTGAAACAGAGAGATGGGAGTGAGCAAGGTGTGGGCGAAGGCGGGCAAGGAAACTGCCCCCTGGCCCTGAACGCTATCATCGGTGAGGCCTGGATGAGCCCAAGCAGCTGCCTGCCCTCCGGGCTTTGCTCCCTCACAGCCTCTCACCACACAGCTCCTTCCAGCCCTGCCCACCCACAGGACAGGATGCTCCCTGAATCGCTGTCCCCTTCCTCTCACGCCATGTTGTAGGACCCGCAGGAATCAGCTGCTGCAGCCACCCAGAGGGAAACCAACGGCTGCAGCGAGGCCCTTCTCAGCCTGTCCTTTGGCTTCGCTGAGAAGCTGGCCTTCAAGCAAGAAGATGCTGCCTTGACCACAGTGCATTCACACAAGCCTTCGACCGTCTACACAGAGGAAGCAAGGGCACGCGACAGTCCAAAACCCTCACGAAAGTTGAAGGCTACGCAGTTTTGCCAAAATACAGTGATCCTTTCGTGTGACTCTAGGCTTACCTCTGTGATCAAGAAAGCCACGTTTTTCCTGGCAAAAATCTCTAGCTGGAGTCAAAAAGTTTTAATCCTTGCTTCATCCTTGGAGTGTTTGTACAATGATGTCTGGCAGACCCCCCCCTCCCCCGCTATCAAAGCATCACCTTTGCCGGCTACTTCTCTGGCAAGGTCACAGGCAGCGAAGTTGACAGCTTCCCACTGAGGCTGGACAGCAAGAGCTCCAATGGTGAGCCTGGCATTTTAAAGGTGAACTTTAATAGATAACAGAGGGGGTAATGAGCAAGCAGGATGAGTACAAGTCACTGGTTTAAACTGCAATTCGAGAAGACCAGCAGAGTTGGGTACCGTGTCCTCTACCACCAGGGAGCTTGCATTTCCGTTATTGTGCTGACCACACTGGACATTAGTAAATGCTCATTTGTTCGTCTCCCACCCTTTACCTGTGAGCCACTTCAGAACAGGGTCTATGCCTTTGGATCATCTTTGTATCTGCCACAGAGCACGGACTTAGCAGGTATTCATTAAACGTTGGTTGGTTGAATGAATAAATGGACATTAATATTTACAAGTAATAACACTCTACACTTGCAGAGTATCTTACAATACTTCCATATCCTTCACCTTATCCGCTTTCCTCAACAACTCTATGCATATAAGCATAGGTTATCTCCATTTTGCAGAGAAAATCCCTGCTTCATGCAGTTAAGTGTCTTGCACAAAGTTACATAGCAGGTAGGTGGCAAAGTTGGGTATTAAACCCCATTCTCCTTCCTAGGCCAGTGCTGGGTTCCCTAGGCCCACCCTGTCTCCAGATGGAGAAGTCAGAAGAGAAGAAAGTGAAATGAGAAAGTAAAAAGAGCCTCTATAAAGTGTTCTTTCTCTATAAGAAAATAGCACAGAAGGACGGCCATGCCCTTCCAATGGCCTCTTTTCTCCCAATTCTATCCTCTCTCCCTCCCCTAGATAAAGAGACAGAAAAAGCTCGTTTATTTAGCACGTGTATGTTTACATAATGATGAATTACTTAATAAACATTTTATGTGGCGGAGTCTGTAATGAAGTGTAGTAACACATCGGGTCAGTTCCATGGATGCCCCAAAAGAGGTGGTTTTATTGTAGACGAGCCCTGGCTCCCTCCCCCACCACCCACCTTCCACATTACAGTTTACCTGACGGTCCATATTTTCTTCACTGGCAGAAAAGGTGAAAGTCTGCATAACATTTGATCCCACTCTCAAGAGTTCCATGTGAAGGTGACCGACTACGAAGGAGTTGTTTTTTTCACTGAAATTAAAAAAATGAAAAGTCACAGAAGCTATCATTTTCAGCAGCAGCTTACCCACCCACATCTCTTTCAATCATACACAACTCCAAACCTAATACTTGTAAAGAAATTCCGATTCAGGTCAGTAAAATTCAGGGACAGGACAAGGCAGAGACCCCATGAAGTGGGGGCTGTTTAGAGTAGCCTCGTATTGACCTGCTGATGGGCTGCGTCGCCTGGTGTGGTCACGTGCAGGTATTAAGGCCTGGGTGGCCAGCTGTCCCTTGGGTCTCTTGGTCTAGAGAGGGTTTATTCATTTGCCAGTGTCACGAAGGATGTAGCTGGTCTACTTACAGTCGGCACTGGGGAGCCCCCCAAGAAGCACGAGGGCGTTCTCACAGTGGGCAGACCGTATGTGGGTGGCGCCCCATCTAATGGATTTAACGGCAAGCAGCTGGGTAGACGCAGTCAGGGAGCTTTCCTTGGCCCATCATAAAACCCGTCCTCTCTCTCTTCATCTCCCCGCGCCCCCACCTCAATCTTTATCCTTGCTATTTCAACTTTCTTCCTGGTTTAGCAAAAAAGATCTTCTAAAATTAAGAACACGTTCTTCTTGGGCCAGATGAAAACTTCCTGCTAGGTACTAGAGAGACAGAACTTTGCCCTACCATCTAACTGGGTGTCTGATGAAACAATAACCAGGGCCATCGGGTACTCATGATATGCGGGGCATTTCACGTGGGTTAACTTGCGAGTCCTCACAACCAGCTCCTGTCATGCGCCCATGTGACAGATGAAGAAACTGATTCTCAGAGTTCAAATGACTTGCTCACGGCCACTCAGCTGATCAGAAGGACCAAGACATGACCCCACGTTTGTCTGATACACTGTGCATCTATGAATAAAATCAGAGCAAATCAGAAGTTCCATTCCCAGCTTGTATCCTGTTTCACCCCTTTCTTCTTTGGCCTTATTTTCCACTCTTAATTTAGGAGAACAAATACAAAAAAGAGCAAAAAGAGAATTTAAGTTCTAATTTGATGTTACTAACCAATCCAATTACAGTTTCTACCTCTAACTCTTTTTTTTCAGCCAGGAGGATGAGATAAAACTGTGTTTATTTCTTTGCTCCTTCCGTTCCCCCAACAGAACCTTGCTGTCTACTGTCTATGCTAAGCTAGTGATTACCACCATTAATCATCCCTACCAAACATACTGTTTTAATATTGTATGCAAATTAGCAAGAAAGGTGCATCTGAAGCAGTAACAATTTTGCTATGTTAAGGAAACTCTTTAGTATACAAGAGGGACATATTCATGGAACAAATATTAAGATGTACATTTTAGTACCCCCTATATGTGAATATGCAAGTGTGTGTGTGTGTGTGTGTGTGTGTGTGTGTATGTATGTGTAAGGGGGAGGAAGGATGGGGAGAGAGAGAGGTCATTTTCTTCTATTTGGTTTGACACATGTACTGTCACTGTCTTGACATCTTGGACATTTTGGCAAATGAAACAGTCCTTAGAAAACACTCGCTATTCCTTACTTTCAGTCAGATTTAAGCAAAATGTCACCCAGATAAACCCTCTGTGGCAATGCTGGCACCAACCTGCATTAGGGCACTCTGCTACTGCTTCTGGAGTCCAGAGCCCAGCCTTCACATAGCCCCTCTTCTCCAGACTGAAGAGAAAGCTGCCATCTCCAACCACAACCTCTCCACTATCCCGATGTTCCAAAATACCTGGAAGAAGAGAAGAAAAATCACCTAAGACCCTTCTTTTTTCTCTAAAAGCAGTTTCTAAATTTAGGAAAGGTGGTACAGTCCTCTTGCAGCCCCCACTCTGTTAAAATCATCAGTGCCTAATTGTGTTTCAGAAAGACTGAGTAGACTCTATGTCTTGGACAATCCAGGTCCTTAGTTTGTGCAAAATTCTGTGACTATTTTTGCTCAAATGCCATTTAACCCAAGTCAGATATAGTGAAAGTACTGATCTCATGATCGTTATTTTGGTTGTTCAACATGTTTGCGGCAATAAGTAAAAAAGCAGACTTCAGATCTTTTAAGTCCCTCATCTAGTCTCTTTCTATTTTACTACCTTTCTAGAGAGTCAGCCCACCCGTAGCCTGAATAAAAGGTTGCATCCAGAGCAGTTTTCCAAGACTTCCGGTTTTCACTGTCAACAAAGTGCTTCCCCAGACGCCTGCACAGCTCGCCCTCTCACTTCCTTCAGGTCTTCGCTTAAGGGTCATTTTTTTCAGAAAGGCCTTCCCTGTGATTGATTAAAACAGCAAACACCCCTCCACACCCCTCCCTGGGGATCCCTGTCCTTCTGGTGTAGATGGCAAGAGTTGAGACACAACCTTTTATTGAAAATACAGGACAGTTCATCTCAGCCCTGCCTACAGCAGCACCCACAGACCAGAGCATGAATGGGGGAGGAAAGGCTCCAACTGCCCCTTCTAACCAGTCACATCTGCCACCCAGGAAGGTACATTAGAAGCAGCTGGACTGAGACTGAGCACAGGCCACCATCCCAGCACATCTCTGTTCTCCTGTGGAGAGCAGTATGTTAGTACTGTGTTAGCCATAAACACTCTTCTGACAGAGAGAGCTCCTGACTCTGTTTCTTTTTCTATACTTTATATCTAAAGATGAATTTCAGCTGAATATAGAAGAAATGTTAATATATTCTGTGATTCTCACCTCTCTCTCTAGTCCTTACATAAAATGAAATCTGTTCTTTTTGTTTTGTGCTTTTGAAACAAAAAAAAAAAGACTTAAAACTTCAACTTTGCATTGAGACCTTCCCACATGCCAGGTCTAGTTCTAGGCAAGAGGGATAAATGCTGGAATAAGACCTGGTCCCTGCCCTCAAGAAGCTCCAAGCCTGGCTACCCTGGGGAAGGCCATCAGAGCAACAGGTCATCACGGCCCAGCATGATAAATAAAGGCTGCAGAGGGACATGGGGAGAGAGAATCAGAGGTGTAGTCCTCTGCATAAAATCTTGTCTTGAAAAATCTAACCCATTTCAATGAAGCTAACCATGTTAAGAATCAAATTTAATCTTACACATCAAACAAAACACTGGTCCACAATTTGGGTGTTATGGGTTAGTTTCTCACCTCCCACATCCCATTTGTCATAGGGTTACACCACATGTATCCATTTAACACATCTCATATATGTCCCCCCATCCTTACTGCCCCCTGGACGATTGAAATGTTCTCTAGTTCACTCCAGCTTACTCTAAACTATCTTCCATTGCTGCCAGAGCAACGCCTTGCCTGCCCTTCTCCTATCTGTGATGACATCCTCCTTTGTATCCTGCTTACCTTCATACAACCTCTGTTCCTGCATCCATCACCTGTACCGCAGCACCTGGTTACTTACCTGCTGCCTCCGTTTGGCTGTGAGATGCTTGAGGCTCAGGTGACATCTTATCTCTGTCCCTACCACCTCATAAACACCTAACAGCGGGCTCTTCATAAACTACGCCACGAATTAGCAGACAGGACTGTTTTGAAAATGTCACATAGCTCACATATGCTACAAGTTTGGTCCTGATGAGGAGGAAAAATAATGATACTCTTTAACAGAAAATTAGCTAGGGTTTTAAGACAATTATAGTGTAAATTTTGACTGTGCCCTCATGATGCCAAGTAAAGGTAAAACATTTTGATCTGTCATCTAGATGTTTGTCTGACATTTTAAATTTTGCCAGTTTTCTAAACAGCCATTAGCATGCATGAGGTCCTGGGTTCAGTCCTCAGTACCTTCGTTAATAAAAAAAAAAAAACTAATTTCCTCCCCTCCCCCCAAAAAGTTAAAAAAATAAAATTCATAAAATACAGACAATTAAAATAAAATTATAAAATTTATAAAATAAAAATAAAAAAATATAGACAGTTCTAGAATGACAGAGGACTGTAAAATAAAAAGCACTGTAAATTATTTGCAGTATTTTCATATTTTCATTCTACCCTCTCTTTCAGTTTGGCAGTGACTCCGCCTCAGATCTGATCATGAGCTCTGAGAGGTATTTATGCCCCCTTTTTGTAGATAGCAGTATCTACACCTCTTGGATTGAAGATCTGGCTTCAGGGCACCTCTATTCATACACAGAGAAGACCAACTTTACCCTGTTGCAAGAAGCTGCCAGAGGTCCATTCTGTTTAAAATATCTCCCTATTTGTGGGAAATTGCCACCAGGACTCCTTTTTTGGGTTTAAGAAGCAATTGGAGGAGTCCTCTGTGGCAGCTAAATGAATTCTTAATATGCACCTGTTAGCTTAGAAGAGTGGTGACATTAGCTCCACCCCACTCACATTTTAACACCCAGGTACATATTAACCTGTATTTTTGCGTGATAATGTTGGTGTTGCCAAGAACAGAGGCCAGGAAGAAATAAAACAGAGACAGCATATTTTTAAAAAGCCTTAAAAAAAGAACTGGTAAAAATGAATATAATATTAGGGAAAGTTTAAAGAAATCAGCACTGTGTTCTTTTTCTTCAATGCCCATATTTTACTTTTTAAATCAGAAAACATGTCCAAAATGTGTGGGGGTTTTTTGTTTCATTGTTTTTTAAACCTATATTCCACATCTTATATAACTACTACCATTATTGTGTCCTTCCTTACAGTGTGTGGATAAATATTTTTATACAGTTGGGATCAGTCTGTGATTATGATTCGTATCTCCTTTTGTAACTTAACATTGCCAAAGCACTTTGCCTGTTGTCATATGTAGCTTTTTAATTGGTTGCCTAATAACTTATTAAGTGGATGAACTTGGATTTATTTAGGGAGCCCACGACTGTAGAGCATCTTGGTTTTTCCTAACTTTTTAGTATAAATAAAATGGTGGTGCACGTTTCCGAGTCTGTATCGCCCCTTCCTTCCCCACTCTTTCTTCTGCATTAGGAGGCACAGATGGGTTGCTTTGAGGAATTTGGAGGTGTACTAGTTCATGTCCTTCCTAATTGTTTTGTCACCCCTTCTCCCCACCACTCACACAACCAGCGTAGAAATGGGGGACGAAGCGACAGCTGGCAACTAGATAGGGAAGGGGGAGCCGAGAGACAGGGAGTACCTGATGAGATGAGGTGAAACCCTCCTCCGTGCCCTTCGCATCCCACTCTCCAACCCTGCCTGTGAGTGTCCGCTCCTGGACAGGTTTCAGGCCAGTGCAAGGTTTGGGGGCTCAGGCAACGGCCACTTCCCAAAACATGAAGGGAACCAGCTCTTGGGCCATTGAATAGATGGGCTGTGGGTGCGGGTGGGCTGATTGTAGAAGATGTGAGAGCAGCCGGAGTCTGAAGGCTAGATTTCAAATCCCCACTCCACTTGGACTATAGAACGGTGACCCTGAGCTAGTCGTCTGAGCCTCAGTTTCCTCACCTTGTAAAACGGGGATAAACGTGAAGAGATAATTTGTGTAAAGCACTCGCGCAGTGCCGGGCACCGAGTCAAGGCCCCACAAATGTTACCCAAGATTGTAATCTCATCCTAACACCTGGGCAGTACCGCCGTCCCCGCGACTCGCGATCGGGTAAACCGAGGCTCAGAGCCGTCCAGGTGCCTCGCCCAGGCTGCAGAGGCTGGCTAGAGTCAGAGTTGGAGCCCCGCGGCCAGGAGGGCTGAGTAACTCTCGGGATCTCCCAAACTCACCTTCTCAGCGCCGGGGCCTCTGAGCGGTGCCATCGCGCCAAGGCTGTGCGGGCGCGGGGTGGAGGGGAGCGCGCGGGGCCAGGAGCCCGCCCCTCGCCCGGGGGGAGGCTCGCACCGCCGCGGCCGACTGCTGCCCTCAGAGCAGGGGCCCGGCCCTCGCCCTTGGCCCGGGTCTCGCCATGTTCCGCTCAGGCGGGCAGTGGCTGCGGGGCCTCCGGCTGCCCCGCTTCCCGCCGCGGGGCACCCCCGGCCGCCCGCGCTCCGTCTGCAGCCGCGAAGGGTGAGTGAGGCCGGGTCTGCTCGGAGACCTGCGGCTGGGCGGCTGCGGGGTGCGAGAGCGGGGCCAAAGCGGTCCCCAGCTTAGGAGCGCCTCAGACCCCCAGAAATGGGCATTGGGGTTTCTTCTTGAATTACTTATGTTTTCTTTTCCATGCCCAACCGTCCAGAGTGAGAGTGTCAAAGGGTTTCCGGTGCCAAGACTCTCCTATCCCAACCCCCTTCCCCAGTCGACTGCTGGCAGTGTCTTCTGTTATCTATCCGGAGATGGTCTATGGGGAGGCAAACACAGGTGTATATACGGTCTGTGGTTTACTTATACCTTGATTTTTACAGTATGTCTTGGAGAAGCTCATGATCTAGCTAGGAAGACCCTTATACAAATAAACATATCAAGCCACCGAGCAATAATTATAATTAGAGAAGTAGGTGCACGGTGAGAGGAAGTTACACGAGGAAGAGCATCGTATTCCATCTGGCTCTCTTCAGCCTGGGACACATTGGAGGGAGGAGGTGATCCAAGATTATAGATAATGAACTTCATGATGAGTATGGTTTTTTATGATTATAAGTGCTCTTAAAGTAAACTAAGAAAAATATTCTCTAGATTATTTGAGGAAAGTCATCTGTTCACAATTATTTAGCTCTATTAGTTATTTACAATGGGTGGGGATTACGTGGAATGGGGTTCAAATGCCTCCCCCCGCAACTGGGTTGCCTAAGTTAAGTTTAGGCTCCTCAAATGATTAAATCAGTACATGGACATCTCACAGGAACTAGATGTTAAGCACTAGAGGAATAAGTAAGGAGAAGTGCACTAGTCAGGAAAACAAACAAAAAAACTGTAACTATCACAGCCTAGTAAAGCTACCATTAAAAAAATGTCTTCCAGAGAGGGAAACCCACCCTTATCTGCAGAAACACAATGGAAAGACAGAGCAGAAGCAGTGATAATTGGAGGTGGCTGTGTTGGTGTGAGTCTGGCTTATCACTTGGCCAAAGCCGGCATGAAAGATGTGGTCCTCCTGGAAAAATCGGAGCTCACTGCTGGATCTACCTGGCACGCAGTAAGAAAGACACCCCAAAACTGTTATGTGCACTGAATCATGCACTAGTGAAATTGATTTCTTTCCCTTTCATAGCTTCCACTGTGACTTCTTTAGACTGAGCCCCCTTTCCATAGTGTGTTGCCGTTGGTGTACTTCAAGGGGGGGTGTGGTGATCAACTTTTATGATATTGATAATCTTAAGAAGATAATCTTGAACATATGGCTTCTGGATTCAAATCCTAGCTCTGTCATTTTCTACTTATGTGACTTCTGGCAAGTTACTTAAGTTTCCATTTCCCAATGTGTAAAATGGGAATATTAATAGTACCCACCTTATAAGGTTGTGATGAAGATTAAATTAGTATGTGTAGAGTTACTATGGTAAGTGTTTAGTAAATGTTGGCTTTTGTATCAAAGGATAGTGGCTGTGTGATCCTGAATACAGGCCTGAGACCTTTACCTCTGTTCCGCTCACCTGGCTTTAGTGGTCCTTCTATATTTATTGATTTATGATTTTAATTTAGTGCTGATGGACAAGAGACCATGAGATATTAATAGGATGTTGGGCTAAATGTTTTGAATGAGAGTTTTATAAAAACAAACCCACGTGACCCTCTCAGATGAGAAATCATCATCTCATTCTATGAAAATAGCTTTCTAGGGTGGGGACGAAGAGGATTGTTCCAATTCTGATAGTCTGGCTTAACCTCGGTTAGTCTTGAGGATCTTGAGGAGTGGATGGTGAACAGAACCCTGGGCCCGGGCTCGTGAATATTGATTTTCTCAACTGACTCAAGATAGATGGAAGACAAAATTGGACGTTCTCTAGGAGACTCCTGAAGGTCAGGGGGTCTCTATTATTGAACTAGAAAAGTTCATATCACACTAGATACCAAGATGTAAAGAAGGATGGGATGTTTGGCTGAAAGTTAGGGAGCCCCACTCACAGTTGCATGTTATGGGGCTGTGCAATGAGAGCCAGCATTTTTCTCCAAAAAAGTAACCATGCATATGTCCACATACTTACACAAGCACTTGATGCACAGCTGAGGATTCTGGTCCATAAAGGATGACTGATGAACTTTAAGGGGAGTGTTTTTAAGTTCAGGAGAACCAATTGCCCACCAATGCCCACCACTACCACAGAGGAACCTTATAAATACTCCTAAACCAATTTTATTTTAAACAGATTGTGTTCAGATGTGCTTTCCAGGATAAATTAGCTGCAGAATGAGGGGGCCAGACACTTGACTGAGAGAACCTGCTTCATATAATTGCTTAGAATTCTTTGTCTGGATACCACATTGCATCTGCCAGAGTTGATAAAAAGGGTTTTGGCATACAAAAGCTAGATATTTTCCTGAGAGTGATTATTCAGTATTTATTCAGCAAATATTTGTGGGTTACAATCTACATGCTCATTCATCAAATGGATTATAAACTATGACAAATGTCTGTTCACCAATTCACCAGGTTCTAATTCCCAGCAATTTTCCAATTCTTGGATTTTGGAAATTTCAGGAAAGGGAACAGGAGGGCTGCTCCACTCAAGGAAATAGTGGGGACTGGGAGAAGGAAAAGTCTTTGCTTGTTCAAAGTCCTTATCCTTAGAGGAACACACATGTTTTGCTAGTTTGAGTCCACATTGTACACCATCCCTTCGTATTCTATCCAATGGCATATATTCCTAAAGTCATTTAAGTCATCCTGTTTCTTCACTTGTTGTCCCATTTCTGAATCTGCAAACATCCCTTGCCTGAATAACTTTTAGGGACTTAATGTATATTATGTTTGTTTCCTGGCTCTCACATTACTTACATGGTTCAAATGGGTTTTTAGAACTGTCACAAGCCTTATGCAATGTGTGTTCTCATCCCAAAGGACTGGTTGATGATTCTCAGTTTCTTGCCAGCAGTAAATTACTTCTTAACAGATAAACCATCAACATTTTGAGAATGTCCTCTTTTTTTTCCCCGATATTTCCTTTCCTCCCCACTTTTAAGGCAGGTTTAACAACTTACTTTCATCCTGGAATAAACTTGAAGAAAATACATTATTATAGCATCAAACTTTATGAGAAACTGGAAGAAGAAACTGGACAGGTAAAGACATTTAACTTGAAATTGTCTTTTAGGTCAGTTTCTCAAAGATATGTTAGATTTCTGAAGGATTTTGATACCATCATGTAGAGCTGTGTGCCCTGACATCAACGGCATGTGTTGTGTTTAATGTGGTGGAGATTCTGATGAGCGTTTAAGATAAGAACCTCTGGAGACTGCTTCACAATCAATTTGACTTCTTAAAGTGTTACCTATGTAATTACCTGCTTTCTTGATTTTTTTAATGAAGAAGAGAATGAAAAGCAGCTTTCAAAAATATCTTTAGTCAGCTGCTGTATCTAGACACTAAGAAATCAGAGCCTTTCAGCACTGGATTGCCAGGGATCTGACAAAAGTACGTGACGTATTGTCAAATGGCTTTGAAAAATACTTCACCAAAAGCCCCTCACTTTTATTTTTGTCTCTTCTCATATAAAATGGGACTCTCAAAGTGGCAGGCAAGGAGTACTCCTAGACTAAGACTAAAGTCTACTTAAATTAAAAAAAATATTTGTTTATTTATCTTTTGAGCTGTCTAATTTATTTTGCACACTTTTTAAATTCCTCTTTTCTGGGTTTCCTTTTTTTGGGGGGGGTAATTAGGTTTATTTATTTATTTTTTAATGGAGGTACTCGGGATTGAATCCAGGACCTCATGCAGGCTAAGCATGTGCTCTACCATTGAGCTATATCCTCTCCCCCTTACTTAAATTTTTCATGCTATTTCTCTTGCCTAAAACCATCACATGGCTCCTCACAGTCTACAGGACAGTAGCCAAAGATGAAGGGCTTTCATCAGCTGCGTCCTGCCTGCCTCTCCAACATATTCTCTTGCCACTCTTTGCCCTCCTCAGATGCTTCAGCTCTTCTTAATGATGTACAGTTCTGGAATGTACTGGGCTCTCTGCCTGAAACAGCATTCCCTCTGGCCCTCATTTCAGCATTCACCCTCCACCCTTCCTAAGGGTCATCCCCTTTGAGAGGCTGTCCTCGATTCCCCCACCCAGTGGTCAGGCAGTGCTGAGGGCACATCTCTTGGTTCTAAGACCATGTGTGCACACCCTCTTATAACACAAATCTTTCTTAATCATGGTTGTTACTTTACTAATTGGTCTTCCCTACAAACCATGGGCAAGTTGAGGCGAAGGACTGCATCTTATTTTGGGGGGAGGGAGATAATTAGGTTTATTTATTCATTTATTCATTTAGTTATTTTTATGGAGGTATTGGGGATTGAACCCAGGACCCTGTGCATGCTAAGCACACACTCTTCTGAGCTATATCCTCCCATCCAAGGACTGCATCTTTGATCTGTGTCCCCGACGGCCTCGCTGAGTGCTTGGCCAACTAAACTAAAGGACTTCCATACCTGCCAAATGAGTGTTTATTTCAATTCATACTTAATTTCATCACTACAATATTCTGATTCTTCACGTCCCTCCTCAAATCCTTTGTTTTTCTTTTTTTTCTACATAATTTTCTTTCAGTCTGTGCGTGAACACTGTCTCATGTTACTGTAATTATGCATTTAGCTGTGTGCCTTCATCTGCAGACTATAAGCTCCATCCAGGCAGGGTCTTTGCTTCTCTTGTTCACACCAGCATCTCTGGGGCTTAGCATAGTGACTGGCATAGAAGAAGCATCTAGTAAATAGTTGCTGAATAAATTTGTCTTTTTATGCAAAGAAGTTATATAATTGCCTCCTTCACTGCATAGTAAATCTCTTTTCTTGACATTTGCATTTTCTTGTGCTGGAGAAGAACCATGTTTGAGTGCCAAATAATGATTTATTTATTTTGTTGGCATCATTATCACAGGCGGTGGGATTCCATCAGCCAGGTAGTATCAGAATTGCTACAACTCCTGTAAGAGTGGATGAATTTAAATATCAGATGACTCGGACTGGCTGGCATGCAATAGAACAGTATATTATTGAACCTGAAAAAATTCAAGAAATGTTCCCTTTACTCAACATGAATAAGGTATTTATCTTAAGGGCATTTTCACCATTTGTTGACTTTAATTAAGATTAGAAAATGTTATTTAAAAATTTAATTAAAAATAGAAAAACTTTGTGCACACGTATTGAATGGCAAAATCAGATGATTCATGCTGAAATTTGGGTAAATTACAAGGTGGGTAATTATGTATGCTAAATAAAATAAAGGTAGTGAACAATCTTATTAGCTCTCTATCTATGACAACTGAGGAAACACTTTCAATACTTCTCTGTGACTGTATCCCCCAGATCTAGAGGTTTCTATGCACAAACCTTCTGTTTGAGAAATGCAGAGAAAACAATAACCTGGTGTAGTAAATGTGTGAATAGAAGGCCTGTGTTACTAAAATTGTTTTTTACGAAGTCAAAGGTAGAGTACATGTTATATTGCTACACAAATGTCACCTGACTCATGGCTGTACTACCCTGACAGGCTGTATGTCAGGTATTGATCTAGTTTTAACCAAATCTGGCTGGAAAAATCCACTTGGGAATTTAGTGTCTTTTTGCTGGGTGATAATCCCATTTGAATAATAACAACGACTAATACTACACTACCTCACAGGACAGCACATGCTTCTGTACTAGGCGTGATGCTAAGCCCTTTACATGTATAATCTCATTTAATCTTCACAATCATAATAGAAGGTGTATATTATTACTAAACAGGAAGCTGCAGTTACATAGCGAGCCCAAGCACATCCAGCTAGAAAGAGCTGGAGCAGAGATTTGAAGCCAGGCTCTCTGACTCCTTTGTACGTACTACCTAAGGGTACAAGGTGGGGCTGTTCAGGGAAACAGAGGCTTGTGTTCCTCCCTGGTGACTCCTGCAGTGTCGCTGATCCCTGAGGGTTCATCGCATTGATCTGGGAGTTGGGTTTGTCTGCCCTGGTGAGTCTTTACAGGCTACTGGCCCTCCCTTGTCTATAGTTTTGTGTGATGTCAGCATGGTGGCCGATTGGTGTTGGATTGCATTGTCTGCATTGAAATTCTGCCACTACTACTAGGTAGAGTATTCTTAGATCTGTTTGTATGTCAACCTTGGAATGCTTTGCTGGAAGTCCTCACCATCAGAGATTTTTCTGAAGGACATTAGTCAATGAAATGTGTGAGAAGAGTATTCTCTGGATCTAGGCAGGGTGCCAAATCAAATAGATGGTCACTGCATGCAGTCACATGGTCACTGTGTGAGGACTTATCCATTATAAAACACCAATGTGACATTTGGAAGTCTACAGTAAATAGCAAATTCCATTAAAATCAAAAGTCTCTTGCACTAAACCTATGATAAGAGATTGGATTAGTTATCCAAAACTTCCCACAAAGAAAAGCTGGGGCCCAGATGCCTTCAGTGGTGAATACTACCAGACATTTAAAAAAGAATTAAGATAATTCTTTACAAATTCTTCCAAAAATAGAAGAGAAGTGAACCCTTCCCAATTTATTCTAGGAAGCCAGAATGTATTGCTATGCTACCAAAACTTGACAAAGACATCACGAGAAAAGAAAGACCTGTATATCTTACGAACGTAGATGCAAAAATTCTCCACAAAATACTAGCAAACTGAATTCAGCACATATAAGGAGTATTATTTAGCATAGCCAAGTGGAATTTGTCCTGGTTCTGCAGGGTTGGTTTAACACCTGAAAACCAATCAGTGTAATACATCGTATGACTAGAGTAAAGGACAAAAACACATGATCATCCCAATAGATGCAGAAAAAAATTTGCAAAAGCCTCTTGCTCGTGGTTGGTATTGGATGAGACCGAACTATACTACTTCAGTGCTCACTCCTTGTTTCATCTGAGTTTAATTCTTTGTTTCCCCCACAATGCCTACCCTCAAGCCCATGCACAAAGTAGGTTATTTAAGAACTAGTTGTGGAATGACTCAATCAAGTATACATTTTCTTGACACCAGATATATACTTAACATGTGAATTTATTAATAATATTAAATAATTAAATATAAATAATTGATCAACTAGCATTAAATTTAACAGCAAATTTCAGAAACTAAAATAGTAATGCTTAAACAAGAAAGAAGTTTATTTCTTTCATTCAGGCAGTCCAGGGCTTGAATGCGGACTCTTTTCCATGAAGATTTCAGGCCTTCTGGATCATTGCTCTGTTATTCGTAGCGTGTGACTCTTTTGTTCTTATTTCAAGATGGCAGCTAGAGTGCTAGCCATCACGTCTGCGTTCCAGACAGCAGGATGGAGGAAGGAACAAAGAAGAAGGGGCAGAGGGCATATGCCATTGTCTTTTCTAAATGGTTCATGGAATCTGCCATGTGACACTTTTATTTGCATTTCATTGACCAGAACTTAGTAATAGTTGTAGCTATCAGGTGGAACTAATAGTTGCCAACTATTGGAAACTTTTTGTTCTTAGTGGTCATGTGTCTAAATAAATATTTGTTTTCTATTGCTATGCTGGGGAGAGGAAAATGGATATTGGAGATAATTGCAAGCCTCTTTCAAATAGCCTGTCTACTTAACTCTCAGTGTGAGTCCTGCCTAGGTCTGAGCTTGGAGATGGGGGGGAAAACAGAGGAGACTCAGCAATCTGATGCCATGATGCATTTTTAAAGTCCAGTTTTATTAAACATTTGCTGGAAGGATATATTTACACTGAATGGATATATATTCATTCATTTGAATATTGCCTCCTTTATGATCAATTTAGATTTTAGCTGGACTGTATAATCCTGGAGACGGTCACATTGATCCTTACTCTCTAACTATGGCCCTGGCTGCTGGGGCTAGGAAATATGGTGCCCTTTTAAAATATCCTGCCCCGGTGACTTCTTTGAAACCCAGGTCAGATGGAACATGGGATGTTGAAACACTACAGGGATCTGTGAGAGCCAATAGAATTGTGAATGCTGCAGGTAAGTGTCATATTTTCTTTAAGTAGTGAGTTCTTTTCCTAGTAGCAAAGAAATAAGATATCTAGGCATGAAGTAATGTCTTATACTATGAATGTTGTTATGAAACACTGTGATGCTCCCCTGGTGAACATTTTGTCTGTTTCTAAGCTACAGAGCTCTCCCTCTATCACTTTGCTCTTGGTGTGTGAGATACGACTCTGTCCTTGGTTTTCCATAGCAAGTTGGTATTGTTCTCTGTGAGACATTTTATTCTGCTCCAGATCATGTTTTGCCAAATTATGCTGCTTTTTCTTTCCTATGTTCACTGTTTCAATAATAACCAAATTCTAATGTTCAAATTCATGAGCAACCTCTTTGCTCTCAATTTGCTTTTTAGAGCAGATTTGATCATTTGTGTTCTTTCTTATCCATTTTGATTACTTGACTCTATTCAAAAAACTTTTTAATCCTTTTCCTTTCAGTACATTTTTAAACATATTTCATAATCTTTTCTTTGGGTTGTTCTGTTACAATTTAGACTCAGAGTAGTGGAGGCAAAAGAGATATTTGAGAGAATCTAACAACTCACTCATTTTCCGTTTGTGGAGACCAATGTCCAAAAAGGTTCTGCTACTTGGCAAAATGACAGTTATGTCAGAGCCAGGACTTGGATCTGGGTCTTTTGATCCTTGAGTTAACACACTTTCTAACAGGTCATTTTGCCTGTGAAATAATTTTCAAATATCACACATAAAAAATAAATTTTGTGCAAATGAAAATGCTTGCATAGTCTAAATTGGCCTAATAATTTATATTTATCTACAGTTTGTAATGGTCAATTTAGAGCCTAAAATAAATATGAGGCAGCTACTAACTTTCTCGTGGTCTGCTTTTTGAGTCATTGCTTAAATTTATAAAATAAAAACCGTCTTTATTATTTATAAAATCAGATGATATGCTATGAGGACATGGCAGAAACATGTACCCTTAAGATTCTTTCTTCTAAATCATAACTTCTGATTGGTGTTATTTTTTTTTAACAAAGCATTTTTAATGGTCCTGGAAAAAGTCATATGTCTTCAGTATTTAAGAGTTTAAGTTAATATTTCTGAATCTTTCTAACCCATGACCCACATTTAAAAACCATAAAAATCTTTGCCTTCTTTTATATAATTTGAAATTCAAAATAATGTAAAATGACTTACCTAAAAAATAAAAGGGCATAAAACATTGCTTTGTTTTTGAACTTTAGTTGTCCCCCCACCCCAAGGGAATCCCCATCAATTACTCCCTACTGTCCTTGGGCACCCAAGTCTCAATTCTGCTAGAAGACCTAAGGCAACGAAATCATTCATCCTGTTTTTCCAAGTAGTAAGATTTCTTTGTATTCTTGCAACTTTCTTTATGGCCTTATGAATTCAGCCTCTAAAAACATTTGACAGTTTTCACAGTGATAGTAAATACGAAAGAAACATGCCCTGACTTCATATCCAGCAGCCATGGCAGACATTGCTAATTGATCACTGCACTCATTTCAGAGAGTCTTGGACAAATCCTACATTTTTGTTGACACAGTGCTTTGGGTAGCTACACACTCCCAACTGATATTTGGAGAAATAACATAGAAGACCTTAATTTAACACATTTATTTATTGTTTTCCTAAAATGGATAAATATTTATTTGTACAATACATTGCCATTGTAATACATTTTTCCCCTCAAACCATAATCTGTGAGGAATAAGGAATCCCTGGAGAGAAAAAATGATTTCCAAAGAGATCTGACCTAAATCCAGTACACTGGTTACCAGATGAAGTGTTCTGTGCAGCTGTGTAATCTCGTGGGGTGATTGGGGCACGGGAGGACAGTACCAGGAGGTCCTGCTTCATTCTTTGCTTGTGATGCCTTTAACTCAGCCACGTCCGAGTTCCTGTCTTTGGGTCTCAATAACTCCAGGCAGCTCCTTATTCAAAGCTGTGTAAAGAACTGGGCTGTCTCACACAACATTGTAAAATGATTATAAATCAATAAAAATGTTAAAAAAAAAAGAACTGGGCTGTCTCAATTCTCAGTTCTTTCTGCATTCAGATCATATCTCTGGCCCATATCTTTTTTTCCTTTTTCTCTTCCGTCTCTTCTTTTCCACTGGACATAAGTTATTGGAGAATATCTAACTGATCACATATTAGTAGTCCATGGAAGGTGTGGAAGGGTATGTGTTTATTTATTTATAAGTCTGTTTTCAAAAAAACCTTAGGAGTTCCCTAAAAAGTAAGCCTCAGTAATTGGGGGTGAAGTTTTGGATATGGCCTCTTCTAGAATTAAAGCTAACAACAATTTTATGAATAGAAGCAACCATCTGCAGACTGCATCATGCTAACACAATTTGGAATTTGTGTCTGATGGAGTGTTCCCCAGAGTTACTCAGTGAGACCAAGTTGTCTCACAAATTCTGTTGAGCCCCTCAGGCAGCTCTGAAACCTAATTACAATAACCAGGATATAGACTTGAAAATATAACCAAAAGATGAAAGATGTGAAGGTTGCTGGTATCCACTCAATTGTACCATAACCTGCTAAAAGTTTCTTTATGTGGAGTCATGACAGAAGGCTGCTGAGTCTTCAGGATATCCATGAAAAAGAAAGTCTAAAAGTAAAAATTTGTCAGTTTGCTGATGTGTCTCCAGCGCTGTCCAGGTCAGTGGGGATCTTTTGACCAGAAACACATTATTGCTGATGGTGTGACCTGGGCAAATTACTCATTTGTAAGACGGAGATAATAATTCCTATCTCAATGAGTTATTATGACCAGTAAATGAGCTAATAATGTAAAGTACCCAGAAAAGTCTTACCACATAGAAAGCACTAAACAAATTAAGCACAATAATGATGATAATTATTGTGATTATTATAATTATTTTCTTGAAGGTCTATGCCCTGGTCTGGGAAACACTAGCATCAGATGTCTCAGCTTCTTGGTACCAGCCTGAGGATTCCCCCGCTCCTTTCACTTGCTGTGTAGACATCCAGCATCCGTTATGCTGGTAAATTGACTTCCCAGTTTTCAGTGTACGTGCCTAAGAGTCACAGTGGGAAGTTTCCCAGGTGGCTGGCTGGGAAGCTGTATTTTAAATAATTACTGCAGGTACTGTACTGTCTGCACCAGATGGTCTATAAAATATCTTTTGAGAAACACTGCTATGTAGGTGTTCCTACAGGAGAGAGAATGTAGGAACCTTATTCTTGAGCAAACAGAGCTGAGGAGCAGTTTCTGGTACTGCTGCCTTCTTGGTGTGCAGTAGGCTAATGTACCTTTAGTACTGCTTAAACACAGTTTCACTTTACCTTCATTCTGCCCCTACCATCAGGGGCAGCTCAGGGGCAAGGGCAGGAGCTATTTATTATGATGCAAGCTCTTCCTTTGCACAGTGATGAATGTCTCTCTTGACCTCACTTTCAGTTGACTCATTAAGCCTGAGATAACTTTGTAAACTTTACTTAAGAATTTTCCTAATGTAGTAAAATCAGAAATGTGATTGGGTCATGCCAACATGAAGCCCAGGGTTCAGCCAAAAACAATTGCTTAACTTTGCCGATACTTTGCTTCAGAGAATGTCACTGCATAAACCATCATTGTCTCTGCACCCTTCATTTTAACTCCACTTCTATTAATCACTGCATTTTAAAAAATAGTACCTATTTTCAGTGCTCACTTTTGTTGACTCTTCTTTTCAGTGTTTTTCAGGTGATAACAGTAGATGATAGAGGATTCCTCCACATTTGTCCCTCTTCTCTTTGAACTTAGTAGGGTGGGTGATCTGGCAGGGGTTGAAGTGTAGTCCTGGCAAGATTTGAGTTAACTTGCTTGACATATAGAGGAAGCGAATGCTGCCAAACATCACCATCATAGGGGAAAACAGTGTAGAGCTATGGGGTTTGGAACAATATAGTTATGTGATACTTATGTGTACATTTCCACTTTATTTTAATGATTAAATGCATTAATAAGCAGGCAATTAGGCTCAGAAATGTATAAATATGTTTGACTAGGACAAAATTTATTTTCTCCAATTTATGTTTTTAATTGAAACGTATATAGGAAGGATACTGCAGTGATTTGTATTGCTAGGCATAATATTTTGGCTATTTATATTTTAAAACTGCGCCAGTGCATATAACTAGAACATGTGGCTTTACCATGTTTTCCTACAAAGTCCTGACATTGGTAATTGACATATTCCTACCAGTAAGAATAAATTAAGTCTTTATTAGAAGACCACCAAACAGCCCTAATGCCCACAGGCAAGATTTCTGGTTTGCAAATGGGTGCTCATTTCTGGGACTGTTATCCAAGTGTGACCAACTTAGCTGTTAGACCAAAACAAAACAACAGAACACAAGAAACACAAGGGTGATGTTTAGATGGCACATGAAAGTACATAATCTGGGTTCCTAGGCTCTTTTTTTTAACATTTTTTATTGATTTATAATCATTTTACAATGCTGTGTCAAATTCCAGTGTTCAGCACAATTTTTCAGTCATACATGGACATATACACACTCATTGTCACATTTTTTTCTCTATGAGCTACCATAACATTTTGTGCATATTTCCCTGTGCTATACAGTGTAATCTTGTTTATCTATTCTACAATTTTGAAATCCCATCTATCCCTTCCCACCATCCACCCCCTTGGTAACCACAAGTTTGTATTCTATGTCTATGAGTCTATTTCTGTTCTGTATTTATGCTTTTTTTTTTGTCCTAGGCTCTTAATTGATGATTTGCATCTAGTGCTGAACTTTATAATGACAGAAACTTCAGAACTCCTTATTAGTTTGAAAAAAAAAAAGCAGAGACAGAAATGGTTAAAAATCTAGAGAATGCAACCTCTAAAGAAATAACTTAAGATTCTCTAGTCATTTGAATGATTATTCAAAATTATTATGAAATAAACAAGAAAGTAGAATCCCTTCTCCCCAAATAATTCATTAATGGGTCAGGTGACCCCACATCCCTGCCAAATAATCATTTTTTATCATTTTAGATTTTCAAATATCTTTATACAAGTGAAGGAGTCTTGGATTTTTAAAATAGTTTTTCTGTAGCAAGAAAGCCAATAAGACATATCAATTCCAGGGTCTTCCAGTGTAAACTTGAGCCCATCTCTTTCTCTTGCTGGACTTCAGTTCCACCTCTGTAGACTGAAGACCAGCAGGGAGAATCAAGGGTCCTTTTAGCCACAAACTACCTGGTTCCATCTTTTGCAAAGTAAAAAAAATAACACTTATTTCTGCCAAGAACACGGTCCCCATAACACTGTGAAGGATGAAGCATAGATTGTGGAATGACCCCTGCCCCCATTTGTGAGCCCTCCCCACTTTGCTGTGACATCTCCTCCCTCCTGCTCTGGACTCCCAGGGCTTTTGTGCCTTTGCAAGAAAGGATCTTACTAACATACTCAAACTAAATTTTTAAAATAACAGAGAAAACTTAATGTGCTATCTCTCTCCAAGCATATACATTTCGAAGTTTGAGTTAACAGAACAATTCTGTATTTGTAGAATTTAGTGGGGTGGGTAGAGGGCCTGACCAGCAGGGCTTTATTATGCATGATTATTATGTTGGTCACATCAACACGGGGCCTCTTCCATTGCCTGACCATCCCTGTTCTGCAAGTAAGGTCAGTCCATTACTGTCTTTCTTATCAACATTTGTACATTTTATATATTTGGGTTGTAAATTTTTTCCCTTCAAATAATTTTTTTTTTTCTGCCCACCTTTGCTTCTGGGCAAAATACTTTTTCAGGAATGGAGTTCCCTTAGATTACAGTGTCTTCAAAACTCTGGGGTAGCGTGAAAGATTGTCTTGTCTTCTCTTCCTCCATTCAGTTTTACAATGACAAAAAAAATTTAAAGTTGTTATGACATTCTTTGGACTTTGCCATGAGTACTGAAGTCTTCTAAATGTTTTCTTTTAATTTAAATCACTGTATCAGTGTCAGATGTGGTACATTTATATATGTGGTGGCACTGCAAAATGACTTTTTGTTTCAGGATTTTGGGCTCGTGAAGTAGGCAAGATGATTGGCCTGGAACATCCTCTCATTCCAGTGCAGCATCAATATGTTGTTACATCAAGTATACCTGAAGTGAAAGCTTTAAAGCGAGAGCTCCCTGTGCTCCGTGACCTGGAAGGATCGTTTTACCTCCGACAGGAAAGGGATGGACTTTTGTTTGGTCCGTATGAAAGTCAGGAGAAAATGAAAGTTCAGGACACGTGGGTCACCAAAGGAGTCCCTCCAGGTGGGTTCAGCAAACAGAAGTGTGTGCAGGTCTCACACATGTATTTTGTCCTCCCTGTAGCTCTGGGCTGGCTGCAGAATAAGATGACACTATTAATACTAGACCATCAGATACCTGGGACATTGGATGTGAGGAATTTGAGGTGAATTCTGTTCTCATATCCCTTTGAACTATCACCACAGGGAGTGAGGGAGGAGAGTTGGTGGTGGAAAAGCTGATAAAAGATGCTCCCTGCTGCTTTGGGAGGCCCCAGGTGATTTTTACCTGCCCACACCGACCTCCTGCCTTCCTCTTTTTCCCTCACTCCCCCTCCTACTTGGTCTAGTATCTAGATTTGGATATAGCTGCTTTTGTGCTTTGACAGTTGGAAACACGACAGGTATCAGAGATAGGACATCCAGACTGGTAAGAATGAAAGCTTCCAAGTGTCTAGCAGAGCAGGGTAGGTGGGTCTTCTAAACCGAAGCCCTCCCTGATTGCATCAGTGGATGTGAGGGAGCCTCAGGCCTCTAGGCTAACACAGGATGTACCATAGTTACGCCTTCAGGTTCTGTAAGGAAGAGAAGAACCTTTTTTTGTTTTTCATGAAACATTTCTGCAGAGGCAGATGAAGGATTGGGTCACCTAGGGAAGTATCTCAGGTTTTAATCTATAAAACAAGTTAAAATGTCATGGGGACACACTTATTATAGGGAATATAAAGAAATGGAGGAAACTGTGCTTTCTAGAGTTACACTTTGATAAGCTCGTTGGGCTAGGGAATGACTCCCCCCTCCTGCTCTTCAAAGAACACCTGGGTCCCCGTCACTACAACTGATTGCTAAATCGCCTTCTGCAGGAGCTGGGCCAGTGAGCTGAGGGCTTTGGTTTTGCTGAGTGGGCTCGGCATGTGTTTGGGCCTGCATGGAACAGCTCCGGATCCCAAAAGGATAGCTGATCTGCCACCTGGGAGCCTCCCTCTGTGCCCCTCCCCGACGCTGACAGCCTTTCCTCCAAATAAATGTTGAAGAAATATTTAAATAATTCCAGTTGGAGGGAGAACCTCAGTGTGGGCTGGCCCTGGGCACCCACATGTCCTAGTCTAGGTGAATCTGCAGGCCTCCATGCCACTGACCCAACCCACAGTCCAGAGGAAGAATGAGAAGCTGGCTGCCGTGTGGGAACATCACCAGTACGGGTGGAGGCCTTTGAGAAGCTGCCCTGTGGCCCTGCTTTCAATCCCAGTGCCAATTATGGCTGAGAAGACGATTGTCTTCCAAGACCCTGACTCTTTTCCCAGCATTCTAGCCCTCAGATATGTGTGGGATGGGGTTGAGGCATGAGGCCTGCATACCATTCCTTCCCTCCTGAGAGTTAAAAGGTGTCTAGAATCTTAGAGTAGTTTAATCCTTATCCCCAGGGTCCTGACATGACTTTGTAAACTCCCATTGCCCTCACCTGGGAGGATGGAGCACTTTGATGGTTAATTGAAGGCTAAAAGCTCTCTCTTTTATTTATTAATTTTTTTTTAGTGGAGGTACTGGGGATTGAACCCAGGACCTTGTGCATGCTAAGCATGCGCTCTATCACTGAGCTATACCCTCCCACCTAAAAGCTCTCTCTTGACAAACCAAGTTATTGTTGTTTGTTTTTTTTTAAATTGTGGTTGTATTAAATGCTAATATGCATAAATTAAAATTTTCTACAAAGGTTAACTTTCATGATTTATTGTTTCAAGAAATAACATTATTATTCTCAGGAATATAATATAGTAGTATAATGGTATTCATCTACTGATAGTGAATATTAAGTTTAGATTTAAAAAGAAAGAAAATACTTTCCTAACAGGCTATCTTTAAATGTTAGCTGATTAAGAGATTTAAATCCCTTTAGAGCACATGTCAGGGCAGCCGTGGCATCTTGACCACAGTAGCATGTCTTTTCAGGTTTTGGAAAGGAGCTCTTTGAGTCTGATCTAGACCGAATCATGGAACACATCGAAATTGCCATGGAAATGGTTCCAGTCTTAAAAAAGGCTGACATCATCAATGTGGTCAATGGTCCTATCACCTATTCTCCTGACATTCTCCCTATGGTGGGGCCCCATCAAGGGGTCAGAAACTACTGGGTGGCTATAGGCTTTGGGTGAGTATCTCCATGTCAGTCAACTTTTATGAGAGAGTCATATATTTTAGATAAGTCTTGTCCTATAATCTCAGGCCAAAAATGGAAAATGGGGGAGAGGCAGAGAATTTTCTCCCTTTCATGACTAATGAAACACAAGGAATAAAAATTTTCAGTCTTAAAACGTTGACTTGAATAGGTTTTAAAGATCTATACACAGAAAGGCAATAATTTCCTGGAATTTTCTCTTTGCATATTTCCTGCCATTTCCATTATTTGTGTCTCCTTTCATGCTGTGAATATTCAGATAGGTCTATTTGCCCCAGTTTTACAAGGATGTTTTCATAACACAGTGTGACAAAGATATTTCAAATTATCAAATATATAATGTATCTGATACCATTTTCACCGTAATTCATGTTTGTTCAACATGATTTGCTTCTTTTCGATTCCTCGGATTCCTTACTATTTAATTCCATTACCCATTTGATGTTTCATCTCTAATATTTGTCTCATTAATTTGGTGACTATTAATGTCAAGCCTACTTTACTGTCATATCAGAATTTCTAATATTCTATTTTTCTTCCCCATTTTATTTGGCCATTTATTCAACTGATAGTTGATGATGCCAGCTGTGTGCCAGTTGGAGTACTAGGTGCTGGGCTACAGCTGAGGACATGGCAGTAAGTCTGGCCAGAGGCCCAAGGCTGGTTGGGGTGCTGTTCTTCTAGTACAAGAGAGAGGCTGGGTCTGAACTAAGGGGACAGCAGTGGGAACTGAGAGACAGGAGACAAAATTGTTTAGATTTGGTGATCAATTACATTAGGTCTTAAGGGAGAGAAAGAAATAGCAAATGACAGCCATCTTTCTAACTTGACTCCTGGTTGAATGCTGGGACCAAAGGGAGAAAGCACCAGGAAAATAATGAGTTCCATTTTTGACAGGTTGCGTTTGAAGTGTTGAGTTTAGGTCTTTGTAATATCCAGAGGGAGAAAATCAGATGGAGCTATGAGGCTGGAAGATCTCATGTAACTGAGGGCTTAGATAATCACCTATGGAGTCCATATGTAGGCGTGTGCATGTGGGAGTGTTGCTCTTGTACATCATTTGTATATGTTCTTTGAAGAAATGTCTCTTTGTATACCTCGCCCATTTAAGAAATTGGATTATTTGTCTTTTTATTGCTGAGTTGTTGTTCTTTATATATTCCAGATGTAAGACCTTTTTCCAATACATGACCTGCACATTTTTTTCCCATTCTGTGGGTTTTTTCTTGGTGGTATCCATTGAAGCACAAAAGTTTTTAATTTTGATGAAGTCCAGAATGTGTTTTTTCTTTTTTTTTGAATGTAATTTTGATATCATATATAAGAAACCATTTTTTAATACAAATTAATGTTAAGATTTCTACCTGTGTTTTCTTCTAAGAGTTTTAGTTTTAACTCTTACATTTAGGTCTTTAATCAATTCTGAGTTAATTTTTGTATATTATGTGAGGTAGGTTCCCAATTTCATTCTTTTGGGGATAGCGAGTTTTCCTAGCACCAATTGCTGAAAAGACTATTCTTTACTGATTGAATTGCGTTGGCATCTGTGATATCTTTTTTTGTGATGCCACTTCTGAGTGTCCGGAAATTCAGTGCAGTTTTGATACTAACTCCCAGAGTTAGTGCAGACCCCACTAATTAAGGACTCAGTCCCACAAAACTGTTCCCACTTCAGAAGCCAGTTTCAACTTCCAGGGATCACCTGTACTTCTGACTGACAGGCTACAGACTTCGAGGTTCCTACAACCCCCTCCTCAGGTTTGATAATTCACTAGAATGACTCACAGAACTCAGCAAAACCCTACTTACTTTTAGCTGTTTATTATATAGAATACAACTCAGGAACAGCCAAATGGAAGAGATGCACGGGACAAGATATGGGAGGGAAGCTTCCATGGTGCTGAGCTTCCATGCCCCCTCTGGTGGACAATCTTCCTAGCACATCAATGCGCTCACCAACCCAAAGGCTCTTTGAACCCTGTTGTTTAAGAGTTTTTTATGGAAGTTTCATTACATTTGCACAATTGATTAAATTATTGACCATTGGTGATTGAACTTCTGGTGACCAGCCTCTATTCTGAAGCTGTCTAGCCCCACTGCTCCCCTCTCCATTGAGTGGTATCATTAGCATACAAAAGAACATAAATTCCAAAAGGTTTTAGGAGCTCTGTGCCAGGAACTGGGGACAAAGGCCAAATATTTATTTATTTTTATTATACCACAAAATCCTTGTCAAAAATCAATTCACCATATATGTATGGATTTATTTCTGAACTTTCAATTTTATTCCATTGATCTACATGTTAATCGTTACGCCAGTACCACAGTGTCTTGATTACTACAGTTTTGTAGTAAATTCTGAAACTGGGAAGTGTGAATCCTCCAACTTTGTCCTTTTTCAGTATTGTTTTGGCTATTCTGGGCCTCTTATATTTTCATGTAAAATTTAGGACCAGTTTGTCAATTTCTGCAAAAAAACAAGCTAGGATTTTGGTAGGGATTGCATTAAATCTATAGATCAACTTGGGGAGTATTACCATCTTAACAATATTGAGTCTTCTGATTTATGAACATGGGATGTCTTTCCATTTATTTAGGACTTCTAAAATTTCTTTCAACAGTGATTTCTAGTTTTCAGGGTATGAGTTTTGCACTTTTTCTTTTTGCTTAATTTATTCCTGAGTATTTTATTCTTTTTGATTCTGTAATCAATCACTACATTATTGATTTAGTCAGCAAATATTTGCAGATCATTGATTGTAAGCCGTGCTCTTTATCTGTGAGTAAGCAGACAGCATCCCTGGCCTCATATTTATACCTCAATGAAACACCTGTTACTAAGGAAATTAGAAAGTTGCTTTTTTTGGAATACCAGTTACTTATCACCTGGAAATTGTATCTACTTGTGTGGGGCTGTTGTCGGACTCCTGCTGTCATTTCTGTGGGTAATTCTCCCAGGTTGCAGACATTGCGAGGTAAATGGGGAAGGTAACAGGTCGGGGCAGGCAAAGTGCTTCACTCTCTTTGAGCAATTTGGCCTGACCCAGAAAGGCCTTCTTAGTATTTAAAAGTTGAGATTGTTAAGATATTTCTCATGTAACATGATGGAATGCTCACATTGCTGCCCCTCCCAGCTAATATCAGAGTCCATTCCATGGTTCTGAAGGCCAGTGGTTTCCATATCTGGCTGAGCACCAGAATCGTCTGAGGGCTTGTTAAAGGGCAGAATCTCTACTTTGTGGTTAGTTACATGTGTTTCATCCTCCTTTGCAGCTTATCTATGAAATTCCTATTATTTGTCAGTAGAATCTGTGAAGGATGTGTTGAACTGGAGAACCCACAGGCAGAGTCCCAGACACCCCTCCTATAGACTCTGATTCAGGAGTCTGGAGAGGGGCCCAGGGGTCAGCATTTCAGTGTCACCTGTTTTTCTGTTACAACCAGTCCAGAGAGTAGGTCATTGCAAACTCTACCTATATGCCAGCACTCATTTACCTTACAGATTACCCTCAGTCAAAGCTGTTTTACTTTTATCCCACGTCTAACAAGTTATCCTGGTTCTAGGTGACTAACACAATGTACGCCAAAATGTTTAATGAGTTATGCTGAATTGAATCTAGCTTTCCTGGCTTAGAACAGACTATACACAGCAAACTTAAAGAGAGGGGAGTGCTGTAAGGTGTAATACCTGGCAGTTTAACAGGAATCATAAAAAGGCAGATACCAACACTCAGAAAGCATAGCAGCTGGGCCACGTGGAAGACGCGGGTTCTGCAGATTAATGCTGGACATAGAAAAAGAGCCTAACTCTCCTCTCGTCATCAAGTTCCCTTTCACTTCCACTTCACACATTACTGCCTTCTGAAAATCTCATCAGTTGGGCAGCCACCCTCTGTTGTTGGTTATATAAGAGCCCAGAAGCCGCCATGTCTCGCTTGCCTACTAAGTGCCCTTAAATGCCAAGTCAGCTCTCCACCAGCACCCTAAAGAAAGCGTGCACATGAGGAGACTAAAGCTCAGGGTGAGTCACCACTCGCTCAAGGTCACACAGCGAGTAGTGGCAAAACAAAAATCATACCCAGGTCTCTCTTACTCTTTGCTTTTATACTTTCCACCACTAAACCAAGGGCTCTCAATAGATGTTTCACAGCACTCAGTTGAATGGGATTTTACAGATAACTTGTTGATGATGGTTAGAAAGCTGAAGTGTGCCTTGTGAAAAGGGCAAGAACGTGCTGGTGTAGCAGTGAGCCACAAGAAACCGAAGCACAACCCTGGCTATGCCCAAGGAGTCTGCCAAGGATGTGGATTCTCTCTGTTATGTGTGTCTTGGCTGGAAAAAGATTGAGAATTATTGAAGAGAAAATAAAGTCCAATAACAGGGAGTGTACCCGGGAGTCAGATGACTGACTCTGTATCCTGAATCTGCACTTTATGGCTGTGTAACCTTTTTTAACCCCTGTGTGCAGGTTGGTTTTCTCATTGCTGCAACAGAGTTGCTAAAGTGTAAATCAGCTGGTACATGTTAGGCGGAAACAATGTCTAGTAAATGGTAAGCCCTCAAATTCAGTGGAACTTTATATAGTTTCAAGTCTTGTAAACAGGATCTCTAGCTCTCAAAAATGGCAACTGTTGGATATCATACATGGGGACTGGTTAAATGGGTAAACATTTTAAGCATATAGCTCATATATATATATATTTTTTTTTTGGTTTCTTGAAACTTAATGAGATAGTTTTTGGGTAATTTAGATGAGCCATGTATCTTTTTAAAACTATCCAGAGACGTATAAATTGCTGCCTTTTTACTCTGCTTGAGCAATATCCTTATAACAAATATAGACATTCGTTTTTATAAAAGGGCAAAACTGGTATCTTGTTGTGGGAAAAGTTAGTTAACATTTTCAGTCTTTGCTAAAGTCCTCCTATGCTCTTAGAAGAGCATGTGATTCTGGCTAAGTAACTGTTTTCTGGGATACTGGAATTTCTTGCATTTTGAGGTCCACTTGTGTGGCTCCTTTTCTTGGTCATCTCCCCATGATTCTCTGCTCATCCATTTCCTCAGAAGCTTCTCTTGACTTAACCTGCAGATGAACTCACAGTGGAGTCTTTCATCAGACAAGAGTGAGAGGATAGAACTGCTCGTGGGCAATGTCAAGCTGTGATCCCCCCATCTGACGTTAAAGTCTTCGCCAGTCATGCTCTTGGTTTTATAGCATCTTCATGTGGAAATAGAAAACAAGCCCACTCTTCCCATCAAGTCTGTAGGTGATGCTGCTTTGTCCGAATGCTTCTAGGATGACGGCCCAAGATCCCTGCACAGAGGCCATCACTAAGGGGACCTGAAATAAACAGAGACTAAGAGATGGGCATACCGCTCTACAGTGTACATATTTCTCCTGCAAGGTTCCTATTAGTCAGGATAATCATAGCTCAAGAGGGCTGATGAGGTACCAACCACATCTGCCTGTTTGCTTCCTTTCCTCCAATTTCCTAAAGTAAGCATCCTTACTGGCTAAGACTCAGGCTATTTTGCTCTTGAAACTGGAAACTAACTATCAAGTCAGGCACATTTAGACACCTAATTTTTTTTTTGAGGAAAAAAATGATAGTATAAAGATTATATTGACTATGTGTTCTGAATAGCACAGAACACTCCAACTCTGAGGCCTTATAAAGTATTTGGACACGTTTCATTATTGGAAAACAACATGTGTTAGTAACAGGGTATTTATTTCTGTATTTGAAAGATATGGCATAATCCATGCTGGTGGGGTAGGGAAATATCTCAGTGACTGGATCCTGCACGGAGAACCTCCTTTTGATCTGATAGAACTGGATCCCAATCGTTATGGCAAATGGACAACAACTCAGTACACCGAGGCCAAAGCAAGAGAGTCATATGGATTCAACAATATTGGTAAAGTGCAAATTTACTATTGTTAAATTTCAAAATTGACTTACAGCGTCTCTGACTCAAGATGCTTTTTATTCTGAGCATTGTGGAGGGGTGGTTAGGGATTCTAAAAAGCATGTGCCACTAAGACACAACAAGAAATCTATGTGAATGTTTGTATCTAATAAGAGGAATGCATCAGTGATTTTAACTTTTAAATCTATTTTTACTTCACCCTTTGATGATCAATATAAATGACAGTTTTGTTTTTTGTTTTTTGTTTTTTTTAGTTTTTCTTTTGAAGTATGGTTGATTTACAATGTGTTAGTTTCTGGTGTACAGCATAGTGATTCAGTTATACATACATATATTCTTTTTCACTATAGGTTATTAAAAGATATTGCATATAGTTCCCTGTGCTATGCATTAGGACCTTGTTGTTTATCTGTTTTCTCTCTAGTAGTTAGTGTGTACAAATACCAAATTCCCAATTTATCCCTACCCCAGCTTTGCTCACTGGTAACCATAAGTTTGTTTTCTATGTCTGTGAGCGTTTCTGTTCTGTAAATAAGTTCTTTTGTGTCATATTTTAGGTTCCACATATACATACTATCATATGGTATTTGTCTTTGACTTACTTCATTTAGTATGATAATACAACTTTTGTTTTTTTAATGTCCATATATATGTGTATGTATATATGTATATATGCATACATGCACATATATATGCTTCTGGACTTTAAGTACTGTGTTTTCCATTTTCTGAATCCCTTCAAAGTATTTTAGTTTGGGTTATACACTATTTAGAGGATCGGTTTTCCTTTTCAGTTGGTTACCCTAAAGAAGAACGGTTTGCCGGGAGACCAACTCAGCGAGTCAGTGGGCTTTATAAAACCCTGGAGTCTAAGTGTTCCATGGGCTTCCATGCAGGCTGGGAGCAGCCACACTGGTTCTATAAACCAGGCCAGGACACTGGGTACAGGTAAGTAAGTGACTTAACCTGCCTGTGGCCTGACAGCCAAATGAAATTTGGGGGTAGAATGGAAGGACACCAGAGAAGTGTCATGTCCCCCTCCCATCCCATCACTCCACCCTATTCCAAAGACCACTGAGCCTTTTCCCACAAAAATTCTTTTCTGGTAGTGGAGGCATTAGTTTATCCCACATGACACTGGCCCGCATCCAGGACCCATGTGGCCTCAAGAGTCCTACAGCCAGCCCAGGTGAAGCCTCTGCTTGGCATTTTCCAGTTGCTCAGAGGAACCTTCCCCACCCTCTCCAAATCCCCACATGGCTTCAGGTGGCTCCTGAAGGTTTGTCCTGGTTTAGGATGCCTGGTCGAATCACATGGTATGGAAGCAGTGTGGAAATATGGATTTTCTATTTGTCAAGGGATATCTGAAAGCAACTGCTTTCTAGTGTATGTGCACTGAATCATGCAAATTATATGCACTGCTGATAAATTACAGGAAAATTAGCATAAAACATAAAACATGTCACTAAAACAATTCTTTGAATTCCCCTAAAATTGTTACCATTGTTGTACTCGGATTACATGTCATTGTTGTACTTGGGATTAATAGTGATCATATATTTTTTCTCATGAGAATCCACAAACCTAGGGAAAACAAATAGCAAACCTAGAAATTATGTTACCTTTTTAGAAACGTGTCATTTTGTTTAAAAGGTTTTGCTGCCTACTTTCAGACCAGATCTGAATGGTCCAAAGTGTGGTAGAGGCCCAGTTGTTGATTAATGAATGTGGACTCTGTAGGCAGCCAGTGGAGATTACCTGGGGGCAAAATGCTAGTTTGGTTTTTCCTAAATGACCCAGATAAATGCGAGGTCTGTTCTTCAGCTTGTGCTGTTTGGACCTACCCTGTTTCTTTTACTATTTTAATAATTAAACCACTGAAAACTCATTTTGCAGACTTAGCATCCTGCTCTGAAGTTAAAATACCACATTAAAAGTCCGCCCTGTGGAGTAGAAAGGACCCTGCATGATGAGTCAGGAAACCTTTGTTCCAGGCCCAACTCCGTCATTAACTAATAGAAAGGTCTTAGAAGTCACTTTGTGCCTTTTCTCCAAAAAGTGAAGATGTTGGACCAGATCTTTGCTTAGTCCAGGTGTGGACCAACAGCATGACCATGTAACCTGGGAGTGTTAGGGTGCAGAACCTAGGGCCCCACCCCAGACCTGCTGCATCAGAATCTGCACCTTAACAAGTGTGAGTGATGTTGTATTTGCATAAATGTTTGAGAAGCACCAGACAAGGTAGCTCTACCTCCCCTGCCCCCATATTCTGATTCAATTAGGACCCCCAAATTAGTATTTTTAAAATGCTCCCCTAGGTGATTATAATATGTGTAACAGGACTGGTTGACTTCTAGGCTCTTTTCCAGATCTGAGAGCCCATGTGTCCTATCTTACTGTCTAATTAAGTACTACTTCATTCACTATGAAGTGAGTCAGCGAATCGGTAATAACTTAAAAAAATCAGATTCCAATATATGTGTGATTTGCAGAACAGGTTGCATTTTTCCCCCAAATGAGATTTTCTAGATGTATAGGCCTTATTAAAATATCCTGATTCTGTAATTTTCTGAAAATGAATGACTGTTGTTTTATGACAAACATTGTATTTTAGGCCAAGTTTTCGTCGCACAAACTGGTTTGAGCCTGTAGGCTCTGAGTATAAACAGGTTATGCAAAGAGTAGGGGTGATTGACCTGTCACCGTTTGGCAAGTTTAACATCAAAGGCCAAGACTCCATCAAATTGTTGGACCATCTCTTTGCAAATGTCATTCCCAAGGTAAATAACCTTATAGGGGTACAAGGTCCAGGATTCTGGCCTGCCTAATTCTCTATCCCCTCATTTTCAAAAAAACCAATGTGTTATTTCAGTCCATGTAATGATTTCTGTATGAACATCAGAACTCTTCAACTGACCAGGGGTATTCTAGCTAATTTTCAAATTTAAATTTTTGTTGAATGAATTATCATCTATGGACCTCATGACTTTGCTTAATTGTATCCATAGGAACTGCAAAATTGGCTGAAGTGTAATTACTATGACAAGTAATTATCATGATCATTGAAACTGAAAATTTCTAAATTAATCTTGGGTTTAGGTTTATAGATATTTCACATAATTGAAAGACAGAAGATTCAGCTGTTTCTCATTGTTAACACCCACATTTTTATTTTCATGTGGTGTTAAAAGGATACGTAAGATATCTATTTCATCCTGAGATAATTTAAAATTCTTTTGTGTAGGTGGGTTTTACAAATATAAGTCACATGTTAACACCGAAAGGCCGGGTGTACGCTGAGCTGACTGTTTCTCACCAATCTCCTGGGGAGTTTCTACTAATAACTGGTTCTGGATCAGAACTTCATGATCTTAGGTAAGTGTACGACTGGTTAGAAAATGTTCTATGAATTATATATTGGCTCAATCTTGCGCTAAGATTTTCTTTTACCGGTAATTGAAAGTACAACTTTAATTCTTAAACCTCTTTTTTTTAAATACATTTAATATCTTTTATAGGAGATTATTTGAAGTGAGGGCCCCTGTCCTATTTCCCTCCAATGGATAGTCCATCCGTAGGGTTTATTGGTTCTAAATAATATTAACTCCCATTTAGTAGCATCACCAATATGTCAGAACTCTTTCTACATATTATCTCAGTTAAGTCCCTTAACGGGCAAGGTATATGTTTGTCCTATTTTCAGATGAAGAAACTGAAGTTTGGGTTAAAGTAACTTGCTCAAGCCAGTCTTTTTGATTCTGATGCCCACATTCAGTCCCCATCAGTGAACTGTACTCCCCTGCCAGGTTACCTCCTTCCTTTTTCATGCTTCGTGCTCTGTAGTCCACAGCTGCGTCTAAATGTTTGACCTGCCAAATCGATCCTTCACATGAATCTTTAGTCTACTCTCAAATGTGTAGTCTTTAGTATTCCAAGAACATTTGGAATACTGTTTTATGAACATCTTACTCTGACAGATTCTCATACCAGTTGTAAAATGATGCAAATTATATCATCCAACCCAAGATGTGTTGGGAACCATCTTTGTAGCTTAGCTTTGTGTAAATCCAGATGATCATTTTATGATAGTCTTGTGTAGTTCCAGGGTCTGCTCAATAAATTATAAACAGACCCTACAACTGGGTTCCCATAACTCACCAAGGCTTAGAAATTGAAACTAGTCTTTAGAGTTTTTGTCTTTCCTTTGTGATTGTCAGAGCAAGTGTGTGTCTGGTGGCAGGCACATTGTTAACCTTTAGCAGCACAAGTGTGCCTCCTGTGTACAGGTATTAGAGAAAATCTGGGTTTAAATCCCATTTGCAAGATTGAATCATTAGTTTAAATGCAATAGGGCTGTCACTATTTAAAAGAACTGGATGGCAGAGCTCTTTAAATTGAAGGCTCCTTCTATACTGTGAAAAATTACCCACAAATTTACAAGAGAGTGGTTTAAAGAGAATCATTTAACATCTCTGGGACTCAGTTTCCTCAACTTTAAAAATTAGGTGATTATATGAAATGACACTCTAGGGACCTTCTGGTAATTCTAGACGCAGAGCTTATCTTCAGAGAAATAATCTGTAACCAACATGCATTATTCAAGCAAGATTTAACACAATGTTTATGAATCTCAAATGCAGATGGATTGAAGAAGAGGCAGTCAGAGGTAGATATGATGTTGAAATTAAAAACGTAACTGATGAGTTTGGCGTCCTTGGAGTCGCGGGGCCACATGCAAGAAAGGTCCTTCAGAAACTTACCTCTGAAGATCTTAGTGATGATGCTTTCAAGTTTCTTCAAACCAAGTCTTTAAAGTTTTCCAACATTCCTGTCACTGCTATAAGGATATCTTACACTGGTAAGAATTGGAAAACAACCTACAGTAAGTCTCTAAAATTTAAAAGAAACTACTACAAATGCGTGCTCACACACACACACACACACACACACACACACACACCACTTTCATCAGTGTAACTTTGGAGGAAGATTTCCCATGCCCAACTCTGATGGCAATCCTGTTTATTCACTTCTAGTCTGAGGGAGTCGTTCCACAGATTTCTGGTTGTTGTTCCAGTCCCATAGCTAGCTGCCTACATTTAGAAAGGTAGCCAGGAAAGTGGGAAGAGGATGGCTGTTGGGATAGTCGGAAGGGCTGACAGAATATGCAGGCCAGCTGATTCCATCTGGGAACATTCAAAATGGCCTCCCATAGAGTCTCCCATGGAGGATCATCTTGAATGTGTCAGGCACTGCACTTAAAACATTACCATTATCCTCAACACCCATTTATGATAAAAACTCTCGCCAAAGTGGGTATAGAGGGAACATATCTCAACATAATAAAAGCTATATATGACAAACCTACAGCCAGCATAGTTCTCAACGGTGAAAAACTCAAAAGCTTCCCACTAAAATCTGGGACAAGACAAGGATGCCCACTATCACCACTCCTATTCAACATAGTCCTGGAAGTCCTAGCCACAGCAATCAGGCAAGAGAAAGAAATAAAAGAGATCCAAATTGGAAAAGAAGAGGTAAAAGTGTCATTATATGCTGATGACATGTTACTATATATAGAAAACCCTAAAAGGTCCACACAAAAGCTACTAGAGCTGATTGAAGAATTCAGCAAGGTAGCAGGTTACAAAATTAATGTTCAAAAATCAGTTGCATTAAAGAAGACTTTAAAAAATGGAAAGATATTCCATGCTCTTGGATTGGAAGAATCAATATTGTTAAAATGGTCACACTGCCCAAGGCAATCTACAGATTTAATGCAATCCCTATCCAATTACCCAGGACATATTTCACAGAACTAGAACAAATCATAATAAAATTTATATGGAACCATCAAAGACCTAGAATTGCTAAAGCATTACTGAAGAGAAAGAAAGAGGCTGGAGGAATAACTCTCCCAGACTTCAGACAATACTATAGAGCTACAGTCATCAAGACAGCATGGTATTGGTACCAAAACAGACATATGGACCAATGGAACAGAATAGAGAGCCCAGAAATGAACCCACAAACTTTTGGTCAACTCATCTTCGACAAAGGAGGCAAGAATATACAATGGAATAAAGACAGTCTCTTCAGCAAATGGTGTTGGGAAAACTGGACAGCAGCATGTAAAACAATGAAGCTAGAACACACCCTTACACCATATACAAAAATCAACTCAAAATGGATTAAAGACTTAAACATAAGACAAGATACAATAAACCTCCTAGAGGAAAACATAGGCAAAACATTATCTGACATACATTTCAAAAATTTTCTCCTAGAAGAAATAAAAGCAAGAATAAACAAATGGGACCTAATGAAACTTACAAGCTTCTGCAGAGCAAAGGAAACCAGAAATAAAACAAGAAGAAAACCTACGGAATGGGAGAAAATTTTTGCAAGTGAAACCGACAAAGGCTTGATCTCCAAAATACATAAGCAGCTCGTACGACTCAATAAGAAAAAAATAAACAACCCAATCCAAACATGGGCAGAAGACCTAAACAAGCAATTCTCCAAGGAAGACATACAAATGATCAAAAAGCACATGAAAAAATGTTCAATATCACTAATTATCAGAGAAATGCAAATCAAAACTACAATGAGGTATCACCTCACACCAGTCACAATGGCCATCATTCAAAAATCCACAAATGACAAATGCTGGAGAGGCTGTGGAGAAAGGGGAACCCTCCTACACTGCTGGTGGGAATGCAGTTTGGTGCAGCCACTATGGAAAACAGTGTGGAGATTCCTCAAAAGACTAGGAATAGACTTACCATGTGACCCAGGAATCCCACTCCTGGGCTTGTATCCAGAAGGAAATCTACTTCAGGATGACACCTGCACCCCAATGTTCATAGCAGCACTATTTACAATAGCCAAAACAGCCAAATGGAAACAGCCTAAATGTCCATCAACAGGTGACTGGATAAAGAAGAGGTGGTATATTTATACAATGGAATACTACTCAGCCATAAAAACCGACAACATAACGCCATTTGCAGCAACATGGATGCTCCTAGAGAATGTCATTCTAAGTGAAGTAAGCTAGAAAGAGAAAGAAAAATACCATATGAGATCGCTCATATGTGGAATCTAAAGACTCATGGACAGAGAATATAGACTTGTGGTTACCAGGGGGGTAGAGGGTGGGAAGGGATAGACTGGGATTTCAAAATTGTAGAATAGATAAACAAGATTACACTGTATAGCACAGGGAAATATACACAAAATGTTATGATAAATCACAGAGAAAAAAATGTGACAATGAGTGTGTATATGTCCATGAATGATTGAAAAATTGTGCTGAACACTGGAATTTGACACAACATGGTAAAATGATTATGTCAATAAAAAATGTTAAAAAAAAACATTACCATTATCCATCTTTCTGACTCTAAGTGCTTTAGGGAAGTCTTCATATGCACCTAGCCTTGCATACAGTAGGTATGGAAACAGGGATGAATGAATGGTCTTCAGTTCCCCACTGGTGCTACTTCTAACTTCCTCTAGACGCCTTGTCCCATCACAGTAGGAGTGCTTCGTGCCCAGGCAGTCACTCAGTTACATGTTGCCCATGTTCTGATGGTGTCCTGGGAAAACACCTCACCATCAGCCCTCAACACGGGGGAACCAGGTGAATGCACAGTATAAAGGCCACAGCTCTTCCCTGGGCTTCCACTGTCCCTTTTCCCCATCCTTCTTCCACCCAAGCTTGGTAAATGGTGACCAGAATAGAACATAAACAGAATAAAAAAGAAGCAGACTGTTTGGGCTGGGCTTCATTTTCCTCTTTTTTTGCCCACAGCTCTAATGCTGAATGAAATGATCAAGTGGGGAAGGAGCAGGGAATGGGGGGCATTAGAGACTATGGCTGTCCTACAATGAAGACCATTTGATTAATCGTCATCAATTGCCTATGTTTTTAAGCCTTGTGATTTGGGGGAAAGGAGTTGGGAGTTGAGGTGTCTAAACCTTGAACCCTTATCTTGATAAATTCTTCACTTAACATTATGAAGCTGAGGTCAGAGGGCAAGATTAACTCCCGCATTGCAGTCTTTCTGTGTCATGAGGTGTCCTAGATGCTGCTCTCCGCATGGGGGACAGGATTGGGCACAAACGCATCTGTGGTATGGCAAGCTTCTTTGCAGTGGGGTTTTGCTGCAATGTTTCTGTGGACTGGTCTTTTTAAAACTCAACAAATGCCTATATTGCATAAATGGAATCTCTCCATTTATTGATGTGTTGTAGCTAATGCTTGTTAGACCTACGATCATCACTCTAACTCTGGTGTGGCACTTGTGGCTGTACTTCAGGTGAGCTGGGTTGGGAGCTGTACCACAGACGAGAAGACTCTGCAGCACTTTATGATGTCGTCATGAATGCAGGCCAGGAGGAGGGAATTGACAATTTTGGAACATATGCCATGAATGCCTTAAGACTGGAGAAAGCTTTCCGAGCCTGGGGGTCAGAGGTTTGAAATGCGAACGTCTTCATTAAAATTTTATGTGTATTGTATCTGACTTTTATATAATGCAAGTTTTAACTGTGTTAACATTGGCTCTGGCTATAAGGAAAAGTGTGTATTATAATTTTATTTAATTAGGGAAAGAGATTTTTCTCCTGAATTTCCCAGTTGCAAGTTCTATGGAATTATGACATAATGTTTACTCTGCCTTAATTTCTCCTGCTTGGCAGAGCCCTGGACATCTGTCTTTGTGTGCAGAGTTGTGGCTGTCCCCAAGGAGCCTGCCTACCCCATGGGATTTGAGGACCACCTTTCAAATCCTTCCTTCTCCTCTGTCACATTGCACATCCTCATTTCCTTATCATGCACTTTTTGGGGGAAGAACTACAAAAGGTGTCTTCCTGAGGGGCAGGGTTGGTAGTCTGGGGTGTGTTGGTTGGCAGAACCTCCCACCATTAATAATGGAATCTAAAGGTTTCTCTTTGTGCAGTTACACACCATTTTCATAGGCATGACTTAATTTACCTCCTCAACTCTCCCTGAAGAAGGTATTATTGGTGGTTCTTAGGCAGGAGATTGAGAGTTCCAAACACAATCCCTGTTGGACACACACTCACCCTAAGAAACAATGAACAACTATGTCTAGATTACACAGCAGTGGCCCAACTGGGGTTCAAACTCTGTTCTCCTATTTTATCTGCAATATGGCCAGCTATTTTTAGACCCCTTAATTGTTTCAGATTGGCTGGCTGTTTCCTTGGAAGACATTGAGGTTTTAGGGCTGAGAGGTGGGATAAGGGACAATGGTAAAGGATGTACTTCAGAGTGGGGTCTCTTAGGTTTGAATTTATCCTCTACCACATAGTAACTATATAGCCTTAACCCTCCAAAGCCGCTGTTTACTTCTCTAGATAAAGGCAATCTTTATCCTACAGAGTTATCGTAAAGATTAAAGTCTGCAACGTGTTTAGGACATAATAGAATGATTTAATTTGGGGGCAAAGTGGTTTGGAAAGCACAGGCAGGGCCCCTTGGACATTTAGACCAGGGGCAGAAGCAAGTGGGCTTTGAGGTGGAGATGGCAGCCTTCAGAGCCACTGAAAGAACAAGAGCCCTGGGGCAAGTTCTTGTTTTGCAGAAGAGATGCTCTGTTAGGCGATTTTCAGCCTACAATGGGGGCCATAGAGGAGGCTGCTGCAGGGAGAGAATTAGAGGATAGCTCTGTCTCTACACTCTGCAAGGAAGGAAGCAGCAGAAGCCGCCCCTGGGAGTCAGGCATTTCTCCACCCTCCTGCCTTTCATCTTCTGCCTTTTTCCTGAGAGCCCTCTGCTGAATAGCCTTCTCCGTCTCCGGTCCCTCCGATTTTCCAGCAGTGCCAGCACGCCCTCTAGTGTTACTACAGCAATCCATCTTCTGGACTTAAAATTTTTCCCCCTGGAATTCTAAAACTTTGAGCAATAATTTTAAAATTACTTTGAAAAATAATAAAATAATTTTAGGTAAAAAATAATTTCAGAGTTGCTCAAATTGATTAGGAAATAGGAGGCCAAATTTCATATCATGTAAAGCAAGTTCGTATTACTCATCTAGGTATATGAGGGTGGTGGTATCCTTTTCTTTAAGTTGGCTACTTTTCATGGGATTTAGGCCAGTTCTCTTGGAGCAAAAGAGACAAATGACAACAAAAATAAACGAACAAACAAAAACCATTAACTTCAGGTCTAATCGCAAATAGTGGCTTTAGCTTACCTTGAAGTATATTGTAATAACTCAACCAATTTGAAAAAATTGAGATTCAACCTCTTTTTTTCCCCCTTTTCCCTCTTCTGAACTCTGTAGAAGGCATTTGCCTATCATCTGATTTCTCCTCGACTTTTCCTGATTCCTAGCAAATTGTAAGACACGTAAATTAGTTAATAACTTTTCACAACCTATTAGTGTAAAATTCTTACATAAGAGCATGAGAAAAATCTTGTTTCTGGAAAGAAGCATGTTGCGGTATCCCTCAGATGTCGATTATACTAAAAAGGCCTCGGGAAACCAACTGTGAAGTTTAGTTTCTAATTTTCTATTCAAATAACAGTATTTGCTGAAAGGCTCCATTTGATTTTTAGATTTAAAAATTTACTGTAGAGACCAGTTCACAATTTTCTTCTTTTAGAACCTATATTCAAAATAAAAAAGTGTTTTCTTCCCTAAAAAAAAATGATATATAAAAGTGATGTTAGTGAAACGATTTGCACTCATCTAAGATTTAAAATGCCTGTTTCCCTTTTAGATGAACTGTGATACAAATCCCTTGGAAGCTGGACTGGAATATTTCGTAAAGCTAAATAAGGTATGTTTACATTTCAAAGAGTACTTGAAGTAAATCTTAAAATTATGCTGTTTCATGACAGAGCCATGCTTTAAAATTTAACCAAGTGTGATGATAGGACAAATGAGTTGAACATAGTCAGCATTGCTCAAGTGCTTCCTATTAAGCTTCGTCAAAGTTTGATACTAGTTTAAACAATTGCAACGTGCTTGTAGACAGAAGATAGCAGAATCCAGCAACTTTAAAGACTACATCTAAATTTTAGGGTAAAAATTAGTAGTAAGATAGCAGACATTCTTGTAAATCCTGGTGACTAGTGAAGTTGCACACTAGCCAATGAGACACTCTGAGTTAATTGACTCCCTGGGTGCTCACAGCACGAGGCAGCCTTGCCTCAGCAGATCTGTCCACCTGCTTACTGAGCATCTTTGTATGTAACTGCAACATCTGTGTATAAGCAACTGACACATTTCAGTTGTGTTCAGCATAAAATAGGTATTACTGAGAAGCCAATACAGACCCACAGAATCATAACTGATATTAACATTCCGAAGGGAACCCCTGTATCAGTTGTCCTCAGACAGAGAACAGCAGCATCACCTGGGAGCTTGTTAGAAATGAAAGTTTTCAGGTCCCAGCACAGGCCTATTAAATCAGAATCCCTGGGCGTCAGGCCAAAAAATCCGTGTTTTAACAAGCTTCAGGGATTCTGATGCGCCTAAAGTTTGAGAAGCACCGCCCTTAATAATCATTGTGGAAAAGCATAATATGAGGCCAGTTTATTACAGCCTAGCTCATCTGTACAAACCCTACAATATAAGTGAGGTTATCCCATTGTTATGGACTCAGTGTTTGTGTCCCTCCAAAATTCATATGCCGAAGCCCTAACTCGAGGCTAGTTGGAGGCGGGGCCTTTGGGAGGTAATTAGGTTTAGATGAGATCATGCAGTGGGGCCCTCATGTTGGGATTAGTGTTCCTGCCAGGAGAGGAAGAGAGTCCAGAGCTTGCTCTCTGTCCGCCACGTGAGGATGTAGTAAGAAGGAAGCCATCTGCAGGCCAAGAAGAGGCGACTCACAGGGGAACCAGACTGACCAGCACTGTGATCTTGGACTCAACCGGCCTCCAGAACTGTGAGAAGTAAATTCCTGTTGTTTAAGCCACCCAGTCTGTGCTACAGCAGCCTGAGCTAATTCAGACCTCTGTGGTGTCAGTTTCCATGAGAGCTTAGTCAAGGCACAGCTAGAGGTAATACCGAAGGGTAAGTTCCACAGCTGCTGCTGTTCAGGAGATCCTGCCTTAGGTGCCAGTGAGCTAACAGAAAGGCTGTCTTCCCATTCTATGGAAATATGTGGACACATGAATATGAATCAGGCTAAGGAAACTTTTTTAATGCCCCTGAATCAGTTCCCAAGTTCTAAGCTAAGATATTAACATAAACATGTTTATTTATAGTATTTGATTTTAGGGAAATTACCTCCTAAAGGGTTTTAAAGGGAATATCTTCCTGTACATTTTCCCCATGACTTTCAGTTTTACGATGTACCATCTGCCTCCAGACCAGAGAAAGCAGGTGCCTGGAGTTCGGGCAGACCCTAGCAGCAGATTGCGCCTTCTGATGACAGAAGCCTTGGCTTAGCTGTGTAAAATAAGGATAAAAATGGCCCGACTCCTGAAAACACTAAAGTTCTGTTGTTGGTCATCAGTTGGCAAATAGATAACTGATTGTTTTGCTTCAGTGTTTGGGTGTTATTGTTGAGGAATAAGGCATAAACAAACTATCTCTTTGTATTGAAAAATGACTTGTTAAAATTCTCCATGATTACAAACAGGTGTGGTGTGGATTGGCTATTATTAGTTCTTTTAAATTATTTCAATAACCAAAGCTCAGCTCGGAGCTAAGCTAGTTGTTTAATAGATAGTGATTTTGATTTATGCTGTTTTTATGGTTTCTGAGTTGTTGGTTCTCATTCTGGTGTCATAAAGTTTATACCTAACGCTTTCACTGGGGGAAGATCCATGTAGCACGAGGACCTGGACTCGATTGAGCCAGTCTTTTTCAATTAACTTGACTCAGGTGGTTGGTGGGCCTCAACCTAACCATAGCAATGCTGAATAATTTCCAAGACAGGTGAATAAGCTGGATCAGCTTTGTTTAGAACCTATTTGGTGGTTCCACAATAACTTTGTCTTGGTTTCAAAGCAGTCTATAATGTGAAACAGGTTCCTGAAAAACTTATTAATATTATAAACTAAACTGTATCACTTGATAATTTGAATCCTATGCCTAAAAACAAAAATGTTATCCAGCCTGGCTTCAGACAACATTTTAAAGAATAATATAATGCAAGTCCAAATTGCTTTGGAAAATTGTTACATGAAAACCGGAGCAGCAGCTACTACAGAAGAATATATTTAATACCCATCAAAACAAAACAAAATCCCCAAAGCCTGGCATTTTACAATTGTTTAAAATCAGTTCTTTCTTTTCTTATACTTCAAAGCAAATATGTAATATGTAGACTTCCTTTCTTGGCTCTTAAGCATTTCCACAATGATTGCATAAGCCATCATAAGAAGAAAAGTATAGAGATGTAGGCGGTGTCAGAGCTAGGAGATCACTTGGTACCACCTCCTCATTTGAGGAAGCACAGAGAGATGAGGGGACCTAAGTGCTGTCATGTGTATTGGCCTAGGTTGAACTCTGACCTCCCTGCAGTGATTTCTCACCTATCCCTTTTTTCAGCCAGTTTCTTTCCCATAATGGGCTTATTGGTCTTGAAAAGCTGCCCAGCAATTTTCTGGCAAAATGTATCATAGAATTTGCACGGCTGCATTTTATATATGAACACCTCCCAGAGTCATGTTTGTTTAATTCTGTGTTTTGTGGTAGGATCAGAATAGGTGCTCTGCCCATTTTAAAAAGGAAAATGGGTAGGTGAGGAGATGGACCATCCGGCCTCTTTAGAGTGAATTGTGCTTTTATTGAAAAGCAGAAAAAAGAAAAATGAAATCTTGGACTATAAAGGCGGCATTTGTCTTCCTTAACTCTTGGAGTTGTCTGAGCTTTGGTCTCCCCGTGGGTGTTGGTTTATGTGAAGCAAATACACATGTGCACACATTCATTTAGTCAAAATTTATTAAGTACCATTTATTAAACACTTGGCTAGGCCACAGATCTAAAAGTTAAAAATATGGCTCCTGAAACTTGAAACAAATAATTTCATGATCTCACAAAACTTGAAACAAATAGTACTTGAGGAACTAAAGCTGTAGGATGCATTCTTCACATTAAGTCTGAAAATGCTCTTCTGCACGAGAAGTGTTGTACAGCAGCACAAATCAGTGCCGTCTTGTGAAGAGTGAGCACAGGGCCCTGATAGGAGGCGTTAACCACACCTGTGATACAGGTAGAAAGAACTGCAGTAAACAGCTCATACAACTTAATAATAAAAAAACCAAACAACCCAATCCAAAAGTGGGCAGAAGACCTAAATAAGCAATTCTCCAGTGAAGACATACAAATGGCCAACAGGCACATGAATAAATGCTCAATTTTGCTAATTATCAGAGAAATGCAAATTAAATCTACAATGAGGTATCACTTCACAACAGTCAGAATGGCCATCATTCAAAAGTCCACAAACGATAAATGCTGGAGAGGCTGTAGAGAAAAGGGACTCTTCCTACGCTGCTGGTAGGAATATAGTTTGGTGCAACCATTATGGGAAACAGTATGGAGATTCCTCAAAAAACTAAATATAGACTTACCATATGATCCAGCAGTCCCACTCCTAGGCATATATCCAGAAAGAACCTTACTTCAAAAAGATACATGCACTCCAATGTTCATAGCAGCACTGTTTACAATAGCCAAGACATGGAAACAACCTAAATGTCCATCGACAGATGACTGGATAAAGAAGTTGTGGTAGATTTATACAATGGAATACTACTCAGCCATGAAAAGGAATAAAATAATGCCATTTGCAGCAACATGGATGGACCTGGAGATTGTCCTTCTAAGTGAAGTTAAGCCAGAAAAGAGAAAGAAAAATACCATATGATATCACTTATACGTGGAATCTAAAAAAAAAGACAAATGAACTTATTTACCAAACAGAAACAGAGTCACAGACGTAGAAGATGAACTTATGGTTACCAAGGGGAAAGGGGGTGGGAGGAGATAAATTGGGAGTTTGAGATTTGCAGATACTGACTAATATATATAAAACAGATAAACAACAAGTTCATACTGTATAGCACAGGGAACTATATTCAATATCTTGTAGTAACTTAAGATGAAGAATATGAAAACAAATACATGTATTTTCATGTATGACTGAAGCATTATGCTGTACACCAGAAACTGACACAACATTGTAAACTGACTGTACTTCAATAAATAAGTACATACAGGAAAAAAAAAAAAAGAACTGCATAGTTCCTTTTAAGTCCTTTCAGCTAAAGCCCCTTTACCTGAAAGCAATCACATCATTGTTCTTAATAGTATTATAATTTGTTCCAAAGGAAGTTACTTTTGGGAAAAAATTAGTGGGTTTTTTTTTAAGTTGGAAATGAAAGAAATGCATTAATCAAGAGGAAGAGGAAAATCAGCTGTCTTTGGTTGGAGTCATAAGTATTCATGGAATTTTCCTCTTGGAATTACTCTATCAATTTCCAGAGACCCCAGGAAAGAGCCATAGAGAATCAAATACTAAGTGTAATGTTAGAATCAGAAGAATTTTTTTCTATAAGATCCACCCTACCCCTTGTCTCCCTCCCTCTCTCCACTCCCTCCCCTCACATCTTGGGTTTCTAACCCAAGAAACAGAATAAAATGTGATATATATTAACCCCAAATTAGAAGACAATGTTGATTTTAGAAATTACAAGCTCTCTCTTTGAGGAAAGATTATTTAAAGCATAACCATTCAGGAAGCAAAGCAAAACAAACAAATGGTAAATAGATAAAGCCCTCACCACCAGGCCTTCAACATGCAAGTACTCATGAAGTATTAGCATTAGTAAAACATCAAAGTGGAAACAAGTCACTGTTCACAGACAAGAAGTTAGAAAGGAATTTCTAATATGTTATAATGGCAAAAGTACCCAGCTCTGGGGAAATTTTAGGTAAATGTTAATAAGAATTGAGGAAGCAGAAAATTTTCAGCAACTCTCAGGCTTGGCTGCACATTAGAATCATCTGAAGTATGGTTCTTTTAAATCATGCAATCCTTTAAAAAATCCCAAGGCTCGGGCTGCGTCCCAGATCAATTAAAAAAAAAAAAAGAAAAAGCAGCTCTGGGGTAGGGACTCAGGCAGCAGTATTTTTTTCTAATTCCCCAGGTGATTCCAAAGAAGATTGAGAATGATTGTTTTTAGAACAATGATTTTCAACTGGCTGAATGTTACTATCTTGGGGAACTTAAAGTAAAAAAAAATCACCTAATTTCTTACTTCCAGTGGTTCTCAAAGTGTGGTTCACAGACCAGCAGCATCAATGTGACCTCAGGATTTGTTAGAAATGTAAGTTATTGAGCACTGTTCCAACTCCTAAAATCAAACGCTGGCGGGTGGGGCCCACAATCTGTTTTAACAGGCTCCCCAGGTGATTCTGTGTCATGCTCTAGTTTGAGAACACTGTCCTGCCCAAAGAAATTGGATCAACACTGGGGTAGGGGCTGGGGGTTCTTGTTTTTATTATCCAATGAAGATTAAGAATCACTGTCTCAGTTCTTTTAAATCTCATGCCTGATGTGGTCCTGTGAATAAACAGGAAATCAGAAAAACTGGTGGCCTGGTCAGAGGATTGGCTACCAGTTAATGTATTCTGCCCCAAGTCTTTTTTTTTTGGAATTGAATTTTTAAAAATGTCACCAAATTGTAGCTGTGTGGCCTTGGGAAAGCTATTTAACATCATTTTCCACCTGAGACTGCTGTCTCCCATATCTAATATTCTATGAAATACCACTTTGCAGAGCAGGGGCATCTGATCAAAGACACTGGTGCCATGTTATCTATGTGAGCCACATGATTGTGTCATTTAGATTAAGCCACCCTTATTCTCTCATCCATTTCCATCGCTAAATGATAAAGAAAGAAAAAAGGAAGTAAAACCTCAGCTGAGATCTAGTTTATCATTCCTGAAACATCTGTCAGAGTGTATTAAACTAACAGTCATTGAATCATTATCCCTCTTATATCCAATTTCTGTTATGAAACAATACTCTGTTTTCCACCTAAAAGCTTAAGTGTGCTATTTAGCTGACTGCTTCCTAATCTGGAAGTCTGTGGAACCCTGGGCTGGGAATGAATTGAAGTAATTCTTTGGATTGCTTTTGTTTTATTTTTATTATTTTAATAGCTTAGCAATAAATTATATATTTAAAGTGTACCATTTGATAAGTTTTAATGCACGTATATACTTGTGAAACCATCACAGCTACAGAGATGGTGAACATTTCCTTCACCCCTTGGCAATCCCTGCCTCCCAACCTTCCCTACACCTCAACATGCCCCCCGACATGTTACTATATATAGAAAACCCTAAAAGGTCCACAAAAAAGCTACTAGAGCTGATCGAAGAATTCAGCAAGGTAGCAGGTTACAAAATTAATGTTCAAAAATCAGTTGCCTTTCTTTACACTAATGATAAATCAACAGAAAAAGAAAGTAAAGAAACAATCCCCTTTAAAATAGCACCCAAAGTAATAAAATATCCGGGAATAAATCTAACCAAGGAGGCGAAAGAATTATACACAGAAAACTATAAACCATTGATGAAGGAAATTAAAGAAGACTTTAAAAAATGGAAAGATATTCCATGCTCTTGGATTGGAAGAATCAATATTGTTAAAATGGTCACACTGCCCAAGGCAATCTACAGATTTAATGCAATCCCTATCCAATTACCCAGGACATATTTCACAGAACTAGAACAAATCATAATAAAATTTATATGGAACCATCAAAGACCTAGAATTGCTAAAGCATTACTGAAGAGAAAGAAAGAGGCTGGAGGAATAACTCTCCCAGACTTCAGACAATACTATAGAGCTACAGTCATCAAGACAGCATGGTATTGGTACCAAAACAGACATATAGACCAATGGAACAGAATAGAGAGCCCAGAAATGAACCCACAAACTTTTGGTCAACTAATCTTCGACAAAGGAGGCAAGAATATACAATGGAATAAAGACAGTCTCTTCAGCAAATGGTGTTGGGAAAACTGGACAGCAGCATGTAAAACAATGAAGCTAGAACACACCCTTACACCATATACAAAAATCAACTCAAAATGGATTAAAGACTTAAACATAAGACAAGATACAATAAACCTCCTAGAGGAAAACATAGGCAAAACATTATCTGACATACATTTCAAAAATTTTCTCCTAGAAGAAATAAAAGCAAGAATAAACAAATGGGACCTAATGAAACTTACAAGCTTCTGCAGAGCAAAGGAAACCAGAAATAAAACAAGAAGAAAACCTACGGAATGGGAGAAAATTTTTGCAAGTGAAACCGACAAAGGCTTGATCTCCAAAATACATAAGCAGCTCGTACGACTCAATAAGAAAAAAATAAACAACCCAATCCAAACATGGGCAGAAGACCTAAACAAGCAATTCTCCAAGGAAGACATACAAATGATCAAAAAGCACATGAAAAAATGTTCAATATCACTAATTATCAGAGAAATGCAAATCAAAACTACAATGAGGTATCACCTCACACCAGTCACAATGGCCATCATTCAAAAATCCACAAATGACAAATGCTGGAGAGGCTGTGGAGAAAGGGGAACCCTCCTACACTGCTGGTGGGAATGCAGTTTGGTGCAGCCACTATGGAAAACAGTGTGGAGATTCCTCAAAAGACTAGGAATAGACTTACCATGTGACCCAGGAATCCCACTCCTGGGCTTGTATCCAGAAGGAAATCTACTTCAGGATGACACCTGCACCCCAATGTTCATAGCAGCACTATTTACAATAGCCAAAACATGGAAACAGCCTAAATGTCCATCAACAGGTGACTGGATAAAGAAGAGGTGGTATATTTATACAATGGAATACTACTCAGCCATAAAAACCGACAACATAATGCCATTTGCAGCAACATGGATGCTCCTAGAGAATGTCATTCTAAGTGAAGTAAGCCAGAAAGAGAAAGAAAAATACCATCTGAGATCGCTCATATGTGGAATCTAAAGACTCATGGACAGAGAATACAGACTTGTGGTTACCAGGGGGGTAGAGGGTGGGAAGGGATAGACTGGGATTTCAAAATTGTAGAATAGATAAACAAGATTACACTGTATAGCACAGGGAAATATACACAAAATGTTATGATAAATCACAGAGAAAAAAATGTGACAATGAGTGTGTATATGTCCATGAATGAAAAATTGTGCTGAACACTGGAATTTGACACAACACTGTAAAACGATTATGAATCAATAAAAAATGTAAAAAAAAAAAACATGCCCCCAAGGAAATTTTTGCCTCTTTTTTTGTAGGATTTCATTGTATGTATATAACACAATTTGTTTATATGCTCATTGACTAACTTTTGGGTTGTTTCCAGTTTAGAGTTATTACAAATAAAATGGCAATGAACATCCGTATATTTGTATGGACTATGGCTTTCTTTTCTGTTGAGTAAATATGGGGTAGAATGGCTGGATAAAATGGCAGGTATATGTCAACTTTTAAAGAAACTGTTTTACAAAGTGGTGTACCCTTTTTTATGTTTTACATTCCCACCAGCAGTATATGAGATTTCCTGTTTCTCTACATCCTCGCCGAGCGGTTGTTGTGGTCAGCCTTTTTAACTTTAGTCACTGTAAGAGATGTGTAGTGGTATCTTACCATGGTTTTTATTTATCTCCTAAATGACTTGATGCTGAACATCTTTTTATGTGCCTGTCTGCCATTCCTGTCTCTTCTTTTGTAAGGTATCTGGTTAAGTTTTTACTCATTTTTAACTGGTTTCTTTTTTCGCCCTATTTTTGAGTGTTGAAAGTTCTTTATATATTCTAGGTACAAGTCCTTATCAGGTACATGCTTTGGAAATATTTTTTTCCCAGTCTGTGTCTTAAATCTTCATTTGTCTAAAAGTGACTTTCAAAGAGCTGAAGTTTTTAATTTTTGAAATTTTAAAGTCCTTGTACTTTTATGGATCATGCTTTTCATGTTGTATCTAAGAAATCTTTTCCTAACTCAAATTCACAAAGATTTTCTGCTGTTTTCTTTTAGAGGTTTTATCATCTTTTTACATTTAGATCTGTGATTCATATTTAGTTAATTTTTGTAACTGGTACAAGATATCAATTGAAGGTTATTTTTTAGCATATAAATGTCCAATTGTGGCAGCACCATTTGTGAGAAAAGACTATACATTCGAATTGCACTGCCTTTGTACCTTTATCAAAAAACAGTTGTCCATATATGTTTGTTTCTGGACTCGACTGTGTTCTATTGATCTGTTTATCTTTCTTGATACCAATACCATAATGACTTGATTACTGTAGCTTAAATCAGGTTGTGATAGCCCTGCAACTTTGTTCTTCTTTCACAAAGTTGTTTTAGCTGTTCTAGGTCCTTTGAATTTCCATGAATTAAAAAGCCTCCTGGGATTTTGATTGAAATTGCATTGTATCTATAGATCAATTCAAATTTTCCAGCTCATGAATAAGGTATATCTCTCTGTTTATTTAGGTAATCTTTAATTCTAAGAATGTTTTGTAGTTTGTAGGTCTTGCATATCTTTTTACAGATCTATTCTTAAGTGTTTTATATTTTGACACTATTGTAAATGGCATTTTTAATTTCAATTTTCATTTGTTAATTTCAAACAATTATAGAAAACAATGCGTTTTATATGTAGATCTTACATTCTGCAGCTTTGTTAAGCCCACTTAGTAGTCCTAGTACTTTTTGTGTAGTTCTTTCTTTTATAGATCCCACTGGATTTTCTCCATGGATAATTGCGTTGTATTTAAAAAAAAAAAAAGCTTTTTTTTGTCTTTCCTAATCTGGATGCCTTTCATTTCTTTTTCTTCCCTGATTGCACTGGCTAGAACCTCCACTGGTTGAAACTGCAACAAAGTTAAATAGAAATGTTAAGAGTAGACATGCTTATCTTCTTTCTTAATTTTAGATGGATAATATTCATCATCATCAGTTGTTCATCATCAAGTACGATGTTAGCTGTAGGTTTTTATAGAGCAAGCTGTAGATTTTTCATAGATGCTCTTTATCAGGTTGAGGACATTCCTTTCTATTCTTAGTGCTGAAAGTTTTGTTTGTTTTTAAATTAGAAATACAAGATTTTGGCAAGTGCTTTTTCTGCATCCATTGAGGTAACATGATTTTTCCTTTTTACTTTGTTATACAGTGAATTACATTTATTCTCAACTGTTAACCCAATTTTAATTTTGGCATAAAACCCACTTAGTAATAATGTATTGCTTTTTTCTCTATTATTGTATTTTATTCGGTAATTTTTAAAAGAAACTTTGCAGCTACATCCTTCTTTTAGGATGTGTTACAGTTTGCAATTATTCTGTTCATTTTTCTCAATCTTTTTATGTAATCATCTCAAGTACAGGTTCTGGCAATACAAAATACATTTTGTTTACCAAATGTATTTTATCCCCAGCACCTATCAGAGTTGGCACGTAGCAGATGCCCAGCAGATAATTTTTTGCTGAAAGCAGTGTCAAGAGATAATGCTAGAGAAGTACTGGGACTTCATCATGAAGGGTCTCCTCCGCAAGGCTAGGGAATTTGGAGTGTATCTTGGAGATACTGAGAAGCCATTGAAGGATTTTGAGTAAGGAGTGACACTCCGGTGATGGAAAACAGGTTAAAAGGGAATTACCCTGGTGACTGGGAGATCACTTTCCCAATTACTAAAGAAATCCAGGGGTGAGATGTTGAAGGCCTCAACTGCATCCATTGAGATAACATGATTTTTCCCTTTTACTAAGGAAATGGCCATAGGATGGACAAGAAAGAGGTGTCAGTGATAGTAAGAGGGAGGATGGAGACCATGTGGAGGACTACCTGTGAAGGGAGTGGAAAGAAGGATCTAGGATACTGTTAATGAACCAGGAAATACAGGAGGGGTGTGATTTGGAGGCTGGAAGGACTTGTGAGGGTGGGGTCTATGGGACAGCCAAGTGGAGTCTTGGGTGGCAGCTGAGCACATGGGTTTGGAAACCTCTGCTCTGAGAGTCTGGATTTGGATCATTCATATGTAGGTGGCAATTAAAGCCAATGGTGTTGGGACCCCTCTTCTATAGCACCCTGTACTTTACTGTGGTATTTTCACACCTTGTCGTACTGGCTGCCTCCTCAGCTAGACTGTGAATTCCTTGGGGACTGAGGCCAAGAATCCCTCGGGCTAGCGCTGTGTCTGATAATTCACAGGTGCTTGGTAAGTGTTCAAAGGGTTTGAATCATGGCTCTGCCACTTACTGGTTCTAAAACTGAATAAGTTGCTTAACCTATAAGCAGTTCAGTTTTTATCATCTGTAAAATGAAGAAAATAGCCCCCTTAGAAGTTTTTGTGAGATAAAGCACATTTGATACCTCAGTAAATGTTAGTTCCCCTTCCATCTTAGTGAATTTAATCTAAAAAAATCTTTTAGGGAAAAACAATTATAGAGAAAGACCTTTCAGTTTTTTGAAGACCCCAGCAAGAAAGATGTTGGGTCCCTATTAAGGCCTCATTTATTTGTGTTTTTCTTATTTCCTTAAAAAATTCTTTACTTTGCATTTATGCTTAAGTGCTTAACTTAAAGCACCAGATGAGCAGTTGTTCTTTGCTGTAGTCTAGGAAGATGAGAACTATTACAAAAACTACATTCTAATTGTTGCTAATGGAGTTATGCATAAAACTACATCTGGTCCATTAAAGCCACAGGTCCATTTCACGATTTTCCTGTGAATCCTCAGACTCAAAAACTAAAAAATGCATATTTTCTTTTTTTAAAAACTTGTTTTATTGCGTTATAGTCATTTTACAATGTTGTGTCAAATTCCAGCATAGAGCACAATTTTTCAGTTATACATGAACATCCATATATTCGTTGTCACATTTTTTTTCGCTGTGAGCTACTACAAGATCTTGTATATATTTCCCTGTGCTATACAGTATAATCTTGTTTATCTATTCTACAAAAAAATTCATATTTTCTTTAATATTGAATCTAGTCAAAGTCATAAAAACACACATAATGGGGGTTATTTTTGTTTTGAAACATCTTGTTGGGTTTGGATGCTAATTGACCTAATTATTGGTGTGGCTCAGGACTCATATTTGGAAGATTTTCTCCAGGTTTTGATGTATCCCTACCTTTATTTTGGTTAATAGTCCCTTTTCTAGTTATACTAAATGCTAATTTTGAGAAGGAATACTTTACTGATTTATAATTTTGGTTAGAAAAAATGCTAGATGAATTGTTTCTTTTAAATTGCCAAGAACAGAGAATGAAAACTATGTGAATGTGGGAGTATTCTTTTCCTGCCAATAATAACAGACTGGAGTCGCTATGTTAATAATTGAATATTTTGCTAGTAAAGAGATACTGAAGTTGTGGTTATTATAAACTTATGTGGACTGTTTACAAAGCTCTGCATAGTGGAAAAGGAACTGAGAACTGGAAAGCCTAGGTTCAAGGTTTGGTGCTAACTCACTTTGTCACTTTGGGCAAGACCCTTAACTTTGAACATTAATTTTCTCATATGAAAAATGACATTGGATTAAGTTTTCTGCCTGCTTCAAAACTTCTGTGATTCTAATGGTATGACTATGAAATGAATGATGGCATAATTTGTCTCGATGAGGGTGATGGGCCGATCGGATCCATTCCCCAAAATGACTGAATCCACTATACAGCTTTAATAGTTGGACCGTGAGACAAACACAGGTGTCTGGTATTTGACAACTGACCAGAGAAAGTTAAGGTTTACATGAACAGCATGGTTGGTAATGTCCGAGTGCTTTCCAAAGGGATTCCCATTAGAACTGTTTTTAAATGGTGACCCCTGAGTCCCATTTTAAATGAGGAACTTTTCAGAAATGTGTTGAGGGACCGTGGCAGAAGTCTGCCACCTGGATTTTCATCTCTGCTCTGCCACTTACAGTAACTGGTGACCAGTGGGCCTCTCTGCAGCTCTGTCCACATCTGTAAATGTAGGGGCAGGATTCCACGAGCAGTACTGAGCCTGGCTTCTAAGGGGAGCTTGCTTGGGACCCAGGATGTTGCGCTGATTCTCTCATGCCTTTGAAAACTTTTAATATTTAGGTTGCAAAGGAATGTGGCCAAAAAAGTCAATCAAACTGATGACTGCCTTGAATTTTCTGATGAGTTTTAGCTCCAAACAAATGAACAGAAAAGGCCCAAGACTAGGTTTTCATAATCTCTGTTGGAATGTAAGAGCCCACTACCCTGACTTCATATCAAAACCTTGCTTCCACTGCTGCTGTCAGATTCGACTTTAGCTACATATGTGAAAATTCTCCATTGCTGTAAGAGGCACAATCAAAAATACACTGGTTGAACTTTTTTCATTTCTGTGTGCTTTTAGTTAATAAGTTTGCTTTTAAGAAAGCTAATAAGAGATGAGTAATTACATTTCACTTAAAATGTACTTAATGTTTTCATCTATGTGGGTGTTAAATTTAGGATGTATTACAGGTGGTTGTTTTAGTGGCTCTTACTGCTTTTTAAAATGGATAAAAAATACAAGCCCAAACTATTTTGAGATATAATCTCAGTGTCCCAGAAACTTCTGTGTTTCTCAAAGATATTAACAGCTATTTATATAGTTAGTTTGGTAGTGACTCATTAAAGAAATTTATTTCTGTTCTCAGGTCATCCTGAAATCACCAATTTTAATCACAGCACTAACCCTTCAGATACATTTTCCTTTCTCATTTATAATTAATAACTATATAATAAAGTCTACAATCTTGGGAAGAAAGCCAAGTAAAATGAGAATAAAATGCTATAACAGCACTTTAAATCTTCCCAAGTCAAGCTGAAGGTTAGCTTGAGAAGGGAGAATTGTCTCGGGGCAGGTGACACATCTTGTCTGTGTTTTAAGTATGTGTTCCTTACTTTTAATTAGGTTTTTGTTGTTTGTTAAAGTATTGTTTTCATTCATGTTTGAGGATGATATTGCTGACAAGATCACTTACTAATCCAGGGGCATACCGATAGAGATGTTAAATTTCATTAATACTGACCTTTAGGGTGTTTTTAAAACCCTTTCACGTAGTACAAAAAATAATGTGTAGTGAATGTCCTTCAAAACAGGTTCAAGCTACCTAGAAATAATTTAAAAGAAACATTCTTGAGAGTATTTACATCAACTGTGCCTGCCAATGATAGACTCCAGGCATAGTCATTTAAAAAATACATATGGATAAAATCTAAAGGTGCGGACTTACGTAACTGAGCTTTAGGAAAGACTTTGCTGGGCCACCTCTTCATAAGCTGGAGATAAAATTCTCTGTCTTACAGGAATGTTACAAGGAGGAAATGAGCTCATGGTTTAAAGCCCTCAGCATAGCGTCTGGCACACAGCAAGGGCCTAATATACTGTAAATATGATTTATTAATAGTATTAATTTTTCACTGAATTTATTACTTTAATTTTTCCCTTCTAAAGGAAGTTTTCCTATTTCTTGTGATTAACTGGTACCTTATGTTCCTGCCTAGACTTTGGTGAAATTGTGAGTTTGGCAGTTAGGTTCCCCTTCCAGCACCTCTATTCCTCTCATCCCCCCCCAGAGCCCACCCCAATAGTTCTTGTCCAGCACCCCCAAAAGTCCCCACCCCTGAAAGCTTTGGTTGTGGCCAGTTTCCCCACTGCCCCTCTGAGATGTAGCAGATACTGACTTAAGTGGCTCAGTGAAGGCAGCCCACAGTGAAAGGACTGGGGCCGGGACTCCTGAGAGCGTGGTTCTTAACCAGTTTGTTGGTGTCTTGGGCTAAGTTACCTTATTTCTCTTAGACCCCAAATCCACCATCTGTGGGTTGTTGGCAAGGTCAAAGGACTTTGGGAGAAGCTATGCAGACAGTAGTTATCATGAAGCCTCATCTTGCAAACCCAGCTCACCATGCTTCCTCTATAAAACTGTTGCTGACAGATCGCTGCCCCAGCCCCACTCTCCCACCGCAGATGGAACTGATCATATGCCTTCTTGAGCCCCCATCCTTAACATAGCATCTGTTTGTTTGCATTTCTGCCTTACATGTGCATTAGACATTTTTTGTTTTAAATTAACAAAATGAGGTGATTTTTTATACTCTCATGAAACAAACAGAAGCCACATCAAGTCATGTCTCAAACTGGTATAGCAGATTTGTATGCTGTCAACTGTCATGTTCTACCATGTTTCCAGTCATCTTAAACTATTGTTTTTTTTTATCTCTAATACATTAAAACATTAAGGAGACAAAATAATTTCAGCACTGGGCATGTTGTGATGGGGAGGAAAGGGGTCGCACCTCCTCAGGGGCCTCCCAGAAGCTACATGACCATGTTCTATTTAGTTTTGACTACCCTGTGTCTAGTATATGATCCCATAGCAGGGGCATAACAAGAGTTGAGTATATAATTGAAAGAAAATTCTGTAATAGGGACTCAGGAGGACTCAAAACTTTCAAGATTTCAATGAATCTCAAAAAGACTCAGATTCCATAATAGGCGGTGAGGAGACTGTTGAGGCTCTCCTGACACTCCACAAATCACACAGTGGAGTGCGTGGCCGCTCAGGATTGTTCTAAGTGCTTTTCTACACAATGAAGTGTGAGACTTTTTTCATTGCAGTCATTGACTTCCTATATAGACAAGAACTCTAAAAAGCACCCTGGTCATCATGTATGCATGATAGCATGTCTTCTTTTGAAAAGATAGCAAAAAAAAAAATATAGAGTTCTTTCTGTATTTACATATACATATTTTAACTATAATGAACTTTGGTTTGCTATGACTTGTGTGGTGACACTAAATTTATCCTACATAAAAATTCAAATGAATCAAGCTCTTCCTGTGTGTATGTAGTTTTGCTTTTCCCCAGTAGTCCTGTCTTAAATAACACAGGTTCAAGTCTTTGAATCTTTATCTGGCTTCATAGTAAGGCTTGCAGTTGGTTCTCACTATCTGGATCACAACAAAGAGGAGAGAATTGGACTTTGATTTTGCAGTGGTTTTAACCTTGGCCAGTGGAAACTTTCTTTAGCTCCCTGTGCAGTCAGCAATTTAATTGTGCTATTCATAGAAATCATACTTCTTTGTGGGCTTGTCTTAGAAGTTCTGAATCCATAAAGGAGTGAACTGGGGAGAGTCTCAGACAGAGTGTGAGGATCCCTCCTGCTGCTCCACTGAGAGGTGAAGGGACTTACTGTACCCAATCCTTTCTTCCTGGAGCACTGAAGCAATTAAAATTGAGTCTTTTCTTTCAGAGAGTAGTCTATGAGAACTGTTTTGAGAATTTTGTCTTCCACATTATAATCTCGAATTAAATCTAACTCCCCGGAGTGTGGTTTAGAGATCACCAGTTCTTCCTTTTACTTATAAGTTAAGAGATGGGCAAATACAGGTAGAAGCCTTTCCGCAGCATCCCACCTGGGTCAGCTTTCCCTCCTCTGCACCCTCACTGCTCTTAGCACCTGCAGTTTCTCACACTTGTCACGTGTCCCTGACATTCTGGTTGGATAGAATTGTCTCCCGTAGTAGCTAAATGTCTCCACTGAGGAGTCATCACTCACTTGTTTGTCCCATTCAGTTGTAAAGCATGTTACTGACGTTTGCATGATTCCTACTGTTGTAATGTGTAAGAATAGATTCAAGGTGATCTCTGTGGGAACAACCCTGAGTGTGCCCAGGAGAATGCATTAGGAACAGGAATGTCATCTCGCATGTGTTGCAGGGAAAGAGGAGGAAAAAAGGTTGAAAAGCACAGCATTAGAGAATAAGTTCTTTAATCAAAATGTCTCTGTCAGACTTAATTTCGCAACCCATACAGGGCCTAGCATGATGCCTCACATGCAGTAGGAGCTCAATAAATTGCCTGAATGAACTAATGATGCACCCCAGTAGGTTAATACATTCCTGGGACCATTATTCTGAAGAAGGAAAAAAAATGTAGACTTTTTGGAGGTGTTTTGGCATCACATTTCAAAAAAGTGAATTTCTTTCTTGTGAAAGGCTTACTTTAGGTAGAAATTTGAGTTGCACCCGGCTTGCTGCCCGCCAGTCCCACTGTCCAGAACCGTTACATACAAGGGTCACTTTCATAATCCACCATCGCAGTATCATGCCTTCTGCTTTTCTGCATAGGTAGTTCTGGTAAAATTATCACAAGTTATTACCCTTAAGTGTAACCTATTCTGAAGGAATAGGTGGTGGATACTGTCATTTGAGGACTAAGAAATATTTGTCTAGACGTTTGATCCAATCTGTATTTTTATTTAATGTGTAATTGGCGAGAAAATAGCAAAGACAGATTTAAATGCTTGCATCTCTAACCTTGTCACACTGTCTGAGTGTTCATTCATCATCATTATCTTGGATTTCTGCAGCCCGCAGACTTCATAGGCAAGCAAGCACTGAAACAGATTAGAGCCAAGGGGCTGACACGGAGACTGGTCTGCCTCACCTTGGCAACGGACGATGTCGATCCAGAGGGAAATGAAAGCGTCTGGTGGAATGGCAAGGTGAGTGCTGAGGACCTCATGGCCACGGGCCCCTGCAGTGTTTCTACTGCAGAAACTCTCCTCGTCTCTGTTTCCTCTTGCAGTTTTTGGCTAGTTATTTATCTCTTGGTGAGATGATACTCTTTGGATTTCTGAACTGACATTCAAGGAACAGACATTAATTAACTGAAAGGAAAATGAAATGCTGCTCATTTTTGCAAATGTGTTTATTTTATTTCATCAAACAAAACAAACCCAAGGACTTGAAATACATTGGATGATGAGAAAGGTGTGATTTAGAGGGTAAAATGATCTGTTTGCTCACGACACCTCCACATCTGTGAATGCAAGAGAGATTTTATAAAGATTTGGGGATTCTGACTTAGCTTCTCAAGGATCTTTCAGAAGAAGGCAATTCTTACCTTAGCGCATTAGCAGATAATAAATTTTCCGAAGTGAAAGCATCTATGACAAGGGAGGGTAGAACCTTAGAAAGTAACATGGAAAGTGGAAATCTTTTGGTTCTTCAGGAGGAGTAAGATTACCTTCTTTTCATTTAGGAATGCTGCATTTCATTTTCTGTGTTGGTATTCAGTAAAGCCGGAGTTAGGTAACTTACCAACAGAGCTTCACTTCCTCTACTTCTTATGACTACTCATGCAACCCAACTTGGCTCAACATCTTGCTGTGTTTTGGCTGCTGTTACCAGGCAGGGACACTCGACTTGGAGCAGGTGGCAACCACAGGACCTTCAAGACTCATCTAAACAGCTGTTCTGTGTTGAACAGGGTCTCTGTGGTCAGTACCCGAAGACTCACAGATTCTATGCCCGGGTTTTTTTTTTTCTTTATGCATTCCATCCTGCTTAATACTTGTTTCCATTTTCCCCATCACTTCAGTGACAAAATGAGCACTGGAGGTAGGATGAACCTGTGGCCCCAAATCTCAGCCTTTGGATTACTAAGAAAGTGGCCATTTGAGTTGAGGCATGGGTCACTTTGATGTGGAACTAATGTCTACAAAGTTCCTGTTGTGCTGGATATTTTTCACGTGCTCTTACTGACTTGTACAACATTATCCTAGATATGTGTGATCATTCCCATTTAAAGATGAGGCTTTGGAGCTCAGAGAGGTTAAGTAGCTTGCTTGAGGTTACACAGCTAGTGACTGATGGAGCTGATTTGTGACCCAGGTATAGTTGGACTTTGAATTACTTATTCTTTCTCCTAAGCCATAATGAATACCCCATTTGCTCTTCTCTCTGTCTCTAATGCCTGCTGCATTCTCCTTAGCACTTCATTGTATACCCACAGTTTCTACACATCCGAGTAACAGGCAGATGTTATTAGATATGATGAGCCAATAGATCTTTTCTCAGATCTCAAGCTCTTTCTTAAATGCCTTGTCTTTAATTATGCTGAGTTTGCTCATCTGTTTAAATGATTTCTACTCTTCCCTCTCTGGCTCCACTTCCTCTTTCTGTTCTAGATCTCTGGCTCAGCCCTCGTTTCTCAATATGTTCTTTCTCTGATTGCAAATTTGCCCTTGATTCCATTGATAACCCCCTCTGCTGTTAACTGCCTGCTTGACCTGATCTTAGCTTCTCTGGGTCTCAGTTTTCTCATCTGTCTGAAGCTACTGGATAAGATAATGTCTAAGGTTCTTTCACCTCTAATTTTTTCCCTGGTCATTATATTTCCCTCACCTCATCTTTGTTTGGTTTTATATTTTTCACTCTTTCCTCATTCAACTTTCTTACTCTCCTAATATGGTCCATATCCATCCTTCTACTGACAGTCTGTTTCACCTGGCCATGGAATGAAAGAGAGATGTTGCTGTAATGTTCTGTAGCAACCCCACATCAAGCACGATCAACCGACAGATTTTTAGTCATCCTAAATGTGGCCATACCCAAGTTAAAGTTAAAAACTAGAAACCTGTTCCTTAAACTTATACAATGTTATATGTCAGCTGTATCTCAACAAAGCTGGAAAAAACCAGAAAAACCCTGGAAACCCACGTTCTATTTTTAGATGTTACTTCCTTTGCCGTATCTGTGTCCTGAGTTTACACAGTACAGTTTTCATCTTTCCTACTACATGCCAGCTGTCCACAGAGCTGCTAACTCAATTGTAGTTTTAGTTACTAACACTGTTTCTTTTAAATTTCCTGATAACAGCTTGTCTGCTCTTTGATGCTTAGTCGGGTCATCATTTTACCAGGCAGATGACCCTCTTTGATCCTCTTTATACTCTGGAGCAATATGAAATGTTTTAAAATCTTTACTCCCTGACTTTGTCTGAACTAGTACTGCCTTTGGTATTTGGTATTCTACTCTTGCAAATATTTCAGTGCTAGCGATAGGACACACATTTATTTGTTCAACAAATGTGAGTGTCTGCCATGTGGCAGCAATTTTCTGGGCGCTAAGGGTACAGCAGTGAACAAAACAGGCAGGAATCTCTGCCCCCATGGAGCTTACATTCCAGGGGAGGGAAGCATAAGCAATGAACATAATGAATTAAAAAACAGCCTGTCGGAGGGTGATGAGTGCCTTGGGGAACAGGGGAGTCCAACTGGGAGATGGGCAGTGCTGGAGGGAGGGATTAAGATTCTAAGTAAAATTTAATTTTTAAAAATCAAGGCATTAGGCTGGGCCTGAGGAGGGCTTTAATTAGTCATAAAAGCAGCTTTTCTGGGAAGTCAATTCTGAAGAAAAGGTTTTTGAGGAAGGAAGTTTGGAAGGTTTAGAAAATCTCCTTTTTCATCATTAATAAACTAAAACACACAGAGACACCAAAGAAACACAATATATCAACCAGTTTAAATTATGTTTCCTCTTTCAAAGGCTATTTACCGTGTTATCTTCTCTCAGTCAGTTACAGGCCTTAAGTCTCATCATTAAGAGAAGAATGAGACAAGGCTAAACATAAATGAGGCTTGTTTATATTGGTAAAAAGAAGGCCAGTGTTTGATTTCACAAAGAATCTGAGAATCTACTGTAAGGCAGAGGGAGAGAGTGTTCTTGTGATTCACTGAGCAAAAAGAAGCAGTGGATTTAATTGATCTGGATAATTATAAGGTAGAACCATACAAAATGTATGCTAAGGAAAACCTGACCCTGGAGACTTAGTAATAAGATAAAAGGAAAGGCCAAATTTCTAAAATACTGTAGGCTACTAACCCCTAAATTAGAGAGAAATTAAAGGAGAAATGAAAGTAATCTAGCAGAAAGCAAAGCATTCAATAAATATTTTAAGAATAGCGTTCACAAAATAAATGCACTATTTCTTTAAGCTACTAATGCAGAAGTAACTGCAGGACGAATCACTGCTGGGATTTTGAGAGATGGGAAGGCCCAAGGAAATGGGGCACACAGTCTCTGAAGAGCGGTTGTGGGCTTTTGATCCAGTGAGTTAGGGGATTTGGCTAAGAGACTTGTTCAGGATTCTTCCTGTTTTCTTAAGATGCCCAAGAAAATCAGGTTAACTTTTCCAGAGCTCCAAACACAGATCTCAGTTTTACAGATTTGGAAGTGAAACCAAAGTTACCAAGAAAGTCTTTCCAAAAGCAATGATTAAAACTCTCACCTGCCCTGACGCAAATGCCTGCTTTCTATCACTGAACTCTGATCTAGAGGGAAAAAAACCGTTTTGAAACATACTATCTCAGCCATATGATGGCAGTTGAGAATCTGCCAGAGAGCAGCTTTTAGTAATGAATGCATTCACATCTTTTTAAATCACCATAATAAGCTTAGAAATTACATGGAGAGCTTCTGATACAGGGTTTCAACCGGGATAATTAAAAACTGGGACTACGGAGATAAGAGTCTGTATTTAATGTCATAAATGTGTTAGCACCTGAAAGACAAGAGGTGCTACTGTCCGACCGTTGACCGCAGTGGGCCCTGTGCTGAGGCAGCTGCAGCATCGCCAGGCTGATGCACATCCGTGGACGTTGTCAAGTGCCAGCTACCAGCAGAGCAGCGGCCGCGCTGGACCTAAGGCTGTAGGGCTCATGCACCGTCACGCAGCCAGGAGGAGCCGTTTAGAGTAGGGCCACGTATCATATTTTGCTTTTGTTGTCTTCCTTTTACCATTTATAAATGTGGTATTTTAACCTGTGTCATTTTTTTTCTTTGCATTTTACTGTTTTTCCTTCTCTTTCATCGTTTCCTTTAGACCTGGTTTCCACAACTCCTCTTACCTTCTAATCAAGCTTGTTATGTAGGGTTTTTTTTTTTTAGTAGCGTAAAATCTTTGTTTTCATCTCCTAAATTTCAATTCCATGTTCCCTATTTTTCTTCTGGTCTGCCATCCCAAGTTATCCTGTTTCATCCTCAATAATTTCTTTTTTTTTTTTAACGCCTACATCCTTTTAGGGGGGCAGTAATTAGGTTTATTCATTAATTTTATTTTTGGAGGAGGTACTGGGGATTGAATTTAGGACTTCATGCATGCTAAGCATACATTCTACAACTTGAGCTATCCCCTCCCCAACATCCTCATTCATTTTGATCATTCAGGCCTAACTCCAGGTCTCCACTGATCTGGAAGTTTCATCTCCTATCTATACCCACCTAATTCTGCCCACCTTCAAAATACAGAACAAATCTTGGCTTACTTATGTTGCCTGTCTTGACTTCCTGGTTATGGTTTCTTGTATCTGTATGTTAATTCCTCAACTAGGCCGGAAGCTCATGAGGGTAGGAAACAGGTCTCTACTCATTCTCTAGAATATCTAGCAAAATGTTTTGTACATGGTAGAGCTAGAGAGGGTAAAGTTAATTATTTAAGTGCCTGGCAACTACCAGGACTTGTTAAAGGCTGTATATATTCATATAGACTGTTCATTTCACATTGACTATTGATATATTAGTAGAGTTTATTTCAGCACTCTTTTGGCAGGCCATTTTCTAAATCCCAATCAGAACAGTTGACTAGGTTGGCATTTGGGTTGTTAGATTTTTCTCCTTTGTGTCTATTATCATGCTAATCTGTTGATAGAAGAGAATTTTTTTAAGTTCAAAATGAAAATGTTTGATTCTTCCTCCTGTCTGATCTCTTGTTCTGCGACTGAGCAAAACAGTGCTAGGTATTAAGAAACTAGATGTTATTTGGAACTGAGGAATTTCGGAGTAACATAGATGCTTCTCTTGAGAAGTCTTTTTCATAATTTTTCACCTTTCATTACTCATCTCAAAGTGAAGTGTTCCTTTTGGTGTCATCCTCACAGACAGCATATTGTACAACTTTCTGATTGTAAGTTGAATGTATATTTTAAGCATTTTCATCTAAAGAGGAAGCACGCAGAGCTGCGACCAAGATGCTGAGGATGGTGGGGTCTTGTGTTTCAGGTGGTTGGCAACACAACGTCTGGGAGCTACAGTTACAGCATCCAGAAGAGTCTGGCTTTCGCGTACGTCCCTATAGAGCTAAGTCAAGTGGGACAGCAAGTGGAAGTTGAACTATTAGGCAGAAACTACCTGGCAACTGTCATACAAGAACCTTTGGTGTTGACAGAACAAACCAGAAACCAGCTTCAGAAAAATGGTGGAAAGGACAAAATGTGAAAAGATTTTCAGCAGGCAACTGAATTATGGTTGAAATATGACTGTATTCAAAATTATAATTGATTCACAGGGGAATAGGGGAAACCAAAAATTCATTTCAAAAGCATCAAAATTTAGATTCAGAATCTTAATAAATCCTTTCTCTTCTTGGTTAACAAGATAGAATAATGGATGACTGATCTACATGGTTTTTTCAAATGAAGAAATTTGAAATGAATGTCTTTATTACCCCATATTATTGTGTATGAAAGTCATTCAGCAAAACATTTAAGTGTTTGCTAACATATAATCATTATTATAACTGAATTAGAGGATATTATATAATTTTAGAAACAATGCATATGGTTCTTGTTAGCTGAAAATAAATTGTTTTACATAAAAATAAATGTAATCTTTTTGATGATTTACTTCATTGAGAAATTTGAATAAGGGATGATTTTAATTTTTTGTAATATATCTATGATGAACATAGTAAAACTTGATATATGTAACATTTTTATTCACTTCCCTGAAATATCTACTTTCTTAGTGACTTCTCTGAAAGCAGTTTTATGGGACATCATTATTGTCCTTTCAAAAGTTGTTTTAGAAGAGAAATTGAGAAAAAGAACAGAGTGTTCCAAACCTTTCAGAGTACTTGTGAACCTTCTGAAATGAAGCTGAAACATAAACAGATTGCACCAGTCCAAACACAGTTTGAATACTGAACACCTCTCTTTGGGAAAGAATTAATGAAACTTGACATCACATTGTGCCGTTTGGAATATCGTTTCACAAGCATTTGACAGAGCAGGTCAAACCAGAGCTTAATAGCTGATGGAATTGCCCTTAACACTGTGTACAGCAAGAAAAAAATCCATTTGGAAATAATTCTTTGATATGCCTCTTGAAATTATTTGGATATAGCTGATTGAATAAATCAAAATTTTCTTAAAGGGTAGTTTGTCATTTACCATTTGTTATATACACATGCTTGTTACCTAGGAAAAGTTCAATTAATGTGTATTCAAGAAAACTAAACGTGAAGCATGATAAAATTCTGTAATTAGATAGATATTAAAATAATTTCTTAACTTGTAAGTTTTGAAGATGTGCCAAATTTACGTTTAAGTGGAAGTAGTAATCACGTATTGCAACTCTTCAAGTTGCCATTCATTTCTCTTTGGTATCTCCTCTTACATAAGAAATGAAGGAAATCCCCTTGGTAACAAACATTTCCTAATTATCAAGAATATTCTCCAGACCCTCTCTCCCAGTTCTGGGATCGGGTATAGTTGCTGGTTAAAGCCTTTGGCTGGGAGTCAGGAGATTCTGCTTCTCATCCCCTGCCTCTCTGTAGCCTGATAACCTTAAGATATTTATTTACCATCTCTGGATTCCTCTTCTGCAAAATAGACTCTTCTAGTTTTTTCGGATACTATCATGACAAGAAGCAATAATGAAAGCACAACATTGAATTCTTGTCATACAGTTAAATATAGCACTAAAACAGATCAATGAAAAGAATGGAATATTTAGATAAACATTAAACATTTAAAGAAATCCTACTCACAATATTAAAAGAAGTCCACTTTCTGATTTCCTTAAGAAGTTGCTCTCGTTCCTTCTTTTGTGGCCACTAGGTCATAACAGCATCCCCACTGACCACCAGGCCAGTGGTCCTGACTGAAGTACCACGTTTGGCAAAAGCCAATCCAGAGGCTGACCAATGACCTCTAGTCCAGCTTGGCCATGGAAAGATGAGCCAAATTGACCAAATTTCCTCCCATGGGAATTTGAACTCTGAACCATCAGAGAATAAACTTATCAGTGCTTAAAGCTAAAACTGAAACGATGCATAGAAGGAGGGACCTTGACACCTGGGGGTGATGGGAGCTCCTGACAAGGAAGGAGACCCTGAGAGAGATGGCAAGAGGGCAAGACCACTTCCTGAAGCTTTCAGCTTCTGCTAGTCTATCAGCCTGTTCCTAGGTGCGAACCTTAACTCAAGAGAGCCCATCAACAGATGACTGGATAAAGAAGTTGTGGGTATATTTATACAATGGAATACTACTCAACCATAAAAAGAATTAAATAATATCATTTGCAGCAACATGGATGGACCTGGAGATTGTCGTTCTAAGTGAAGTAAGCCAGAAAGAAAAAGAAAAATACCAAACAATATCACTTATATGTGGAATCTAAAAAAAACAAGAAACAAAACCACAAATGAACTCATTTACCAAACAGAAACAGACTCATAGACATAGAAAACAAACATATGGTTACCAGAGGGAAAGCGGGTGGGATGGGATCAATTGGGAGTTTTACAGATACTAACTACTACATATAAAATAGATAAACAACAAGTTTCTTCTATATAGCACAGGGAACTATATTCAATATCTTGTAGTAACCTACAATGAAAAAGATTATGAAAATGAATATATGTATGTATATGTATGACTGAAACATTATACTGTACACCATATTGTAAACTGACTATACTTCAGTTAAAAAACAGAGAGAGAGCCTAACTGAAACCATTAACTTCTGGAAAGTGGATCATTCACTGAGTGAGGCCTCAAAGGAATGGACCCAGGATTAGTGTCAGCCATGTACAGCAGACACCATCAGGCTTGAAAGTACACTAGTGATGTCTGTGTCTACGGCGGAGAAAAAAGTTCTCAAAGTGATGATGAATGATGGGCACTTTCTCCCTTCAGCTAAGAAAGCTTCTTGGAGCTGCAAATGCACTTTCCAGTCAACATGTTGTCAAAATGTTAATGGATGGTGTGTTGCTAATGTTCACACCCTAACTAATCTATATCTTTCTCCTTTCCTACTGATAGGAAAAGTGATAAGAAAAAAATTTTTTTTAAATATGCTGTGTGGGACATTAAATAGCTGATTAGACCCTGGAATTTTACTAAGAGGATTTTGTGCATATTTGAATTGAACAAAAAAGGTTGACATTTTTGGGAAACTTAGCAGCTGTGTAAGGAAAAAAGTTTCAGCTACACAAGTAGCATCCTTTGGCCAAACTCTCCAGGTATAAATTTTGGAAGTATTAGCAAGGCATGAAGCACAGAGGTGATGGGGTGGTATAAAGAAGGCTACTGGACTAACAGCCAGAAGACTTGCTTTTCCCAGTTCTTCCGCCAACCAAGCACAGACTGCATAATCATCTACTAAAGCCTTTCCTGTGTTTAAAGTTCTATGAGTAATTGCTTTCCCTGGTACAGTATTCATTAGTCTACACATGTCCCTGGTGTACTGACCACAGGCCATTCTATTTTATTTAGCTAATTTAGAGAACCTCTGGTTGTGTCTCAGACCCCTAGCACTCACAGAGTCAGCAACCTGCATTCATTTCGAGATTTAAGTTCCTTATTGCTGGACTCATTCAAGTTTACGTCATTCATAGTTTGGGTGTTCAATCCTGTGAAACTAGTTGATCTACATTTAAACAGTAGCTTGAAAATAAATAAGAAGGGCAGAGTGATTGTAAATACAAAGAAGCAAAAATAAAAACAAAAAAAAAAAAAGGAGGAAGGAGGTATATCTCAGTGATAAGAGTGTGTGCCTAGCTCTCACAAGGTCCTGGGTTCAATCCCCAGCACCTCCATGTATACATTGTGTGTGAGTTGTGGGATGGGCTAACACATTTACAAGGGCCACTTACATTATTATTTTTAAAAGGCTTGGTGTATTACAATATGCAATATGGTCTTATTTAGATTCAAATAGGAAAGATTTAAATATTTAAATTGTATTTATATATGTATAGACTATCTCTGGAAGAGTAAAATTACTATTTCTGGGGAGGGATTGAAACTTCACTGTGTTTCTTTATAACTTAACTTTTTAATTTAAACTATATACTCATTTCACTTTTAAAAAGACTAGTATATATGTTAATCGTACTTTCTTATCTAGTAAAAGTAGGTTCTTTTTTTTGGTCATAAAATATAACTTTTTATTTTTTAATACAGTGTTCACATTGTTTTGAGATATTTGAAAATCTCAAAGTTGGCTTAGAACTGCTTAAGAAATTGGTACATAATGGAAAATGTTCAATACAGAAAAATCAAATGCAATTCAATTGTTGTGTATAATAAATATTGTGTGAACACTAAGGCTTGGGCTGGGTGAAAGGTGAGGGAAAGGAAGAAAGAAATGAGACAAAAGGCAGTACCAACACCCTGTTTCTTAACCAGGGTGGTGGCTACATGATTGCGTTCACTTTGTGAAAACTCCCTGACTTTCATACACTTCAGTGCACTGTCTGAAGCACACAAAAAATGCTATGTGAAAATCTTTTTATATGAATTGTACTATTTCCCACTCTCTGCTCTCATCTAGCTGGTTTTGAAGATAGGAGGTCATAAGCAGCAGGCAGGATGAAGGGTCAAAGGAGTTTCAATCTGAGTTGGCCAGAGCTGTTCTTAACCAGATTCTCAATCTTTCTTCTTTTTTAAAAAACTGATCCTTTTCCTACACACACACCCACACACACACACACACACGCACCCTACACGCGCGCGCGTGCGCACACACACACACACACACACACACACCAAAACTAATAAACCGAAGATGCTTCTTAGAGAGAATTACCATCCTGTATGCTTGGAAGCTTGATGTTCTTAATGCATTGACCTTAGTTAGCAGTTAATGCATATAACTTGTCTCATCTGTAGGTCCAGCATATGACCTTACAGCCCTTTAAGGAAACCCCCTCCCCCTCACTTAGATATGGTAGAAACAAATCCACCCCAGATCAGTTTTCAAAACTAAATGTATTTTGAAAATAATTTAATAGCTGACATCTAAAAATAACAAAGTTTGGCTCTTCTTTCTGATGTTCAAGTCTATCTCCTTCTGGACTATTCAGGGTAGTCAAGGGGCAAAGTGTAATACCGACCACAATTTACCACATTTAGTAAACTTCAGTTTTTCTCTCTGAAGAAAGACCTCTTGCCATTCTTATCTCTACCCCAACGGTTAAACTTTTTGAGATAAAATGTTTAAAATTGCTTAGCCTTTGGATACAGTACTTAGCATATTCAAAGGCACTGAAACAAAACAGGTTGAGACAAGCGTTGAACCGCAGGTATCCTGACTTCTGAGCTGGTCAGTATCATGACAAGAGCCGGAGTCCCTGTAAACCAGGGGCATGAAGAAGCCCAGCAAAGCATCCTTGAGCTTCTCTCAGTGTGTGGTCTTCGGGCTTTACAGTCACGTTCATTGGGGAATATTTATTCTTGGTACTCTGTTTTAACTTGAAATGCATTTTATTTTTTGTTTAAATGTCAATTATGTTATTACCATTATTATTAATAATGATACCAGAAAGTGATAATACAGGCACAGAGCTTAAAATTTAGAAGGATAAAGGACAAAATTAGCTTCTCTCTTATCCTTCTCTGCCGTCAGCCAGTCTATCCAGAGATGACCAATGTTATTATTTCCTCTGTATCCTTCTTGAGATACTCTGTAAACATGTAAGCATCTCTCACTCTCAATATACGAATAAATGTACACATATATGTCTATGTGTGTATATGTGCACATTTATACATATATTTTTAAGCACATGAAAACATACCAAGCATAATGTTCTTTGCCTAACTTTTAAAAATTAACTATATCTTGGAGATTATTCCATATCATCCTTTTAAATGATTGCTTAGTATCCTATAATTATTTATTATTTTGAACAGGTCCTAGTATTTACCTTTTTCTAATAAGGCTAAAATGAATACCTTGATGCATATGAATATTTCTCACATTGAGTGTATATATCTGAAGGATATTATTTACTTATTTATCTGAAGGATAAATTCCTACAACTAGAATTGCTGGATTAAAATATATGTGTATTTTGATATATATGCAAAATTGTTCCCCTTAGAGATTGTGCCAAATTTCACTTCTGTGATTAATGTACGAGAGGGCTTGTTTCTTTATACTGTACCCAAAATAGTAAGTTATCACTAGTATCAGCGGTATATTATTGAAGTTTCAATTTGTATTTCTCCTTTGAGTGAGGTTAAACATGTATTCATATATTTAATAACCACTTATATTTCCTTTTTTGTAAATGATTATGTTCCTATATTTTGCTTTTTTAAAAATGGATTGTTGGTCTTTTTCTTACTGTCTTTAGGATTTAAGAGATTTGAACTCTGTGTGGGTTAGAATGCAAACCAGGTGATTATGTATATTTTCTATGTAAAAAATATATCCGAAGTTTCAAGCATCCCATCCACCAAACAATTAACTTTTATATCCATTTGTGAATTGGGAGCTGCCTTTATTTCAGTTCTAATTTTTGCATCTTCAAACTTACTGGAATGCTTTTTTAATTGATGTTAGTAGGTACTGGGGAAACCCTAAAAAAATCAATGATTAAACAAACTGAAACAATACAGTAATTAAGTATTTGACAGAATATAAACTACCATACAGAAAAGAGTACCCTTCATGTCCACAAATCATAACCAGTTAAAAGATAGAATGGTAGAGAAAGCCCCAATAACATCAGAGAAGATAAAATCCTTAGGAGCAAATTTAACAAGAAAACACAAAACTGATAAGAGGAAAATTTTAAAACACTTCTAAGAGACACAAAAGTAGACCTTAGTAAATGAAAGATACCTTTGTTTTTAGATAGGCAACTTAATCTCATAAAGATTTCAGTTGTCCCTAAATTATAAATTTAATGCAAGTCCAATAAAACTACCAACAAACTTTTGAATGAAACTGGACATGTTGGTATTAAAGTTCATATAAAACATGCAGGAATGGTCAGGAAAATATTAAAAATTAAAAGCTATGACGACTACCTCCAATTGAGAGATTTTACAATAACTAGACTTTACTGCACATTATAGGTGTTCAATAGGTAGATGAAAAATAGAATTACCTCTTTTTAATTAACTCATTTGCACATTTCCAGAGCATGATTAGCATAAGTTTTTATTTGAAAATTCAGGACATGGGAAGGCTCAGTGCAAGTTTAGTAGTTCCTGGAGCAGTTGGTCAAAGAGGAAATTGTTCCTGCAGATTGGAAGTCATTGTTTGGGCAGTTTGATTTCTATCAGGAAGGGTAAGGAGGAACAGCTATGGGGAGAAGGATGTGCAAGGGCCACTGTGGATAATTCTCTATCCTTGAGATCTCTTAAAGTCTTTAAATAAACTTTTTAAGCCTTAACATGAGAGTCAAACAGTTCTTCAAAGTTATTTTAACTTTAATGCTAAAATTTTTTTCCTGCTAAATTTCATTGATTCCACCACAGATGAAAAGTGGATATAATATAATCTACTTCAGGCAAAGAAAAAAAAAGTATGTAATAGAGGGAAACATTCCATGTGTTAAAGAATATTTTCAAAAAAAGATAAAATCATGACCTCATACATATGTATGAAAATGAATACACGTTGAAGATTTTATTTAACTTTAATGAGAAAACTGGTGTTAACACTAGTTCAGGGGACAATCCAAGGAAAAGATTAGAAATATTACATAAATGTGTAAGTGGAGGCAAAACTGTTTTTTCCATGGTGGTGATGGTAGTGAGAGTGTCACTCCACTGGATAGAAGTCATTTGCATGTGTATAGACAGGAATTAGTTTCCACTGCTGTCAGTTATCTACAGCCTATAAAGCTGTAAAATGATTCCAGTGGAATCATGCAGATAACCTGAAAGGATGCAGTGCAAAATTTCTTCCCCTACAACTGTTCACAGTTACTGTCTATCTCCAGAGTAGGCAGAATCTTGGATGGCAATGGGACTAACACTGATCATAAGGTTAACTTCCCCATTCACTGAGCATGTGGTTAAGGAAATTTTCCCTTCTATGCACAGATTATTTTAAGCAAATTAGACCCTGTACTTCTTTGGTCCACTACTTAATTGTGGGAGAGCCAGTTCTGAAGGGGCTCATGCCTGTTCAAGCTAATGAGCTACTCAATGGCCCCACAGCCCTCCAACTCCTAGTGCAGCCTAATTAAAACTACACCTTCAAAAGGGCACCGTGCAGTCGTGTATATCTGTCTCCTTTTTGCTAGCGGGGAGGAAGTGGCTTCACAGGCCTACGCTATTCACAAATGAATCAGAAACGTCATCCAGACCGCTGCCTCTTTATCTTCCTCCCACCTGCACGAGGCTGAGTTCTTTTGCCAGAAATAATTCAACTAGAAATTACTCTTTTAGGATCTTGAAAACATCATAGGTCAGGATCTGGAGTCAGAACTGGGTTTGGGTTGAGCTTAACCAATTAAAAGCTTGATTCTTCTTTTTTTTTTTTTTTTAAAGGAGCAGGCAATAAGTACGATTCGTAGCTGCCAGGGTTATTGCAAGATTTAAAGAGATGAGGGCTGTGGAAAATGTTTTGTAAACTGCGATGAGTTATTAAAAAAAATCTACTCTTTTAGAACGCCACGAGGCAAAGTTCATCGCTGGAAAGATAAGAGATCTTGGCTCCTATCGAACATCAGTGGAGTTTCCACGGAGCAGGGCAGCAGGGGCTCCACGAGCTCTTCGCTGGCTCCTCCCCCGCCACACCGGCCGGGCCCGTGTCAGAGGCGGCGGGGGCTCCGGCGCCGGGCCGCCCCTGCCCGTGGCCCGTTGTGGGTGAAGTCCCGTGCCAGGGCGGGGCAGGCCCCTGCCGCCCCAGTTCCTGGTTCTATAAGCGGTGCCCGGGGCTGGTGGCGCCACAGGCGCGGGCACCGCCGGCGGCGCAGGATGGGCCGGCGCAGCGCGGCGAGCCTGCACCCAGGCCGCGGGCCGCGGCGGCCGCTCCTCCACCCCGTCCACGCGCTGGGACTGCTGCTGCTGCTGCTGCTGCTGCTGCCGCCGCCGGGCTCGGGCAGCGGGGCCGGCCGGCCGCCCCACCTCGTCTTCGTGCTGGCGGACGACCTGGGCTGGAACGACGTGGGCTTCCACGGCTCTGACATCCGCACGCCGCACCTGGACGCGCTGGCGGCCGGCGGGGTGCTGCTGGACAACTACTACACGCAGCCGCTGTGCACGCCATCGCGGAGCCAGCTGCTCACCGGCCGCTACCAGGTACGCAGCGCCTCCGGCCGCGGCCCTACCCCTCCGGCGGCACCGCTCCAGGCGCGCGGGGCCCGCGAGCCTCCTAGAAGTGGGCCCCGAGCTCCCGGCGGGCACTGGCCAGCCGGGGTCGGCTCCCCGAACTCGGTCTCAGAGTGGCGGCTTCTCGCCCCGGCATCCGGGTCTTTGCTCCTCCCAGGCCCGCGGCCCGCGGGGGCCTCTGCGCATGCCCGGCTCCAGGGCTCCCCGTGTCCCCTGGCGCCCCACCTCTCCGAGTAGTTTTTCTGTCTTCCGATTTCTAAAGGTCGAGGTGAAGGGGTTCTGGGCAATGCTAGATGCTGGGCGCTGTGAGCCGGTAGGCAGAACGGTCAGTCCTGAAGTGGGAGGTTGGAGAGAGCGCGGCCGGGCGCTCAGCAGTGGAGCAGGGAGAGGTGGGGAGCCAGAAAAGCTGAGGGGAGCTTTGAAATGAAGGAGAGCCCGCAGTGGATGCGCCTTTGGTTCCCTGTGAACCCAGCGAACTTAGGTGAGGACTGCCCCACCAAAGATTAAAGTAATTTTTCCAAGTTCTCAGCAGCCCTAGAATGAAACCTACTTAAGGGTTGATTTTTCTTGGGCTGCTGTCTTTCCTTTCAGGTTTAACCCGTGTTCAACGCCTCTGAGCATCTTCATTATCTCTTTAAAAACTTCTCTATAGTTAACAGAGCAGAGTATATTTGTAGAGAGCGTGCATACGCTAGATATCTAAGAATATCAAGAACATTTGGATAGTGCTTTACTTTTTTTTGAAAGTTAATTCTTGAAACATCCTATGAGGTAGCTATTATTTTGAATCCCCTTTTACACACGAGAGAGTAGACCTGTAGAGGTTCAATGACATGTTGACTCACAAAGCTAGAAAGTAGAAAGGCTGGGGTTTGTGCCTTTCCTGCATCCACTGGTCATCTCAGGCCTCTAAAATTGGACTTATTTTTCCCCTTAATTTGAATAAGATTGACATTTTGTGATTTAGACCATTTAAAATACAATAAACAGGCCTTGTTTGAGAACACAGGCATACCTCTGTATATATATATACTGTTTGTTCAACAGCTCTGCTTTGGGCCCTTACTGTGCCAGTGATAGGGATGTGCTTGAACCTTGCCCTCCCAAATCTGTGTTCATGTAGGCTTCAGATCAACCCCAACCTCATGTTGTCCTGAAATCAAGAGAAGGGAGGGTTCACTTGCAGTAAAGATTTGCACAGTGGTCTGAAGTCTTTTAGAAACAGAAAAGATAGTTTTACTACGGACTGAGAAGTAGCTCAAGGTTTGCAGTGGAGGTCAAGTGTGATTCCCTAAGTACTTTCTGCAGTTCTAACTGGCTGCTACTTGGGATCAGGGGTCCCTGCTTTAATACACGTCTCACCCTTGCCTTTGTGGGACTAAAAGGGTATTTGAGTAAAAAGGGAGAAGGGGGAAGACAAGGTCTGCCCAAATGGTTCTGCGTTTAATCTCTTGAAGTAAGAGAACTGAACTCAAATTGCGGAAGAATGGGAGGGCCTTTCATTTCTCCAACTTCCTTTCTTCCAACAGTCTTCAACAGGAAAGCAAATACCACACTTCAAAAACTTGTTCATATAATCAACTGCTTTTGCCCCAGAACATTCCCCGCAATGTAAGCGATATTCTGTCTCGGTAGGGGGTGGGGGAGGGGACAAACAAACCTTGAGTATTTACAGTACCCTGAAGTGAAGAAGTGAACTAAGGGTAGAGGCTATATGCTCCAAAAGAGTTTAGAGACCAGTCAACGTAGCAAGCTAGCCTCCCCATTTTGTTTGACTTTTCTCTTTAGTTTTACTCTCTTCGAGTTCAGGAGACTTAATTAGAAATTACCTTGGGTTAGCAAGCATCCTCTTTTAAAGGAGTAAATATTTCTAGGAGAGCCAAAAATGCTCCCTGGCCTCAGATACTATATTTTGGTACCATTCCAAGCATTTGACATGTGTTAATTCATTTAACGCTTACGGCAGCCCAGTAAAGTAGGTGTTACTCTTATCATCTCTATTTGGTAACACGGAAACTGAGGCTGGGAGAGGTTAAGAAACTTGTCCAAGGTCCCAGGACTGGTAAGTTGTGGATCAGGATTTGAACCAGGCAGTAGCTCTACAACCACTATACCACATTGCCTACCCAGAATTATTTAAAATATCATCGCAAGAGCTGCTTCAGATTTACTCAATAAATAACCTCTTATTTTTTTTGACATTTACATCATTCCTAAGCATCTCAATGAAAAAAATTAACCTGTTACATTTCAAGTTAGGAATTGCCTATATTAAATGTAAAGTGAAAGTGGGGAGAGTTTTTATTTCAGAACGAGTCATGTTTTGTATGTAATTTTAGACAATAAAATGAGGAAATTTGTTGACTATTGCAAAATTAGGTACTTGAAAGAACTGTTTAAGTCATGCTTGTGAACTTAACAATCATGCTTTAATAGAGGTGCCCCCTCCCTTAGTCATCTAACTTTATATTAGAAAAGAAAAGCACAAAGTGATAAATAAACTTTGACTGATTGAACTTTGTATTGCCAAGAAATTCTTAGTTTTAGGGTCTTACCTTATAAAAAGTCTTTAGTGAAGAGGTCAGGTTAAGAATTATGAGATGTGGGTTTCAGTTTTTGCCATGTCAGCCTTTAGAATCTGACCTCGCAGGACATGATTTTCCCTATCTGTAAAATATGGGAGTTGGGCAGAACTCTAAGGCTCTCTCTAGCTCTAAATTTCTTTGACTCTAAGGGTCTTGTGTCCATTAAGAGCAAGTTTCTAACTTGGCAAAAGCATATTATCATACCCACTATCTCCACCTACTGGTAGGAAGAGAGATTAATCTTGCCCAAAACGATGTCCCTTACCAGGCTGCAGGAGCTGCTGGTTTAAAAAGAACGTGAATTCAACCTTTTACATTGAGACATTTAATGGTTCAAAATCCTCATATATGAACCTTTATAAGCTTGCATGCTTTGGTGGAAAATGCGTAGAGTTTGGGTGGAGGGGAGAGGGAGATGGATCAGCAGATGAGCTAAGTAGTTACTGGTAATCCAGTCACTAGAATTCAGGTCACTGTCATTCCATATGTTTGGACTTCTGTCAGATCCATATCCATGTACATATCCTTCCTAAAGTATATTTTTAAACTTAAAAAAATTAAAGTATAATTGATTTACAATGTTGTGTTAGTTTCTGGTATACAACATAGTGATTCAGTTACATATATATATATATATATATTCTCTTTCATATTCTTTTTAATTATAGTTCATTATAAGCTGTTGAATGTAGTTCCTTGTGCTATACAGTAGGGTCATGTTGTTTATCTGTTTTGTATATTGCAGTTTGTATGTAATAATCCCGAACTCCTAAGGTATACCCACTCCCTCTTTCCCCTTTGGTAACCATGAGTTTGTTTTCTGTCAGTGAGTCTGTTTCTGTTTTGTAAGTAAGTTTGTTTGTCTCCTTTTTTTAGATTCCACATATAAGTGATGTATGATATTTGTCTTTCTTGTCTGACTTACTTCACTTAGTATGGTAATCTCTGGGTCCATCTATGTTGCTGCAAATGGTATTATTTCATTCTTTTTTATGGCTGAATAGTATCCCATTGTATAAATATACCACAGCTACTTTATCCAGTCATCTGTCGATGGACATTTAGGTTGCTTCCACATCTTGGATATTGTAAATAGTGCTGCTATGAACATTGGGGTGCAGGTATCTTTTCAAATTGGAGTACTCTCCAGATGTATGCCCAGGAGTGGGATTGTTGGAACATATAGTAAGTCCATTTTTAGTTTTTTTTAAGGAATCTCCGTACTGTTTTCCATAGTGGCTTCACTCTTCCAAAAGTATTTTATGCATATACAAACTAATACATATGTAGATATTCCTCCTTTTTTTATTTGAACAGTAACATACTCTTTTTAGGGGAGATTCTTTTTTCTTTCAGTTTTATTGATATATAATTGACATATAGCCCTGTATATGTTTAAGTTGTACAGTACAATGATTTGATGAATATGCACCATGAAATGATGACTTCAAAAAGTTTACTGAACATCGATCATCTCGTAAAGATATAAAACAAAAAGAAAAAAAGATTTTCCCTTTGATGAGAACTCAGGATTTATTCTGTTAACAACTTTCATATATAACATACAGAAGTGTTAATTATATTAATCATGTTGTACATTGCATCCCTAGTACTTATTTATCTTATAACTGGAAGTTTGTACCTTTTGACTGCCTTCATCTAATTTCTTCTCCCCCCACCCCCGCCTCTGCTAACCATAAGTTTGATCTCTTTTTCTGTGAGTTTTTTGTTTTTCGAAGCATAATTGACCTACAATACTCCGTTAGTTCCTGGTCTACAGCACAGTGGTTCTGTATTTCTATACATATGAAATGATCAAAGTGGAAGCATATTCTTCATACTGTTTTGTACCTCATTTTTTTAATTTAATATTTGAGACAATTTAATAATCATTACATAAGGAGCATCTTCATTAGTTTTTGTGGATGTACACTGTTTTGTTAAATGGATATATCATAATTTATTTAAGTAGCCACATAACGATGGACATGCAGGTTGTTTGCAGCCTTTTGCTATCTCAAAGAATGCTGAAGTCCATACCTTGTACATATGTCATTTTGCACATGTTTGAATATATATCTGTAGGATAAATTCTAGAAAAGGAATTTTCTGAGTTTAAAGGTAGAGGCATTTGTAATTTCGATAAATATTGCAAAATTGTGCTTCAGTAGGTTATGTCAGTCTACATTCCTACCAGCAATATATTTATTGCTTATTTTCCTACATGTATATATTTTAAGTTATATTTCACGTACCATACAATTAATCATTTTAAGTATATGCCATTGGTTTTTCAAATGTCCACAAGGTTGTGCATCCATCACCACTATCCAGTTCCAGAACATTTCCATCATCCCAGAATGAAACCCCATAACCACTAGCAGTTATTCCCCATTCTCCTCTTTCCCTAGTTCCTAGCAGCCACTAATCTACTTTCTGTCTCTATGGATTTGCCTATTTTGGACATTTCATATAAATGGAATCATACAGTAGCTGTCCTTTCATCCACATTGTAATATATATAGTTCCTTTTTGTGGCTGAGTAATATTCCATTGTGTGAAAATACCAACATTTTATTTATTCATTCATCAGTTGATAGACATTGATTGGATTGTTCTACTTTTTGTCTATTATGAATAATGCCACTGTGAACAGCCATGTAAAGTTTTTGTATGAATGGATTTTTATTTTTGGTTTCCTAGGACATATACCTAGAAGTAGAATGCTAGGTCACGTGGCAATTCTATGTTTAACTTTTTGAGTAGCTGCTAAACTTCCCATAGTAGCTGTACCACTTTGCAGTCCCACCAACCGTGTATGTGGGCTCCAACTTCCCCACATCCTTGCCAACACTTTTTATATTCTAAATACTAAACCCTTTTCAGATAGATGATTTGAAAGTATTTTTATCTTTATATTTATTCTTATACCAGTACCATTTTGTCTTGAGTAACTAGCTTTGTAGTAGGTTTCAGAATCAGAAACTTTGAGTCTTTCAATTTTGTTGTTTTTCAAGATTGGGCTCTTCTGAGCCCCTTGCATTTCCGTAAGAATTTTAAGATCAATTTGTCCATTTTTGTGGAAAAGGCTTTGGAATTTTGATAGGGATTTCATTGATCTACCGATCCATTTGGGGAGTCTTACCACCTTAACAATGTAAGTCTTCCAGTCAGTGACTATGAGATGCTTTTTTGTTTACTTAGGTCTTCTTTAATTTCTTAAATAATGTTTTGTAGTTCTCAACATGCAAATCTTATACTTCTTTGGTTACATTTATTCCTAAGTTTTTATTCTTTTTGATACTATTGTAAATGGAATTGTTTTTCAGCTTCATTTTTGATTGTTCATTCCTAGTTGTATTTTTCATTATAGAAATATAGCTGACATGGGTATATTGATCTGTAGCCTGCAACCTTGCTGAACTTATTAGTTCTAATTGTGTGTGTGATCTTTAGGTTTTCTGTATGCAAGGTCCTGTCATCTGCAAAGAGAATTAGTTTCACTTCTTCCTTTCCAAACTGGATGCCTTTTATTTCATTTTCTTGGCCTACCTGCCCAGACTAGAAGCTCCAGTACAATATTGAGTAAAAGTGGCGAGAGTGAACATCCTTTTCCTATTCCTGATTTTAGAGGGACAGCTTCCAGTCTGTTACTGTTGAGTACAGTGCATTCATTCATGCTTTCATTCAACAAGTATTTACTGAGCCACTGTTGATGTCGGGTATATGCTCTGGGCATCTCCTGGTGCTTAGTCTGGCAGGGGTGAGGTGAGGGAAAGGAGTGACCCAGGAGGGCGTGAAACACACACGTAAATAAATGAGTAAATAAGGTGAATTTGTAAATGGCATGGCAATAAATGTGGGAGGAAGATAAAGTAGGTAAAGTGATAGTGACTCAAGAAGGGATCTCCAAGGCAGTGATTGGGTGGACGCCTGAATGAAGAGTCAGCCGTGCAAAGACTCCCGGGGAAGAGTTTAACGCAGAGGGAGGGACAGCCCAAGTAAGGGCCCAAGGCTGGAATGAGCTTGCTCTAAGAATAACAGGCAGAAGGCCCCTGTGGCTGGGGCTGAGTGAAGGAGGGTGTGAAAGGCATGCCGAGAGCTCAGAGAGGGAGGCAGGGTCTCCCTGTGCCTGGTACTGCCCGCTCATGGTAAACCATTAAACTTCAGCTCTTCTTGCGTCTGCTTTCATAGTAGTTACACTGAAGGCTCCTGTATGCTGACAGTGGAACCACAGTGAAGTGCCATGTGGCATTCTTTGTAAACCTGTGATTCCAGTTGGAATTAAATTTTACACGTTCCCTTTTTTTAAGGGTAAGCTTATTTTTAAAATGTTCAAATCTAAAAGGTTGTAAAAGGGAGATGTATAAAAATAGATCGTCCTCTCCTCCAGACCTCCCTCCCACAGGTGGCTGCTGTTTATTAAATTTTTTGTATCCTTTGGAGGCATGTTATACATATAGTGGAATAGATTTTATATTCACCTTCCCCTTGTTTAAAATCTCAAGATTAAAAATATTAATTTAAAAAGCCTTCGGGGGTGGGATTTAGGAGAGATGTTTAAGGGTACAAACTTGCAACAGGTGGTAAATAAGACATAGAGATCTAATGCACAGAATAGTGAATGTAGACAACAATATTGTGTTATAATCGTCACATTTTCTAGGAGACTAGAACTTGATGATTCCAACCAGTAAAAAGACAGGATAGTTATGTACTGTGGTGATGTTAATTATCACTACAGTGGCAATCATATCACCATGTATGAATATATCAAATGAATATGTGGGACACCTTAAATTTATGCAGTGTTACATGTCAAATGTATTTCAATAAAAAGACACATGTAGTAAAGATGTTTATGAAAGTGGTTAAGATAGTAAATAAAGATCCTTCAGCTTTTCTAATGAATTTGTATACCACTTTGAGTTCAAAGAGAAGACCTGAAAATACTAGATTTCCATATTTTTACAAATTGACTTTTTTCAGTACAAAGTGTTCAATAAACCTCTGCACTCTTTTTTTCTAGATTAGCAAATTCCATTTTATTTTATTTTAACTTTTTTATTGAGTTATAGTCATTTTACAATGTTGTGAAACCTTTGCACTCTCGGTTCACATTTTAAGCGTGGTTGTCTGTTCTCAGGTCTGACTTCTCCATGAAATTGCCTTGCTGGTCTCTGGCCCGGAGAAGCACCCAGGGATGAAAAACTAAATGAATGAACATGCTAAGCACTTTAGCACCTGCGCATTTCCTGAAAGAGCTCACTGTCCTAACTGCTTAGAGTTGATTTGTCATTTCTAGTGCCCTTGCTTCCTTTTTAAGAAAGTAAAAAGATGCAAGGATAACTAAACTGGTAGGCCTTAGTAGAAACATTTCTTTCTGGGAAAAAAAGAGTAAAGTAACTTTGGTCCTCACCTGGGAACATCCTTACCTTGGCACCTGAGGGGGCCACTCCACCAGAACTCCATAAGCCTTGGCAGAGAATAGGAGAATGAAAGAAGACTCCAAGGTTCCATTCTTAAGGGACTCACGCCACATTTCTCTTAATGACATTGCTAAATGGACAAGACACTTTCACGGCTTTTCATTCATCCCTGAAGCAGAACCTTGGACAGGAAACATAGGAAGGAGGCTGTGTGCGAGCACTGTGGGTAATTTTTGACTTTTGCTTCAGGTTTGCTTTAAGAATGTGAGCAGGTAAGACCCACGGCTGCAGGCAGAATGGGGCATTGCGTACTGTGACATGGAAAGAGGAAGCAGGGCTGCCTGGGGATGCCCTCAGCTCCTGCTTTTCCTGAGTGCCCTCAGCGTCCTGCCTGCCCATTCTTTATCACCCCGCTCCTGCTTGCCTCTCAGTGACTCCTATCTGACTCCTGTCCCTGGTCTCCTCTCCCTGGACTCTGAGATTGGAAGTGGGGCAAACATGAGTCAAGAGTTGGAAGAAAGGGACAGAGTTTTGGGGAAAGATAGTCCCACACTGGGAGTGTTCATATGACCCCCTGGCAAAGGCATCCAAGGAGTGAGTGATAAGAGAAGCATGTAGTCTAGAGGCCATAGGTGCCTCCAAAGAGAAAGCACTTGCTGGTCTTTATTCCTGTCCTCCTTCAAGAGGGGGAGTAAAGGACACATCAGCTCCCTGCTCACGAGTAAGATGACTGCCTGCTAGAACTCATGAGGGCTCCAGTGCAGGGAGCCTGGGGATGACTTCCTTTGATGGGTCACTTGTCTTTGCTGAAACCAGATGCCTCTCCCAAGCCTAGCCAGGGCCCAGAAGCGTTTTCCTCAAAGGGAAGGGGCAGCTAGAGGCCTTATTCTGCAAATGTTTAAGATACTCTTTTTCATTATTATTATTAATTGGGGTATAGTCAGTTTACAATGTGTCAATTTCTGGTGTGCAGCACAATTCTTCAGTCATACATGAATACACATATATTCATTTTCATACTCTTTTTCACCATAAGCTAATACAAGATATTGAATATATTTCCCTGTGCTACACAGTATAAACTTGTTTATCTATTTTATATATACCAGTCAGTATCTGTAAATCTTGAACTCCCAGTTTATCCCTTCCCACCCCCTTCCCAAAGATACTCTTTTTTAATTCTAATTTTTACTTTTTTACTTTACAAGTAATTGGAAAAGAGGAAATAAGGAAATAAGTTTGGGGCTGAGTGAAATATGACCCATTGACTTCTGGGATTTTTTTGGTTTTGATTGATACTTGAAATTTGTTATTTCAAGAATCAGTTTGAGCATAAGCTGTTACTGCCTGGTAACTCTGTTTTTGTTTCCTTAATCATATCATGTTTCTAAAAATTCTTTTTCCTCTGTATTTTCCATCTTTTTCACTGTGGACTTTTGGTTAGATTTATAATTTAAACAGAGGATGGCCCTGAAACTGTTTTTGCCATATTTATTCCTTTTACAAACAACATCCCTTTATGGTTTAGTCAGAGATTTACATTCTTTGCTAATCAACACCAAAATAAATAGACCCTTAAAACTGTCAGTGACGCCAGCCAGTTCTGCAGCCCGAGTTCTGCAGGACCAGGCCAGATGGCAAAGCCAGGCCCCTAGCACATATAATGTGTGTTCTGTAGCTCTTGGCTTCAGCAGCATGGGCAGCTGACCGCTTTTTAGAAGGCTCACGGGGCGAGGGAGCAGATTCTCCACTCTCCATTTGTTCTGTGGGGCATCTCCAGGAATAAGCTCTAAGGTGACTTGAGTGGTACTTGACTGTGGTTAAAACCTGTAGCACTCTGGCCTGGGCCCAGGCTGGAGGTTCTGAACTCCTGGCTGGCCGCCAGCATGTTCTGTGATTGTGTTCTAGGCTCTCTGGGATATAAAGTGAAGAAGTAGAGCTGCCCATTTTCCTGATTTTCAAATACTATAGAAGGAGATGTTGCAGATACATGGGTGCAATGAGTCAGACCGACAGGACAGGATCTTCCTCTGTTCACCTGGATATTATCTCAACACTGCTGAGGTTTGGAGAGAAATAGCCTTCATTGCCATGTATGTAGTAACGGGTCATCTGCTCTCTGGAAGAGTTATTATTATAAGTGTTGCTGAAGTACAGTGCTCTGAGCTTCCAAATAGATAATTAGCCGCTAGACTACCTGGACCTCTTAGAGACGGACTATAAGGAATTCTGATGTGGGAGTCACCCTAACTGCTCCTCCTCGAGGACAGTGGTTTTGTCTTTGGCGCTCATGAGACTAGACTGATAGCATATTCTAGGTCTATAGGGGACAGAACAACTTACAGGATCAAATAAACCTCTACATGCAACAAAGCATGTAAACAAAGGATTTTTCATCAGTTGTCTCATAGAAAGAACACAGAGACATGCCAGGTCCTTTACTGAATTTGCAGACCCTTTGCTTTTGTGGAGGGAATCCTTGACAGTCAAGAAAAAGCTTAGAAATTTTTTGAAAGAGGATTTGGTCTATTGAAGATGGGACAGCTACACATGGTAGAGAGAGAGTAACTCCATTGGACTTTCATATATTATCTATAGGGCTCTCTCCGTTCATACCTACTCCAAACATTGAAGATGGGTGTCAGAATGGAATTGTTTTAGATGCTGTTGTGTTTCCAGGGAGACACTGATTTTTCCTTTTGATTCCTCTTGATGCCTTGTTGTCCTCCTGTCCCATGAAGCCCTAGTTCTGTGCAAAACTCAAGTGCTGGGTTGGAACCAGCTCAGCCTTGGCCTGTTTACTGTTTCTCTACACACTGCAGCTTCCTTACTTCAAATAGTGTTCGAACAGACCAAAAACATGTTTTCGGCTGTCATCCAGACTTTGGGTTCCGCTTCCCCAGTAATTCCACAAAAATGCTCTGTCAAATAAATTCTCAGGCACTGAAAAGAATGTTCCCTGCTCCATATGACTGTAGATAATAGAGGCCGGCTTCAGCTGACCACCTGGCGTGGCGCCTGTGGCCTTGGAAAAGCAGGTTGCACAGCATCCCTTGGCAGTGCCTTACAGGCATTGGAGTTAATTCTCTGCCTGTGATGGATGAGCTTTCCATTTAAAGACATTTGCACACAACGCTTGTCTCCACTGGGTCTTTTAAATTCATAAAATATTATCTTTTCTTATCCTGTGCTATGACCAGTTAGTATGCATTATGAAAGTTTTGAACCCAGGACTAATTTTCTATTGAGTAAACTTCTGGTGTTACCCATGGACAGGATGTTATTTGGGGGATATGTGTGTGTGTATGTTTAGAGAGTGGTGTTTCCCTTTCCCAGCCTGGATGCTATAACATCCTTATTATTCAGGATTCTAGCTGGGGAAAAGGTGGCACATTCAAATTAGGATAATTTAGGGAGAGTTTATTCACAAAAGGACTATTTTAAAAGGTGTGAGTGTATGGGAGAAACACAAGGGGTCGTGTATTACCCACTGGAGCTGTTACTATCCCTAGACTGGAAGGAAGGAAAGGGGAGTGACCAGAACCTAGAAAGAGAGAGTCCTGGAGAGAAGGCTGCCTTCAGGATGGCCAGCAGGATAGAGATGCCTGGCAGCCCGGGCCCACTCATCTCTTCCCTCCCTGCAGTCCCCTGTCCCACCTCCCCAGTGGCTGAACCCAATCAGAAGCCAGAAGGCATGGGAGCCCTTTGATTTGGTCCCATAGGTCAGCTTCCCAGGGTGGAGACAGGACAGAAGAGACTGGGGATTTGGGGCTCACCTGGAAGGCAGTTGGCACATATTCCAGTGTAAGTGTCCAGTTATTTGTAGGCAAGACATAAAAATCTCAATAGGAAACTTAACCTCACCTATATTTTTGAACAGCTTTATAGGAGTATAGTTGACCTGCAATAAACTGCACATATTTAAAGAATACAGTGTAAGTTTTAATACATGTATGCCCGTGAAACCATTACCACATTCAAGACAGCTAGCATATCCATCACCTTCAAAATAAACCCACTTCAATTAAACATTTAAGACATTCCATGTGATTCTTTTAGGAGGACAGGGAAAGGCATCATGAAATCAAGCAATAGGAGGCAAAATTCCAAAAGTGTTGGCTCTGGAAAGACACACACACAATGAAATTCAAGATGTCAAAGTTTATGAGAAAACTATTTAATAGTAAATAGCTTATAATAAATTTTTTAAAAAAGATTGTGAGTTTGAAGCTTTTCTGTTTTGGTGTTTATTTTGTATGTGTTTATTGCCATGAATTTAAAACCAAACAAGACAAAAATCTGTCCAGTCTGAGTAGTCAGTACTTGAACCTGAGAAAATCGATGATAAATCAGTATTTAATGGCCCCAGTAAAACTGGAGATTGGTACCAGCATGCATTTCGTTAGATGTTCATATGCACCACATCACACTCGGGGGGTGGGCCCAGGCTTAGGTGCATGTTCTACATAATCCCACCTCATCTCCTCAAGAAAGTGTTACTGAGATGTAGGTGAGAGGGCGGGTTGTGTTATTGATGACATTGCTTGCAGTCATAACCGTGACAGTTGTTGACTGGTATATGCTTAGTGAGAGAGAAGGGATAGGATTTAATTCTCTGAGCTTCGCGCTGTTCTCCTTTAAATTATAAAAGCAAGTAAATCATTTGCAAAGAATTTTTTTTAAACCACTTAATAATTGCTTGCTACCCACCTGACAGCTGATGGAGGCACCAGAGAGTCATGGTTGGGCTGAGAACTGGCACTGTCAACCTCCTGGTCCTGGAGCTCTCTCTGTTTATTCTAGGGGAATCAGGAGCACCCAGTGAGTGTTAGGGGAAGCTGGCATCACTGCAGAATTGAATGTGAGACCCCCAGCCCCACTTTATACAAAGAAGGGCACCCTTCTGGCTAAGCAAGGACAAGAGATGAGAGTGACGTTTTAGGAAAGGGAGGGTCTGGGCAGTTAAGGAGAGAAGCCCCGGGGATCCCCCTTGTGCCCCAGCAGTGGGCGCAGTGGCGCCCTCAGCACAGGCGCTGTGAAAAGGGCCACACTGGTTTCCATCTGGCTTTCAAACTTACCTAGCAAATTCAGGACCTTTGTACTTCTCATTTCTTATGCCTAGATTGCTCTGCCCCAGATTTCTGCAAAGGCTCTCGCTTACTCTTTTACTTTTCTGCTCAGGTATCTCCTCCTCCAAGAAGCTTTCTTTTGCCACCCTCTCTAAAGAATCACTTCTGTCACTGTCTCCCTCTCCTGCTTTCTTTTCCTCATAGCAGTGATGACTATCAGACATAACATCAGTTCTCAAACGTTTTGATCTTAGGACCTCTGTACATGCTTAAAAATTGAGGACCTCAGAGCACTTATGTTTATGCGATTATAGCTTTCAAATTTTACTGTATCAGAAGTTAAAATAGAAATTTAAAAATACTATTTGTTGAAAAGTAGCAATAATAATTCTATTATGTATTAACATAAATAACTTTGGAAAAATAATTATATTTTCTAAAATAAGAATGACATGAGAAGAGTGATATTGTTTTATATCTTTGTACATGTCTTCTATTAATAGAAGATGGCTAGAGGAGGGAGGGTATAGCTCAGTGGTAGAGTGTGTGCTGAGTGTGCACAAGGTCCTAGGTTCAATCCCCAGCACCTCCACTAAATAAGTAAGTAAGTAAATAAACAAACAAACAAACAAACAAACCTAATTCCCTCCCCCGACAAAAGAAGATAGCTAAACTGTTACATCTGCTTCTGCCTTTGATCTGTGCAATGCAGTTGACCCTTGAGCAGCATGGATTTGAACTGTGAGGATCCACTTATACACAGATTTTGCTCACTAAAGACAGACTACAGTACTGCATGATCTGTGATTGGTTGAATCCCCAGACGCAGATGCAGTCAGTGTCAAAGTATACTTGGATTTTCAACTGCATGGAGGTTAGTGCCCCTAACCCCCAGTTGTTGAAAGGTCAAGTGTATATTATTTTGGAAAAGTAGATGAAGAACATCCAGCCTTACACAGATAGGTAGTTGGAAGGTTATTTTGATAGCCTTTTCATTTAATTGTGGATATTCTATTTTAACATTATACCAAGACTCAACAAGTGATCATTTCTTAAAGTGTGTTGCTTGCACCCTGGGCGTACTGGTTTGAGCCACTCCCAACCTGTGGATCACATGGCTGCCTTTTTTTTTTTTTTTAAGAAAATGTTGGTCACTGTCCTTTGAAATTATGGTTTATATAATTTGGAATGAAAAATGCAAATCATTGCCTTCATTATACCCTTAAAAAAATCAAGTCTTGAAAGATTACAGAAGCTCCTTCTAGTCAAACATCAATGCCTCAAGTGCAGGGAAATTGGAACACTTTTTCCTTGATAGATCCACATTTCATATTAAGGCTACTTTTTTGAGGTAGGAAGTCAAAACAGAAGTTAATGGTTTCTGACATAGTTCCTTGATAAATATTTGTTGAAACTGTCTAACGTTTGTTAGAGTGCTTTTATTCATTTTTTTCAAATCCTTATTTATGTCTATGACCTTATTTGAATGAGAAAAATGCCTTTCAGAAATGCCTTAAACTGGTACAGGAACAGAATCAAACATTTGGGTCTACAGATATGTTCAGTAAATTAGGCAACCACTTTGCTTGTTCAGAATGTTTCAACATCATTAATCCATAATTTTTTGTTTCTCTCTTTTAAGATCCACACAGGTTTACAGCATCAGATTATCTGGCCCTGCCAGCCCAGCTGCGTTCCTCTGGATGAAAAACTCCTGCCCCAGCTTCTAAAAGAAGCAGGCTACACCACCCATATGGTCGGAAAATGGCACCTGGGAATGTACCGGAAAGAATGTCTTCCAACCCGCCGAGGGTTTGATACCTACTTTGGTAATGGAAATGCCCGTTTCTTTACCAACTCCCACCCACTGCCGCCATCTCTTAAAACACACCCAAGTGCAATCAAATGAAATAACTGGAAACTTGGACACAGAGTGAATCAGTCAGCACTGCCGTGGCCACTCTCTAATGCCGCCACTATGAACGTGGCTGTGTGGCCAGCTCCTGGTGGGACAGACAGTTACCTTTGCCAGGGTTCTAAATGCCATGTGGGGGCCTTTGAAGAGTGTTACCTCCACATCAGAGACCACTGTTCTCTTTGAGAACCTTATTACCAAAAGGGATTAATTGAAAAAAAAAACTCCAGGCAAAACCCAATACAAGAGTACTTCCTTCACAAAGGATCAGAATATTTTTTTCTCCTCATGAATTGTGTGTGTCTTTGTTTTGTTTGTTTGTTTATTTTCCTGGAAAGGACTCTTTTCCACTGGCATTCTTCTCCCCTTCTGTGAGATCTGTTTTTGAAATCACTAGATTGGGGATGATATATCAAATAGATAAAATGGGAGGGTAGATAGCAAATGGTAACAGGAAGGATAGTAAGAAATAATAAGTATTTTATGGATTTGATAGCCCTATAAAAATAAAGGTAAAACTTATAGTTTGTTTTAAAATATGCTCTCTTTAAACCTTTTATAAACTGTGTCTTAACAACCTATTTATCTATTAATCTTGCCAGGGGCTACATATCTTTCTGTCAAGTTCTTTTCCTGTTTTGCTTTCTACCTAGCTAGAGATTCTGTTTTATCTGTCTAGCTGTTTAGCTGCCTATCTACCTCCCACTTGTCTTTTCATTTATTTACAACCTGCCAAAAAGAAACACACACTGGACATAAATTTTTTAAAAATAAATAGAATAAAAAATGAGGGTGAGTAGAAAAAGGTGAAATAATTGCTTGGCACCAAGTTTTAAAAAAAACTGCATGGCCGTAGGCGAACTTCACATTCGACTCTGAGATTCGAGACCTATGGGCAAAGCAAGAAAAAAAAAAGGAGAGAAGTCTATGAGTCACATTACTTATAAGTTAAATGGAAACCAGATGTTCAGAAAGAGTAAAGCATTTTCTGGCTCTTAGACCTGAGAGAAATTTCTCCCTTGGGAGAGAGTAAGGTGGACAGCATCCTCAAAAACATCATTTTCGTAATAAAGTGGTGGTTGTCTTGTACATGTTTTTCAAGACATTCTCTTTATTCAAGCTAGGGCCAGAGAACCAAACTACATTTCAGTTAAAGTGATTATGCGGGGGCCCAAATAATGCAGTCAAAACTAACAGCTCTGTGTGCCTTGTTGGGAAGAGGGTTAAAGTCTGGATGCAAGAATATGCAGACATGAGACCACGTGACCTGCTCTCATCTGGGTTCTCAGCAGAAATTGCTAATCAATCACGCATTCTTTCTTGGTGAACCTGGACATATCCTAGGTATACTCAAACGGCTGTTAGAAATAGGACTTGGGTATAAGACTTCTTTGTCATCTTGGAAATTCTAGAGGATAAAACAGCCCATACATCCTTTGACAATTTTCTTTTTATTATTTTTATTTTTTAATTGAAGTATACTCAGTTTACAATCGTGTCAATTTCTGGTGTACAGCATACTGTTTCAGTCATACGTATATACGTATATATATTCCTTTTCATGTTCTTTCTTGTTATAGGTTGCTACAAGATACTGAGAATAGTTCTTCGTGCTATACAATATGAACTTGTTGTTTATCTATTTTATTTATAATAGTTAGTATCTGTAAATCTCAAACTCCCAATTTATTCCTCCCCATTCCCTTTTCCCCCGGTAACCATAAGTTTGTCTTTTATGTCTGTGAGTCTGTTTCTGTTTTGTAAATAAGTTCGTTTGTGTCATTTTTTTTAAGATTACACATATGAATAATATATGGTATTTTTCTTTCTCTTTCTGGCTTACTTCACTTAGAATGACAATCTCCCGGTCCATCCATGTTGCTGAAAATGACATTTTAAAATTATTTTTTATGGCTGAGTGATGTTCCATTGTGTATGTGTATACACACACACACACATACATATACCACAACTTCTTTATCCAGTCATCTGTCAATGGACATTTAGGTTGTTTCCATGTCCTGGCTGTTGTCAATAGTGCTGCTATGAACAGTAGGGTGCATGTATCTTTTCAAATTAGAGTTCCCTCCAGATATATGCCCAGGAGGATTGCTGGATCATATGGTAAGCCTATTTTCAGTTTTTTAAGAAATCTCCTTACTGTTTTCCCTAATGGCTGCACCAAACTACATTCCCATCAGCAGTGTAGGAGAGTTGCCTCTTCTCCACACCCTTTCCAGCATTTATCGTTTGTGGACTTTTGAATGATGGTCATTCTGACTGGTGTGAGGTGATACCTCATTGTACTTTTGATTTACATTTTTCTGATAATTAGCGATACTGAGCATGTTTTCATGTGCCGATTGGCCATTTGTATGTCTTCATTGGAGAATAGCTTGTTTAGGTCTTCTGGCCATTATTGGATTGGTTTTTTTTAATTAAATTGTATGAACTGTTTATATATTATGGAAATTAAGCCCTTGTCAGTCACATCATTTGCAAATATTTTTTCCAATTCCATAGGTTGTCTTTTCGTTTTGTTTATGGTTTCCTTTTCAGTGCAAAAGCTTATAAATTTAATTAGGTCCTGTTTGTTTATTCTTGCTTTTATTTTTACTGCCTGGGTAGACTGTCCTAGGAGAACATTGCTAAGATTTATGTCAGAAAATGTTTTGCCCGTGTTTTCTTCTAGGATGTTTAATGTCTTGTCTTATGTTCAAGTCTTTAAGCCATTCTGAGTTTATTTTTATGTATGGTGTGAGGGAGTGTTCTAACTTCATTGATTTATGTATGGCTGTCCAACTTTCCCAACACCACTTACTGAAGAGACTGTCTTTTCTGCATTGTATATTCTTACCTCCTTTGTCGAAGGTTAATTGACCATAAGTGTGTGGGTTTATTTCTGGGCTCTCTGTTTTATTCCATTGATCCATATGCCTATTTTTGTGCCAGTATTACACTGTTTTGATTACTGTAGCTCTGTAGTATTGTCTGAAGTCTGGGAGGATTATTCCTCCAGCTTCATTCTTTTTCTTCAGTATTGTTTTGACAATTCTGCATCTTCTGTGATTCCATATAAATTTTAGGATTATTTGTTCTAGTTCTGTGAAAAATGTTCTGAGTAATTTGATAGGGATCACATTAAATCTGTAGATTGCTTTGAATAATATGGGCATTTTAACAATATTAATTCTTCCAATCCCAGATTGTGGAATATATTTCCATTTCTTTAAATCATCTTTAATTTCCTTAATCAGTGTTTTGTAGTTCTCAGCATATAAGTCTTTCACCTCCTTGGTCAGATTTATTCCTAAGTGTTTTTTTTTTTGATGCAATTTTAAAAGGGATTATTTCTTTACTTTCCTTTTCTAATATTTCATTGCTAGTGTAAAGAAATGCAACTGATTTCTGTATGTTAAGCTAGTATTATACTTCCTTGCTGAATTCTTTTATCAGCTCTAGTATTTTTTGTCTGGGGCCTTTAGGGTTTTCTATGTATAGTATCATGTCATCTGCATATGATGACAGTTTTACCTCTTCTTTTCAAATTGAATCCCCTTTATTTCTTTTTCTTGTCTGATTTCTGTGGCTGGAACTTCTAATACTATGTTGAATAGAAGTGGTGAGAGTGGGCATCCTTGTCTTGTTCCACATTTTAGCAGGAAAGCTTTTAACTTTTCACTGTTGAGTATTACGTTGGCTATGGGTTTGTCAAAAATAGCTTTTATTATGTTGAGCTATGTTCCCTCTATACCCACTTTGTTAAGAGTTTTTATCATAAAAGGGTGTTGAATTTTATCAAATGCTTTTTCTTCATCTATAGAGATGATTATGTGATTTCTGTCCGTCCTTTTGTTGATGTGGTGTATCACGTCGATAGATTTGCATATGTTGAACCATCCTTGTGTCCCTGGGATGAACCCAATTTGATCACAGTGTATGATCTTTTTTTTATGTGGTGTTGGATTCTGTTTGCTAATAGTTTGTTGAGGATTTTTGCATCTTTGTTGTTCAACAATATTGGCCTATAGTTTTCTTTTTTGCTCCTGTCTTTGTCTGGCTTTGGTATCAGTGTGTTTATGCCTTCATAGAATGAGTTTGGGAGTATTCCCTCCTCTTCAGTCTTTTGGAAGAATTTGAGAAGGATTGGTGTGAGGGCTTTGTATGTTTGATAGAATTCCCTAGTGAAGCCATCTGGTCCTGGACTTTTGTTTGCAGGGAGGTTTTTTTATTACTGATTCTATTTCACTTCCAGTGATTGATCTGCTCAAATGATCTATTTCTTCTAGAAACTTGTCCTTTTCTTCTCAGTTGTCCAATTTATTGCCATATAGTTGTTCATAGTATTCTATGTGGTAGAGCACATGCTTAGCATACACAAGGTCCTGGGCTCAATCCCCAGTACCTCTGTTAAAATAAACAAATAAAGTAAACCTAATTACCCCCCCAAAGAAAAAACTGAATTCATTTACTGTGTAAGCTGTGTAAGGCTTTTAATTGTGATTATAGGGAACATTCAGAACTGGGTCGATTTTATTGTTTTCATTTTAATGTTAACAAGCAGTGTTTGTCAGGAGATAGCTCAGAGTCCAACACAGTTATTTCTCTGAAATAGCTTTATCGAGGTGTAATTCACATACCATACAGTCCACCCAATTAAAGTGTACAGTTCATTGATTTTTAATAAGTTCACAGGGTTGTGCCACTCTCATTGCAATCTGAATGTAGAACATTTCCATCACTCCATCCCCATTAGCAGTCACTCCCCGTCTTCCCCAACCCTCAGAGCCCTAGGCAACCACTAACCTACTTTCTGTCTCTATAGGTTTGCCTATTCTGAATGTGTCAAAGAAATAGGATCACACAATATGCAACACAGCTTATTTTAATATTTTTGGAAAATATGGAACATCTGCAGAAACAACTGAAGTTGAGGAAAACCCATTTTCTCCCATGTTTAAGTTTAAATTGTGGGATAGGCCATTGATGCCATTTAAATTGGGGGCAATATCGAAATCACTGTAGGTGGAAATATCAAATTTCAACACCACATGTTAGTTTGCTTTTTTGGTTCTGTTATATTTAGAGATCCTCTGTTTGGAAAGGTTTGTGTCTTTCACCAGTGGGTGTCAGCATCTGCCTAAAGATGATTCCTTCAAGAGCCACTTCTGTAAATAACCTTGAAGCCAGTCGGCCAAGGTCAATATCAGTGTTACTTGAATCCTGCGTTCATTTATGTGATCATCTCAGAGTAAAAATTTGAAACTAATCACATTAACCATATGCTGTTTTAGCCATTAGATAACTTTAAAAGAGTAAGATATCATCACTATGACTGAATTTAAACTCTGATTTTTAAAAACATATTTACTTGGAATCACCCACTTTGAAGGTTACATGATAGAGCTTACGTTCTAAAGACTAGACTGAGGGATGGATTTGAATTTTTTTACAATAGCGTTTTAATGTCTTCTGCTAGCACATATAGAGATATTAAGGAGTGGTGCTCTGATTAGCCTTGTCATTTGATTAGCCTTGTCATGGGTAATCAATTGCATTAGGCAATTAAATGCTGAAGCATTCATTTGTATAACAAGTTTTATGCCATGCTGACTACTTTCCTCTCCCATTCTCATTGTAGGATATCTCCTAGGTAGTGAAGATTACTATTCCCATGAGCGCTGTACGTTAATCAATGCTCTGAATGTCACACGATGTGCTCTTGATTTTCGAGATGGTGAAGAGGTTGCAACTGGATACAAAAATATGTATTCAACAAACGTATTTACTGAAAGGGCTACAGCCCTCATAACTAACCATCCACCAGAGAAGGTAAGTCTTGCTTCTTTATAGATATCAAAATCATGTCAAGATAGCATCTCTTCAGATGAATATAGGAAAAGGCCACTGTCCTTAAGGGAAAAATCAAATAAATTCTAAGGGAGTGGCTTTCAAATTTTAGAGTATACCAATATTAGCCTGGGAAACTTGTTAGAAATAGAAATTCCTGGAGCCCACCTCTAAAAGTCTGAGTCATTAAGTCTGGGGAAAATCCATATGTCAGTATTTTAAAGAAACTCCTCAAGGATGTTTCTACTGCAGGTGGTCCCCAGATCACACCTTGAGGAACACTGTGAATAGTGTTTTAGTACAAATGTAGTTTTATTATTTTAGCGTATTATGTGCCTGTGCTATAAGTAATTAGTACATTGACTTTTTTTAAAGTGATGGGCTTATGTACAAGATGAGCTATAATTATAGCAAACTTTCTGTTAAGGTATCAATAAACTTTAGGCTCAAGGAAGGTTTTCTAACTTTGTATTCCCCAACCCTCCTCAAGATTATTTTGACTATTCTAGATATTCTGCATTCCCATGTTTATCTTAGACTCAGGTGGCTAGTTTCTACCAAAAAAAAAAAGTACCTGCTTGGATTTGGATTTCATTGGATCTGTAGACCAACTTGGGGACAATGGACGTCTTGCCAACATTGAGTCTTCTAATCTATAAACATGATATTCTGATACTGAAGCCATTTGTATATGTCATGTGCTGAAATCTTTTGACTTAATCTATAGGTAAAAATAGAAAAGAGTCTGAATACCTTTAACATTTTTTGTTAACCTAGAGTTAACCTCACGTGCTAAAGTGTAAGCTGAATTCTCTGGATTTAGCTTACAAATGCCTTTAAAAATGTGTTAGATATTTGTGTTGTCAGACGTCGGGCTCAAAATATGGCTTTGTTAAGAACTGTATTAACATACCCTCGAAACTAGACCTTCAGTAGGACCCTAACACAGCAAATTACAGAATGTGCAGTGTTACCCGGTTTTTCCAATTTCCTGCACTTTGCCTCTTTGACAGTTAATGAAGGTCCTCAGTTCAGATCACAGTTTGGATTCTGGTTTATGTATCTGCTCAGACTTGGTACCTAGCTGCTGGCTCCCTTTTTGATGTGGTTTCTTCCTGGCTCTGTCTTTGCCTTCTCTGACTTGGTACTGTCTCTCCTGGTATCTGTCCTCAACTTTAGCCCACTTTTGGCTTTTTATCACTTTTACATGCTGACCTCTTGGAGTAGCCATGTTTGCTGTGGAACATGGAAGAAATTAGAACATTCTTTCAAATATGTAGACATATGCAGATTTTAAAATCTAGATCTAAACCAATATTCAGATAGTTGGAAAGCGCATTGCTTGGTAAATGGTGTAAATTCTCAGTTTTCTTCTGTATGTTTGGCGTATCATAGATACAGTTGAAAATCCAAAGAATGAGATAAGATCTTAAGGGAACTATGGTCCTCCTCCTATCCTTTGAGGCCTGAGGTGGGCATCAATTTACAGATAAGCAAACTGGCTTATAGAAGTGAGGTGACTTGTTCAGGCTCATAGAGTCAGAATTTAAAACCATGCCATTTAACTCCAGAGCTCAATGCACTTAATAAGCCTCCCTAGTTCACAATTCATATCCAAGACCAGGCATTATGAGCCCCAGTGTATGATTCAGCTTGATGGTTCCAACCCTGACAGTATATTAGGATCATCTGGAAAGCTTGTAAGAAATATCAGTTTCAAATATTGTGATTTATTGGTCTGGGAGGGGACCCTGTCACCGGTATTTAATTACCCCTCCTCCCCCTCCCCCACCAGCGATTCTGATGTCCAGTCACTATTGGTTCCCCTCCAACACAGGGGGACAAACAGAAGCCAGCTGCCCTTTACGGGTTCACTGTATAACACTACCTTAATCATGCAATAACTGTAATATGCCTACAATAAAAATTAGTTCCTATTAAGGAACAAGAGAATATTCTTTCACAGTGCCCATAACATGAAGAAGGCAAGAGGAAGTACCTGGGGTGAAATCATTCTTTGTGAATGGGCTGTCCTAACTGGTAGAGTGAGGAAAGCCCAGCAACTGAGGAAAACTGGAGGCCCTAAGAGCCCAGAAGCCTCCAAACTCATGCGATTGTAATGGTGCTGCACATAGGTCGCATTCTGGAAATTGCCAGGTGAGAGGTGGTCATCTCCCTACAGTGACTGAAATGTTCTGAAGCAGTATCCAGCATTTCCAACAGCCTCAAAGTCAAGTTTGAAGCATAGATGTAAATGAATAAAATAGTCAATAGGGAGTACTAGCCCCTAGAAGTTTAAGACAACAAATGCAGATGTTTCCATTTTTAATTCTCAATAAAATGATGCAGGACACCAGTTCCAGGATTTTCATAATTTTATTCCAACGTTGAATCTAATTCTAGGCTTATTTCTCTGTGCTATGTATAGACTGTAACATAGGCAACTTGCTCTAAGATGGAAATCATTAAAGAAATACACAAAGTATCCACAAGCTGACTTTTAAATGTGTCTATTTTAAAGAGCACTTGAGGGGAAAAAAAGCATATGGAGCTGTTTTGCAACAGAAACTTAGCTGGTGCTGGAATCAGGGAGACATTGCTAATAACCATTGCACATGTGCCGGGAAGGCATGTCTTTTCTCTTTTTTTTACAGGAAAATTCCCTTAGTACTAACACCACACTAGGGAAGGTAGCACATTCACAAAACTTCTTTTAATTAAAAATAGTCCCCCTCAAGACTTTACAGAATGAAAGTCAATGTTTTTTTCATACACCTAGTCTACTAGAAGCTTCTTAAAGCAAATGTGAATTTCTAGTGGTAGACACTTAGTTTTCCCTGCCACAACTTGGAAAGAAATGTCTTAATTTGGAAGTCAAAGATAGAATAACAGAGGGGGTAGTATAGCTCAGTGGTAGGTGCATTTATAAGACCCATTAACGATGGTCCCAGAATCACAGGGATATATAATAAATAATTTAAAACAATTTATCAACAGTAATGAAGAAGGAAATATGAGCCTGCCTCCTAGTCTGCGCTCTAACTTTTCCCCATTCATTTATGAGATTTAAATGCCTCAAATAGGGGTTGGGGGAGCATAGCTCAGTGGTAGAGCACGTGCTTGGAGTGTACGAGGTCCTGGGTTCAATCCCCAGTACCTTTAAGGTATTAAGGCAGTAAAATAAAATAAAATGAAAATCTGAAAATCATCTCTTGATCAAAGCCAACCACAGTGGCGTGGGTGTAGTGGTAGGCACATGCTTAGCATGCACGAGGTCCTGAGGTCCTGGGTTCGATCCCCAGTACCTCCATTAAAAAAATTTTTTTAATGCCTCAAATACTTCAACAGAATTATGTTTTTACTGTTGAGTTGAACCAGTTGTCATCTCTTTGAGGGTTTGTCAACTCATGAAAGAATTCTATAGGAGCACAATGAAGAGAGTGCCTTCAGAAAGACTCATTAAAAGGAAGAGGCTAACCCAGAATATCACTAATGTTAAATTCTATGAACTAGTGTAGGAAGTACAATAGAATCAGTGTATCACACTCCTTAGTTTCTAGGAATTAAATTGACCTTATGTTTAGTTTTAGATCAAAGACTAACAAGGCATGGTGTTCACTTATTTTCTCAGAAAAGTGTAAAAAAATCCCTAACCCTTTCCTAAAAGGTGGGAACTTATTTTTCAGCTAACACAGAAAACTAAAGCCTCTATTGGTGCATATCCACACCAGAATGGGGCATTTCCACTATGAAATTGCTCTGCAATAAATATGAGCTTGTGCAAGTCATATAATCTTTCTAAGCCTCAATGAACTTACCTGTAAAATGGATATAAAAAGGTAGTTTTTGAGAATTATATGAGACAGAATTATTGGTAATATTATTTTTTTGGATCAGAGCCTTCTAGGCCATCTTAGAACTCAACCTTTTGTTTTCATAAAATTCACCCATTTAAAGTGTACAATTCAATAGTAAATTCACAGAGTTGTGCAAGCATCACCACAATCTAACTTTAAAACATTTTCACCACCCCCAAAACAAGCCTTTACCTGTTAGCTGTCCCTTTCTCCCACAACTCCCTACAGCTCCAGGCAGCCCCTAATCTACTTTCTGTCTCCATAGATTTGCCTATTCTGGAGATTTCATATAAATGGACTCATAGAAAATGTGATCCTTTGCGATTGGTTTCTTTCACTTAACAATATTTTCAAGGTTCATCTGTGTTGTGGCACGTGTTGGTGCTTCATTTCTTTTTATGGCTGGGTCATATTCCTTTTATTGCTGTTTATTGCTGGAAATACACCACATTTTGTTTACCCATTCATCAATTGGTAGACAATTTGGTTGCTTCTACTTCTTGGCTACTAGAAACAGTAGTGAACATTGGTGTACAGGCTTTTGTGTGGATATATGCTTTCATTTCTCTAGGAACAGAAATGCTGCCTTGCATTATAACTATGTTTAACATTTTCAGAAACTGCCCAGTGGTTTTTCAGACTGGCTGTACCACTTTACATTCCCATCAGCAGTAAATGAGGGTTTCAGTTTCTCCACATCCTCACCAACACATTTTAGTTTCCATTTTTTGAATTATCACCATCCTAGTGGGTGTGAAGTGGTAGCTCAGTGTGATTTTTCTTTGCATTTCCCTAATGACTAATGATGGAGAGCATCTTTTCAAGTGTTTGTTGGTCATTTGTGTATCTTCTTTGGGAAAATGTCTATTCAGATTCTTTGCCCATTTTGTTGTTGGGGTAATCGTGTTTTATTATTGCATTGTAAGAGCTTTTTATATACTCTGGATACGAGTCCCTTATCGGACAAATGATTTACAAATATTTTCAACCTAATCTGTGGGCTGACTGAATATTGCTTTTACTAACTGATAAACCTGGATGTAGATTTCATGCATGTATATATTTATATTTAATGCTTCCAAGCCTTCTTAACTGATTTGCACAAACTCTCTTTCCAGCCTCTCTTTCTCTACCTTGCTCTCCAGTCTGTCCACGAGCCCCTTCAGGTCCCCGAGGAATACCTGAAGCCCTACGACTTTATCCAAGATAAGAATAGGCATTACTATGCAGGAATGGTGTCCCTTATGGACGAAGCGGTGGGAAATGTCACTGCAGCCTTAAAAAGCCACGGGCTTTGGAACAACACGGTGTTCATCTTCTCCACAGGTAAGTCTGTCAATAGGAAAATCATCTCTTGGCAAAGCCAGGACATGGTATTCAATAAACAGAATGAAGACAAATTGGAACATTTAGCAGTTCCTTATTAAAATAAATGCTAACTGCAAGAGTGGAGACATGATAATAATGGCTGGAAAAATGTGTCTAAGGAAGAAGAATTATGGGCCTTCCCTTTCTTCCCTCAGATATCAAAGTATTCTGGGAATATGCTTGAAAACAAGTGCTCAGAAACTGAGCAGATACGAGTAGACATCACTTCTATGCAGGGCAGCTGCATTTTCAGAAAGAGCACTCAGCATTCCCCGAGGTGTGCTGCAGCACTGATCTATTGAGAAGCCTGGGAGGGCCCAGGGCAGCGTCCGCCCTGAGCAGCAGCGTTCAGACGCTTCAGTGCCATACATGTACTGTAATTTTCTAAGTATGTCCTACTCTGAAAAAGGTTGAGTGTAACATGTGTTTTTCCCCAAAAAATTTACCCTTCAGAAAGAAAGAACATCTTATACTTAAGTCCTTGTAAGTTCTCTCATATTCTGAGAGTCTTTCTCAATTTATTTTGTTTTGAACAGCCTGGTAAAGCACCTTGATCAGGGCTGGTATTGAATGCTTGTAGAAGTCACTAGAAAGAATCAATTAAAAAGGAGGCCAAGACATTTAATACCGATTTAGTGATTATTCCTGGGAAATGACCTCAAAGTTTCAAGAATTGGAAGTTGTAAGTTTGTAAAACAAGCCTTTTGCTTTGTTGTAGAAATCACAGTTACACAATTCAAGGATAAATTATTTCCTGAAATGAAGGTACATATAGATTGATACAGAGACTGAAAAGTTCTCAGACAGAAGTGAAGTGGTAGCTCTGAGAAAGTGTTAAATATCCCAGAAAGGCTCCTGTGACAACAGAAATTGATGTCAAGCATGCATGGGAAGAGATGGGATAAAATTTTTTCATGATATGTGGGAGTGGAAAAAAACCCCAGTATTTTAAGAGACGGGTATCTCTTTTATTATATGATTTCAAATGTATATACATAGCTGTATTTTAAATAGTTGACTATTTCATGAATATCCGTAATATATTATCTGTCCAAGTCAGCAAAAATAGTATCAGGAGCTTCTCACTACGAAAATTTGGATTACCTATAACAGGGTTGTCTTATATTCTAATCCTTTGATGTATTAATAGATATGTTAGTCTCAGATCATCTTTGCTTTGTTGGACTAACTGCAACTTTATAGTGTGTATGTATTTTTTATTATACTGCTGAATTCAGTTTGCTAGGGTTTTATTTAGAATTTTTGCATCAATTTAAAAGTGAATGTGGAGTAGAGTTTCTCTGTTGGGTTTTGTTGTATTGGTTATATCCACATCATAAAATAGTTTGAATGGATTTTCCATCTTTTCTATGCTCTGGAAAGATCCCTCCGGTAAGCTGGTCTCTGGGACCTTTTTAGGAGGCTTAAAAAAATTATCGGCATAGTTTAAATTTTTTGCTGAATTCTGTCTAAGGGGGTGGGTCTTGAAAATATTTTTAAAATTAATTTTGCCTGAAATACAATGAAGCCCTTTGATCTGTGTACTGAGATTATTTTTCACTCCAGGAAGTTTTTCTTGTTCATATTTTAGCTTACTGCTTTTGTTCTGCTTGATTTATTTCTCAAAAATATCTTTAATTAGCAGGTTGAATTACTGACTCAGCTTTTCTTTCACCAGTTTCAGTTTTTTGTCCTGTTTCTCAGCCTTCTACAGCCCCTCTGTACTACCAGTTAGATATTTTTCAGTTTTAATTCTGGTTTTTAATATCTCCACTGTAGATTATTACTGATTGTTTTTAGTATGTTTGCAACCCTTTCTTTGCCTCAGTCAGTTCTTTTTCATCTAAGCTTGTTAGTACTGATAATGACTACTGTTTAGTAAATACTTACTGCATGCCCAGGCTGTTTTGGTGCTTTTCCTCTACTTTTCCCATTATTGGTCATGTTTTAGTCATTAAAACTCCAAGTAGCCTTGTGAAATAGGCTTCTTTATCCCTATTTTACAAATGAAGAAACCAAAAGTTAAAGAGGTCAAGTGATTTGCCCAAGGCCGCTGCTATGGTCTGAATGTTTGTATTCACCCAAAATTCATATGTGGTGGTGTTGGAAGGTGGGGCCTTTGGGAAAGGATGAGGTCATGAGGGAGGACCCCTCATGAGTGGGATTCATGCTTGTGTAACAGAGGCACCGGAGAGATCTCCAGCCCCTTCCCCCATGTGCAAACAGAGTGAGAAGGGGTTGGCTGTGAACCAGGAGAGGGCTCTCACCAGAAGGTGACCATGCTGATGCCTTGATCAGGTACTTCCCTGCCTCCAGAACTGTGAGAAACAAATTTCTGTTGTTCGTAAGCCACTCAGTCCATGGCATTCTGTTATACAGCCAAATGGAGTAAGAGCCACACATCTAACAGATGGAAGAGCCAGAATTCAAACCCAGATCACCTTGAGGTCAGCACCTCTTAAGCCTAACCAGCTGTGCTTTTACATCGCATCTCTTCCTTTTGTCTCAGCCTGTTTTCCCTAATCTCTCCTTTTTGGCTTTCTACACTTCTGTTCATAGAATCTATGCTTTTCCTGAATCTTTCTAAACAGAACTTTTCTAAAATCTTCATTTTCATAGTAAATCTTTACCAGCTGTATACGTTTCCTCTGCGTGTGAACAGTGGAGGATCTGTCCACCCAGAGTGCCCGGCTGTCTCGGTCTCTGGCCACTGTTCCCTGCTTGATTCCTTCTCACATCTGTAGCTTGAGGTCAGGTTGATGCACATGACTCTCTCAGTTCCCAGCGCCTTGACAGGCACTGAGTCTCCTACACTCTAGTGAACCTGACTGACCACTTGACATTTTCTTCTCCTTGGGCTGTCTGGTTCTTTGGCATGACTTCCAGACTCTTCCTGTCTCCATACCTTCAGGGCTTTATTTCAGGGGCACTGCCAGGGTAGTGTGCCCCACTGCCAGACCCTGTCTTCTCCTGCCCATTGTTTTCTGGGAGTTGTGATCTCTAAGTGCAGACAGAAAAATCGAGAAGGTAGTAATCCTCTGGTTATGTCAAAAATTTACACTGTCCCCTCCTGGGCTGCCTTCCTGCCTCTTTTCAGGTAGGCAGGTGGCTCCCCATCATGAGGCAAACAGGGGAGACCAGCCCTTGTTCCTTCAGCCCACCTTCTCCAACTTATGGAAATTTCTTGAAGGTTCCTTCTGGCATTACAGGTTGCCAGAGTCTTGGTTTCTCGCATGAGTTTTCGTCTTGTTCTAACTCATCACAACATGATATTATTCATCTTATTCTGTATCTGTGTTGTTTTAGCAGGATATTGGTTAATTAGCAGCTATTAGGAAGATACCATTTTATTTATTTATTTTTAACTTTTTTTGCAGGGGGCGCAGGGGAGGAGGTAATTAGGTTTTTATTTATTTATTTTTAATGGAGATACAGGGGATTGAACCCAGGACCTTGTGCATGCTAGGCACGCGCTCTACCACTGAGCTATACCCTCCCCCCTCAAGAAGATACCATTTTAACCTGGGATCTTATCGCCACGGCCGAGCTTTATAGTTGCTAAACTCTAGGAATTGTCACAGAAGTCTGACCCTGAATAAAATGGGCTAAAATTAGGGCCAGCTCTGAAGCAACTAGATCGTGAATTAGAACTCAGAAAACTGATTCTAAAACCTTGAAAGGAAAACAGAGATCCATCTCAGCATCTTTATGCAGCCATTATATATTTGTATCAACTCTTTTCAGAATAACCATTTCACTTACATTTAGGAGAGAGGCTGACTGTAAGGGGAAACGGAATTTGCAGTTCTTCCTCTGGAGACTTTTTCCGTGTTTATTGACAATTTCATTGCCTGAAAGCAGAATTTAATAATGTGTTATAATAATATGATTAAAACCCAAGGAAACAGGCCCAAGATCTGGCTGATTATAGAGTGGTGATTCATTTGTTCCAGTTTTCTCACTTTACTTCACTTAGCACTGCTCTTCTTTATAAGCATAAAAATACTGGGTACCTCCCAACAAATAGCTGTTGAATCCATTGGTGTAGAAAACCCTGACCTACACTGTCTTCTTCGTATCACGCTTATATTAGTGAGAAACATGAAATAATCTTTGTCCTCATGCTATGAGAGGCAGCCTCTCCCTGAGTTTATAATTAATGGAAACTATGTGTTGAACTGAGCACATTTATTGACTCAATTGCAAGCTCTCCAATGTGCTTGGGTTTACTTTCTCCTCTTGTTTTGCTCTCCATTTTAAAGGTCACATTTAAAACGGATCTATTTCTTAGACCGTACATGTCTCGCAGAACTCATTGGAGCCACAGTCACAGCAAGAGGAAGGGGCTGAAATAAAGTCAGGTCTCCCCAGGTTACAGATGCCAATGCACGTAGGCAGCGGGAGGAGGAGAGAAGGGACTGGATGGCCTAGGAGTTACTAGTTTCTGAACCAGCAGAAAGTGGATTGTGTTTCAGGTGGTTCTGGTCTGGGATTTTAAAAAAATCAATGTCACTCATTATAGATGGGAGATAAAAATGTAGATTTCGAAGAGGGACCAGTATTTTGAGTTGACAAACAAAAGCTGTGTGTCGTTTATACTCATGCCTTCCAGAGAGGAGTAATGGAGATTTACTCTGTGGTAGGTTTTTTTTTTTTTTTTTTAAGAAAACAAAAAAATGAGAGTGGCTAAATTTTAGCTACCAAAGAACCCAAACAGTCTCATTCTTCCCCTTTCATTCTCCACGTGTGGGGTTCTCCTCGAGGCAGTGGACCGCTTGCTGTGCCTGTGTGCGAACTGCATTTGAAACAAGGCATTTGCTCCCCAAATGGAGAGTTCCAGGGCTGCATTTGCCGGCGTTCTGTCCCAGATTCCTCTCCACTCTGGGTTTAGACAGTGATTGCTGTGGTTTTCCGACTTGATCCGAGTCCCCCTCTTAGCGGAGAAAAGGCCGCGTCTCCTCCTTTCCCAGGAGTTTAAGGAGACTTGCTTTTCCAAGGAGGGCCTGGGAACCGGGGCCAGAGCTCTTCGCGGGAGACAGCTCTGCTGTGCTTGGCCTCAAACAGGCTGCTCACCCTTTGCTTTTCCCCCTGCCAAGCCTAAAAACAATAAAAATACATTTGAAAAAGTCCCCATCGTTTCTCTTGCTGACTTTGGCATTTCGGTACAAAGCATCAACAGAACGTTGTATACAGAAGTCTGCCTTCCAGGCTTGTTCCCTTCTTACAGAACAATTCTTAAACTAGCAGGGGCTCTTTTTTCATGTTTTCTTAATGAGAAAATATTTCAGAGGTTATTGGCACCACAGGTTGATTCCTTTCTGGCGGTTTTCACTCTTAACCAGCGGTAATCTCCAGGATCTTGTTCCTGTTTCTCTTTCACAGTAAGGGCCGCATCAGATCCACCTCTCCCAGGATGACTGTTCCCAGTACAGTGATTTTGTTGTTGTTGTTATCATTTCCATCCCAAAGCACTTTCTTATTTGTGCAGAGTTTTAAAAAATAAAACTTGCTTCAAAAATCTTCACACACATTAAAAGTGACATCCACTGCTGTGGAGACTAGCAAATAACCCCAGAGTTTTATCTGTTTTCAAAACAGCCTGTGATCTGGTAACGTACTCTGAGAAACACACATTAGTCAAAAGTGTAAAAGTGGCCGTGACGGGAGAAGGGAATACTGTATTTGGACTGAGAATGCTGGCTCTGTGGTGCTACTGTAGAATCCCACTTTGATGTCTTGTTTAGTGTTAGAAGGTCCTTCTCAAGTCCAGAGATAGTAGAGCAGGCTGAATGGTGAGGTCCATTGAAAATCTCGTCCCCAAAATGCCCTGTGTGCAGTCTATGCAGCTCACATTGTGAGTCCCTGAAGGGAGTGGTGTGATTGGTGTCTATGGTGGGGTGTGGTCATCAGGCTGTCACCAAGCGAGGCCACCTGACCAGGTGAGTCATCATTTTCTTGACAACAAGAATTAATCAGTTAATAAGCATGACTCAGTTTTATTTAGGACAATGCACTGGTCCTGAGGAGAGCGCAAAGCTAATGATGTGAGGCCTAAGTATCGTGTTCCCTTGGAGGGGAGGTGGAGGCCAAACAAGTGTCTGGTTTGGAGACGCCCTTTCCCATGTCTGGGGCTCTCGAAGGACTTGTGTTTATTCCCTGACCTCCAGGCTGAAAAATCACTCAGTGAAGGAGAAATGTTACTGAGGGCAGGGAAAAGTCAGCAGGAGGACAAAGGGGCTGTGGAGCCACTGGTCCAGCGCAGTGCCCAGCACAGGACCGGGATGTGTTTGCCGGTGGAGAACTGGGCGTGCATTCGAGGTACAGCAACATACCCACGTACCAATGGGCCGCAGGTCAAAGTTGAAGAGGGCGGAATGGAATGATGCAGGCTGGAGGAGAGAGCCTCTGGATCAGGGTCAGCAAGGGAGGCCTCACTGAGGCGATGGGATGTAAATTAAACTGCGCCTGAGCAATGGGTAAGGTATCCGTAGGTGAATGGAAAGAGAGGGCAGGACGTTCTGGGCATGGAGAGTGCATGAGCGGACCGGCCGGAGGAGGGAAGCAGAAGCGTATTCTGGGAGTGGTGGCTCGGCCAGTCTGGCCTTCCCGTGGGCGTTCAGAGGGCCATACAAAACCACAGATGTGTCCTCCTGGGATGTTAATTTTGCTTGAATATATAGAAGGAAAATTATGTAACTTAACTAGTTAATAATGTGAAACATTTTGATTGTAAAAGAAATGAGGCAAATTATGAAACAGAACACAATTAATTTCATGGATTTTTTTTTTTAATGTTCAAAGTCTCAAGTTTCCACCCTTGATCCTTTGATGGAAGAATTTAAAATTCTTTAAAGGAGAGCAACTCCATTCATTCGCAAAAAATTGCTCGTGGATCCTTACCTAGAGCTTGGGGTGGGAGCTGTGGTTCCCCCGAAGTGCCTGTGGGAGGTGGGGCAAGCAGTCCAGCCCTTGGCCAAGTGGCCCAGGATTTTGCTCAGCTGTTAGAAAACCCCACATGAGGCTCTGTGACACTGTGTACCTCAGGTAGAAAATCTTGATGGTGGTTAGTGCGGCTCCCCCTGAAGGATGAACCTCTGTCCCACACAACAGACATGAGGAATCTCTGTGCAAAGGTCTGGGCCGTGGATGGAGTCTCCGCTCTTGCTAAGAATACAGGGCGTCCTGGCCGCCTTGGTCTCCCAGCATCATGGAATGAAGTGTCTTCAGGGGCACTTTCTAAGTCTTCAATTTCCTTTTCTTTCTCCCCTGCTGGTTCTAAGCCCTAAATTCCTGTCTCAGCTTCTCCAGCCCCCCCAGCTTCCTGCTCTCCTCACGTCCTTGCCCCCACACTATTCCTTTGTTCTCAGGATGTTTGGGTTGTGAATGATCAGGCAACTTAGATCACAGATTCTGTTTTTCCTGGGCAAAGGCATAACCCTCCTCTTCAAAGCTGTCTCCAGCTTTTCCCAGTTTTGAGAAGGCCACAAGCAGCCTCTCCAAGCTACGGTGGCATCTCAGAGGCCAACCAAGGCCAAATTGTTGGTGGATTAAAGAGCTTCTAGACCTTTCTTTACTAGTGCTGTTTCAATTTTCATGTTTTCTGGCATATATCAAATTGACCTTATTATAAAATTTTTTTGTTATAACACCAAACTCTGCCCAATGTCATAAATAGCTTTCTTATACCATGGTCATGTACTCACAAGTTAAAGGAGTTAAGAAAATGCCAAGAAGAACCCAATACTAAATAGCACACTAGCCTTCATTATTTGGGGAGAAAAAGATCTAGATCTGGGCTGTCCAGTAGGTGGCCACTCACCACAGATGGCTATTGAATATCCAAAATGTGGATAATTTGAATTAAGATGTACTGTAAGTGCGAAATACTTAGTTTCAAAGGCTTAGTATGAAAAAAGAATGTAGAATAATATCTCAGTAATCAGTTGAACTGATCCTTTTTAATATATTGGGTTGAATAAAATATATTATTCAAGCTAATTTTAACTGTTTCTTTTTACGTTTTTAAAATGTGGCCACTAGAAAATTTTAAATTGCATATGTGGCTCAGATTATACTTCTATTGGACAGTGTTGCTCTAGATTGTGACTTTGCAATAATTCATAACTCATGGAAGTTCCCCAGGGATTTTTAATTGAAAATTTTCTCCCTTAATGATCAGGTGAAGCTGGGAATAACACATAGTAGACTGTAGGTTTCTATGAGGCAAAAGCTGTGTCTGTTAACCTCCTTGTTTGGAGATATGAACGGTGAGGTCATTTTGCTTAGGAGGCTCATAAACTGGCTTTGAAGGCATTTCCAAAAACAGTTTTGAGCATTGACAGCATTATTGAAATAAGGGTATTGCCTTCCATTGATTCCACTGAAAGATGTGGTTCATTTAGGTTCATAAATCAGAAGTTGGAATGTTCAAAAAAAAAAAATAAAGAAGGCAGTCTCATTACTGGAAGTCCATACCTCCAGTGGGTCGTAGCGTGTAGAAACACACTTGGGCGAGAACCAAGATCATACCTATTATTATTTTATAAAAGCAGAGTGCAACATGGTGGAGGTAAAAGGGGGAAAGAAGGTCTTCTCCAACTGCTCTAAAGAAAACCCCAAATATTTAACTCATTTGCTGTGATGTGATAACACTTCCCTCCTGGTGCCAGAAGAAATATTGTTTCAACATAGAACAAATAGGATTATGGGACCATGAATCAGCATATTATTAAATGCCCATATTGTAGAACATTTTCTTTGAAATTTTAATCATTAGTACTTACATAGGTTGAAGATACTCTCAAGGCCTCTGTATCCATTTTCCATTTTCTGAATTATCACCGTCCTAGTGTGTGTGAAGCGGTGGTAGCTCAGTGTGGTTCCATTTTCAGTGATCTTTTTCTATTTTAAGATTACGCTGTCTTTTTTGGGACAAGTTCGCTATTCGGAAAAGTATTTCTCCATAAAATAGAAGTAGTCTTCTCCAAAAAAGAAAAATTTTTTTAAAGATTTTTTTTTTGAGAGCAGTTTACATTCACAGCAGGATGAAGAGAAAGATACAGAGATTTCCCACATCCTCCCTGCCCCCACACATGCATGGCCTCCCCCCTTATCGACATCCCCCACCAAGGTGCTATTGCTTCTTAAAGTCTTTAAAATGTTCCCTTTGCTGTACTGCCACATTATCTTCTAATTCTCTGGAGCAGAGGAGAAATAATTATCACCTTTCTGTAAATAGGGATATAATCACAAGGGAGGTGATTTGTTGGAAAAGCGTACGTGACCAGTAACAGAAATGGTTTGAAAATGTAGATCTTTTGCTTTCCGTTCCAGCTACTACATTCATAGTATCACATGGCTGGCTGAGTACTCAAGTGTCTTTTGTACTTGAGAACAAGCTGTTCTGAAAAGTGGGAATGCATGTCTTATTTTCAGGTAGACTTCCTTGTATTAAATCGTACACCATGCTTTGTTCAATAGTACAGTTATTTATACAGTGTTTAGAAAGTTGAGAGGTAAATTGAATTCCTGATCTGGGTACTTTAATTACTTTCTTCCAAACGTAATTAAAAAAAATATATATTTAGGCATCTTTGCTGGCTTCTTGGAGGCTGAGTTGCTGTGAAGCTCTGAAGCCTTCATGATCACATCCCACTGCTTTATTTGTCAGCTCATATTCCTGTGGCATTAATCAGTCTTATCGCTATGTCTGACTAAAACCCAATGGCATTTATCTTCTCTGCAGGAATTTATTTACTTTGCTCTTAGATATGGCCGTTCCTTTGTTGTTAATCTTTTCTCAAGTCTTGAAGCTCAGATTGATTTTGGAGCTTCAGCAAGATCACTTGTTACACTGAGTGCAGAAACCGAGTTCCTGTGGATTCGTGCATGGTCTGTGTAACCATCAACCAGGGATCCTGCTGAGAATTGTAAATGAGAAAGAAGTGATGGGTTGTGATAATGAGACTCAAAGTCTGAGGATTCAGAAAGGAGCAGACGTAAGCAGTCTCTTCCTGGGAGACACCCAGTCAGCCAGCCAGCGTTGGTCTCCTTAAGTGTTCAAGAGCTTGAAAAATGTATAGAATACAGAGAGTATGTTAACGGTCAGTGGCTCTTTCTTATATCCCGAGTGCTGAGTAAGAAGAAATGTAGTTTGGAAAAGAAAAATGATTTAAAATGTTGGTCTTTCAGGACAGTGCTTTGCTTTTCAGGTTCCGTGCTGTTATCTCAACTCGAATTCAGTCTGTTCCCTGAAGCACGTTCTGCTCTTGCTTTGTCTCCTTTACTCCCTGGGCCTTGGGCATACATTGCTCATCATAGGAACTTAGTAAAGGACCTCGATTTTCTCCCAACGCAAAGGAACACACCAAAACTGAGACTACGTTTTAACTTCAAAAGGCTGCCCAAGTCAGATGCCCGATAGAGCAGTATAATACGCCAAAAAAGATTCCAGTTTCAGTCAACATAGAACTCCCTGGAAAATCAACTTCTTGGCGTGTTGGGAACAGGGAAAGGGTAGGAAGCCCGGTCTGGGCCAAGCCAGGAATAGGGGGCTGAGTTGAGTATAGGACCGGCACCAGAAGGTTGGTGAAGAGTCTGATTTGGGCTGGAAGACATGGCAAGTTTGAGACCCATCTTGGAGAGACAGTGTAGCAGACAGAGGGGCTGTGTAATCAGACAAACCTGAGTTCACATCCCATCCTGCCACTTAGCAATTGGGTGACTGGGTAAATTACTTTTCTGAGCATCAATATTCTTGTCTGCAAAATGGGGATAAAGCTTAGTCACAGGACTGTTGTGAGAATTAAATAATACAGTTCATGTAAAGCACCTGATGCCGGCCTGGGCTAAGGTAGGGGTTTAATCATGGCAGCTACCATTCTTACTATCATCACTGGCTGAGCTTTTGCCTTCGGCACTAGTTGGGGAGGACACCACAGCAGACATCTCTGGGCAATATGTTGGACAAATGTTGGATCTGTGTTTAGGTTGAAGCAGGACCCCGTTCAGTCGTGCTACATGAACAGAGCCCAGAATCTCCTAAAAGAGGAGATTCATAAGGGCTGGGCAGGCTGTTGGAATGTGCATTTGGAAACAAGGCAGAGGCCTACACATAACACTGCAGTTGAGGGTGGGTGGGAGTCGGGTGGCAGGGAAAGCCGTAGACTCCAGTGTGGCATCTCAACGTGCAGAGCCTGGATCTGCACCCAGGCAGGCTGGGACAGGCAGGAGCAGATGACCCAATAGTCAGTTTCCGTCTGTAAGTATTACTGAAGTTCTTAAAACCATTGAATTGTGACACTTCGATTGTAAGCCTTTCCCAGAATGTGAGCGGTGTTAGTCTCCATGTTCAGATGAGGAGATGGGTTCAAAGGACAGTGAGTGATCTGTAGTTAAAAGCAAAGCCATAAGTGCATCCTTTGATTCTAGGCTTTCATTTAGAAACCACACTTATTAAGACAATTGTCACAGATGCCTCTGCATCACGGCGGATCCTCGCAGCCTCACATCTTGCTCCAGCTGCTGCTCTAGTGACCACTTTAAAGCAGGCTTTGGTCATCTTCTCACATGGCAACCACTGTGCCTTGTCCTGAGCCCACATCTTCTCTAACACTGAGAGACTCACATGTGCGTAACCCATGTGCCAGGAGTTCATCCAGCCTGTGGGGCCACCCTCACTCACTGGGAGCCAGGGGGTAAATGTTTCCCCCAGATGTTCCCCAGAGTGACAGTTCTGAGATGAATATCATCATGGTTCTCAAGGGTACCAGTGAGACTGAGCATGAGTCACCTGGGGCAGCTTTCCCCTCCTCTGTTCAACCCCAGCCTCTCACTCCTGCCCCTGGGGATCACTGCCAGAACCAACTACCGGCACGCAAGCTGCTGCTCTTGATCCAAGCAGAGACAGTGTCAGAAAGCATTTACTCACAGCCCCAAGTTCATACTGACTCCCATTGTCTTCATCAAATCATAGCACGTTGGAGTTAGAAAGGCTGAAAATCTCATACTCTGCATATTGAGCCCCAAAGGGTTTCAGTGACTTCCTGTGGTCACACAGTTAGGCTGAGGCAGATGTGGGTGTAGGACTCTGATGCGATTTTTTGGCTATTGGTCTTCGCTTTACAATGCTCACTCATTCTGTTATGTGCTGGCTGTCAAGCCATGTGGGCTTCCAGCAAGAGGAGAATTTGTGGCTATAAAACTTGGCTAAGGAAGCACTGATGAAAGTTGGTTTCTGGATACCTGAGGAGCCACGGAAGGCTGAATGTAATGAAATTGACTTTGCCCAAATGAATACACTGAAAAGACAGACGGGGAAGGTGGTGTAATATGAGCTGGCTAAGGAAGGAAATTAGGACTTGGTGGAGGGTTGTTGAGATATGGTAAAAAAGAATGAAATATTACCATTTTCAGCAACATGGGTGGACCTGGAGATTATCATACGAAGTGAAGTAAGTCAGGCAGAGAAAGACAAATACCACATGATATCACTTATATGTGGAATCTAAAAAATGATACAAATGAATTTATTTACAAAACAGAAACAGACTCACAGACATAGGAAGCAAACTTAGAGTTACCAAAGGGGAAAGGGTGGGGAGGGATAAATTAGCAGTTTGGGATTAACAGATACACACTAGTATATATTATTTTTATTTAAATATATATGTGTGTGTGTGTATACACTTGAATCACTTTGCTGTACAACTAACATAATATGATAAATCAACTGTACTTCATTTGAAAAACTGTTCATGTCCTTTGCATATTTTTAAATTGGATTATTTGTTGTTTTGTTTTGTTTTTGCTGTTGAGTTGTATGAGTTCCCTGTGTATTTTGAATACTAACCTCTTATCAGATACGTGGTTTATCCTATTCTGTAGATTGCCTTTTCATTTTGTTGGTTGTTTCTGCTGCTATGCAGAAGCTTTTTAGTTTGATACAGTCCCATTTGTTTATTTTTTTATTTTATTCCTTATGCTTTTAGTGTCCTATCCAAAAAATCATTGCCAAGACCAAAGTCAAGGGGTTTTTCCCTGTTTTCTTCTAGGAGCTGTTGGTTTCAGGTCTTGAACTGAAGTCTTTAATCCATTCCAAGTTAATTTTTGTGAGTAGTGTAAGATAGGGGTCCAGTTTTACTCTTTCACATGTGACTACCCAGTTTCCTAGTGGTTACCATTTTGAACAGCTCAGTTTTACTGGAACTGAGTTGATAAGATGATTGGTGGTTGCTGGCAAGTGTAATGCTTGAAATTGAGATTGTGGAAGGTTTGCAAAACTTGTCACTGCAAGGTCCTAAAGTGACTCCGAGAGTATTAATTGCTATAGAATGGTGGGAGATAAGATCATTGAAGGGGGGAAGGTGTCAGGTCACTGAGGGTTTTGGAAAAATCATCTGTATCAATATTGAAATCACCAAGGATTGTGACAGGAGTGGTACTGGAGAGAATGGCAGGATGCTAGGTGCTGAAATCTTCAAGGAATGTGGAAGGATACATCCAGGAGTCTGTAAACACCTACAAGAAAGTAGTTGAGTCAGTGGTGTAGTCTGATGGCATGAACTTCAGACCTGGAGGGAGAGGCGTGGTGGGCAGGGAGGAGGGTGGGGAAAGTTAGGGAATGCAGTGATGAGCAATGAAGCTGTAGAGGATGTGGTGTCCTCAGGGGAGAGCCAGATTTCAGTCAGAGCCAGGAGTCCTAGAAGTAGGAACTTCTGCTGACGACAGTCTGTGAGGAGCAAGGAGAAAGAGTTTCAGGTGCTGAGAGGTTAGGATGTGGAGTCAGATCACCAGGTATGCAGAGCTCTATGGAAATGAGGGTCCAGGTGTTGAGAGATGATCTTCCCTGACCTGCTGTTGGAGGTGTGGGTCATCGCTACTCACCTAGCCTCATCATCCACTGATGCACCTGTCCAGGTACCTGCTCAGGTAGCCTGTGGCCAGAGGGTAGAGGACTGGGACCTAAGTCCACAGTATATCTTTGGACCCCTCACTTCTGTCCTGTCTCTTGTTGTAGACATGTTTCTGATTATTTCATAGTAGTCTTGTTCCAGATCAATGACTTAATACAGAGTTCATTTAAAAATAATAACATTTTATTTTTTGAACCCATAATGCACGAAGTACAAAATTTTTAAGGGTACAAAATTGGGTGAAAAATAAGTTTGTCTACCGACTGCAGTCCTCCAGCCTCCCGGTTTCTTTTCCCAGAGAACACCACGGTTACCAGTTCCAGAATTCATTTGTAGTAGGGGCTCTTCTGCCCTGATATTCGCTCCTCCTGCCTCTTGGGGCTTGGGGTGTGAAGGAGCCTTTTTCTTTTGACAATGTCTTCATGCTTTCCAGTACAATGGCTTGCTAAGCAGGAGTCTGGACATTAAGATGCAACTTCGAATCAGCCAATGCTCTGAATGCAGGTGCAGTCTTGTGGTTGCCTTATTGGAAAGCCCTTGATTTCTGAGCTCTAACAACTGCATATAACCCCAAGTCTCTGCCATCCTTAATGGGGTGAGTAGACTCTTCCATTTTTCATCTACCCAACAAATATTCACTGGTTCCTCTATGCAGGGCTTCATGCTAAGCACACAATAGTGAATCCCACTTGACCAGACTCCCTCAGACATTTGGACTGTCCTTGATCATTTCTGAAGTCCATCCCAGGCTCGTTGTCAGCAGTGGCAGTCTCTCCAAATTCAGGAACCACCAGGATGTTGCAAATGCGCTGCCATTTTGGGGTGAGTAGACATCATCTGTACAGAGTAAAGACTGTGTGATCCCCACAGAGTGCCCTGTCCCCAGCACTCTCCAGTCTGGGCTGTCACAGGCTCACTGGCACGTACGTGGTCACTCTAACTTGCTGTCACTGCAGCAGGCTTTCCCATGAGGCCTCTGGAGCACCATTCTCCCCACCCCACCTTCACTTTCTTCTCCCAGACTGGAGAATGGGGTTCCTAATTTCCTATATTGAAACTCTGCCCATCTGTAGAATACCTCACACTTAAGACAACCTCAGAGCTCACCTGAGTCTGTCTTATTCCTGCTCCTCTACCACCTACAGAAATGCAGCATTGGCAGTGTCATGCAGAATACAAAGGGTTAATGAAGGTACCCTTCATCAGCAGAGGAGTGAAACAAACAAAAGGGCTCAGGCACTTCATGCTTCTGTGAAAACCCAATTAGCACCCTTTCACGGTTGTAATTTCTAATTACTTTTGAAACTGAGAAAAAATGTGTTTTTGCTAATTAGATAGTTATTTGGTAGTGACCTTTTGATGAAGAAAAATTGCTTTGACTAAAAATGTCTGGAGAAGAATTACTTAATTGAATAAATCACTATTATGCTAACATTTAAAAAAAAATCAGACATTAAGATCTTGAAAGATTATAATTTTCATACTAAACCATACAAGAAATACCAAATTGGGTTGAAAGTTCTTCAAGTGTGTGTGTGCACATGAAATCAAGGTTTTTGTCACCCAAAATACGTAGGACTAATTAATGTAAGATGTTAACAGTAGGAGAAACTGGGTATGGGGTCTATGGGGACTCTGTTCTACATTTGCAAGTTTTCTGTGCTTCTAACGGTATTCTAAAATAAAAAGTTGAATATGTATATATATTTGAAAGGCCCTTAAAAATCAAATTAGATGCAGTCTACAATAAACTAAAAGGGAACATCCCTGAAAAGTTTCCGTAAGTATAATTCCACTTAAAATAATTCCACTTCATTTAGAAAATTGACACTATGTGGCCTTGCTAAGGCTCCTGACTCCATCTAGGAGGAAAGAAGCATTAGGAGGTGAGGAGTGGCAGTCTTAGCTCCTAGTAGTGCCGTCAGAAATCCCCGATGTGCAAATACATTAGCTAGGAAACTGCGTGTGGAATATTTAGTTGCCATGTACAAGGAGATACTTTCCCAAGAGAAACAATAAATCTTCTGTTTACTAGTAAATCTACTCTTTATCTCAAACTTACAGTTAAAAACTATGAATTAATTGTCTTGAGGTTTGAAAGGAAGTTTCATGAAGCTGATGGGCCAACCTGAGGAAGTGTGGTGACTTTCTCTTGATTTGTTCCATTGCAAGTTTCTAAGAAATTAACTGATTTTGGCCAAATTGAAGAGTATTTGGTTTTCCTTGATTCCCCTCAAACCTGTGGTTTAATTTGCTACCTTTAAACACAACTGCATTCAAGAAAGGATTTCAAATGGTTATGTATGCTATCATATAAATACATTTCAATAAAATTAAGTAGGTATGTGGCACAGATAATGGGAGAAAAGTGGGGATGATTATAAAATTTGATTTGACATTTCTGTGTGGTTGATTGCCAGGCATCATTTAGCTTGCATTTTTCTTGACTAATTATCAGCAATATAGTTAATACAATATTTTATTTTTTAAAAACCTTTTTTGGGAGGGGGAGATAATTAGGTTTACTTATTTATTTACTTTTAGAGGAGGTACCGGGGATTGAACCCAGGAACTTGTGCATCCTAAGCATGTGCTCTACCACTTGAGCTATACCCTCACCCCCAATACAATCTTTAATTTAAAAGAAACTTTGGCATGATGTATCCCACTACCCTAATATTGTATTAGAGAGGGCCTTTGAACCTGAGTTCCCTCTGTATAGAACTCTCCTCATCTTAACCTTCCCAGGGCTTATGCCTTGTCATTTTAAGTCTCAGTTCACAAGTCAACTCCTCGTCTGATGTTGCCTTCCCTGTTCCCACACTGTCTATCACATCACAGCGTTGGCTTTCTTCATAACACTTATCACAGCACACTTACCACATCATCTTGTGTGTTTGGTTTTTTTCTTTACTGGTTTGTCACCTGCCTTCCTCATCCAAATTAAGCTCCAAGGGAGCAGGGGCATTGTCTGTCTTGTTCATTACTCTAGCCCTGTGCTTGGCACGCTGCACATAGTAGGTTGATATTTTAACGTTTGCAACGTGTTTGTGTAGGTATATGTGCATGTGTAATTCCTGGTGGAAAACAGGCTGGAAAGATCCCCCTCCCACACTCTCCCCACTAGGGATGAGTAACCACCTCCAGGTACTAAGTCCTTCCCTCATTCCTTACTGTTTCTGATTTCCTTAGACACTTACATTGCTTTTAGGGCATGATGAATGATACAGTTTAATAGGGAAATGATAAAGCTCAAGGAGAAAACTTGGCCGTAAGGTAACATTTTTATCTACAGGAAAAATTAATGTTCTAGGCTGCCTTCTTATCTTTTGGTTTTTGTCAGTAAGAGAAGAATAACTTGGGGTGACATAGGCAGTTTGGGGGTAGGGTTCCTGGAGGTGTTATCTCGGTGACCTCTTGTACTACCCAGATATTCCCGGAAGACAGGCAAGTTTAATGTTTTACCACAATAACCCAGAAATTTGATCAAAAATCTGCTCTTGGCTTTAGACTAAAGAAAGCTTGTCCATGTGCCCAGACCTAGTCTTCTTCACTCTGAAGTGGAACAGGCTGGGGAGGTGCTTTCTCCTTGTGCCAAAAATCAGGGCATCTTGATGTAGCTGGCTGCTTATTGGCCTTGGAACTCGCGTGGGAAGCCTTTGCAGACCTGCTGAGATCCTTATAAGAAACGTAGGCTAGACTGTGTGAGCATTATTATTTGTTCACACATGAGATGTTCATAAATATCTGGGATATTTTGAATTTTGTGGAAGTCATGCCTCACTTGCCACACGTTATCCTCACCCCAAATTTCAGTTTCCTATTAAAACTACAACGACTCATTTATCTTAGTGTTAGCTTGCCTTGGACTGACTTGAACAAAATGCTTTACTTATCATGATCCTCGATGTAGCGGGTCTTGTCCTGGGAGCGCTGGTTTCCTTTTAGTTACAGTATCCACACAGCTCTGAAAAGTCCCTTGTGCAGCTCAAAAAAAGAAGCCGAGGGCCTAGGTATATAGGCTAGATAAATTGTGTCAGTTTTAACTGAAGTGGCAGCCATTGTTACTTGGTCAGGTAATTATCAGATAACTCAAGAAGGTATCCAGGAAATGAATGGGAAACAGAAACCATACAGAATGCACGTTGATAGTGAAGACCACATTTATTTGAGAAAAGGGGACATGCTACCAGCATTGAACCATGCCTCTTCTAGTTAAAAATACACAGGTAAGGAGTGCAGAGCAAGCTCAAGAGCTGAAGAAAGTAGTCTGTTGGTTGGCACATTACCTAAAAAATTAACAGGCATGTTTAATATCCGTAAAAGGACTTTCATGGAGTACAATGAATATACAGTATCTCAGTGCCATCGTATGGCTTTGAGTATTTGGGGCCACTCCGTTCGGGTACACGGGCCGCCCTGTTCCAACATAGTGTGGCTTAGACAAAGACTGGGGGAGACTTCGAGGGCTTGTTTCATTTTATATTTTTTAATAATTTGGGTCTAAAGTGTTACTTTTCTCTCTGAAAAATGTACTTTCCGGTTCATTTCTTTCTTCTTTGTAAATTAACTTGTAAAATAATACTTTCTGACCTTTGGTTTGCCAGAGTAGACTTTATTTATACAATGAACCACACTTATTTTAGATTTAATATTAGCTTTCAAAAGAAATCCTTAGAATTCTCATTCATTTATTTAAAATTAATCATGCTTCTGATAAAAAAAAGTTAATATGTGATCATGGTAGAAAACTAGAAAACTATTGAAAGGCATGAAGAGGAAACTGTGAATTATTCATTATTCTACTGCCTGAGGTAATACTTAACTCTCTGTGGCAACAATTTCTCTGATACTAAAAATTATTTTAAAACATAAGTTTTAGCCATTGCCATCATTTTAAGAAATCATGCTCTGGGTGACTCCAGCTAGAAAAGAGAGGGTTTTCGGTTTTTTGTTTTTTGGGTTTGTTTTTTTTTTGCTAAAGTTTTTGGTACCTTAATCTGATATTTTGGCATCAACACTTATACGTAGTGTCAGAGAATAATTGTGATGTATCTAAGATGGCAAGTCTGTACATTTCAGCTCCAAGCATGAATATACAACACTGAGCCTGTGGTGAAATGTGGCGCAAGAGACTCTAATGCACTTTTGTAAAATAAACAGATAGAAGGAACCAGTACATTTGTGTCTGATCATAGTCTGAGAAGCATGAGAATCAAATGAAATAAATAGGTTCCTTCATACAACAGGATAGGAAAAATACTGAGTCCACCCCAAACTTTTGCTTTTGTCTGTGACTCAGCCTACTTTGTGATAGTCAAAGTGAATTAAGACTGCCCTTTGAAAGCCTGGTTCCCATCATGCTTTTGGCTGGTAAGAAAAGGACTGGTGGGGGAGGCACTGCCCTGGCTTGATCAGGAAACATTCGTGGATCCCACTGGCTCACTGAGACCTGTCCCCTCGCTCTCAGTGTGTTTTCAGTAACCATGAAAAAAGCTTTTAAGTGATCAAAATGACACATTGATTCTTCTTTCTGATGCCTCAAATATTCTTTCAGAACAGCTGCTTGAAAAATAATTTCTGATTGTATTTTTTTTAATCAAGAAACAGGAGTGGACAGTGGTATTGTGAATTGACCCCAAGAGAAATAAGTTCCCATAACATGTAAGTGCCCTAGTCAGATAGTTGGAGAAGCTCCTGTCTGATCTCTGTTCCATAATATGTGCTCAAAACATACCTTCTCCTTGGCTGTGTGATGCCATGTGGTCTGGCTGAAGGACATGTTGCTGTTGCAATTATTTGGATGGGTGCAGGGCTTCCTGACCCACCTACTGTGTTGGTAAACTTGAAACCATCATGGCAAGTGTGTTTATTTGCTTTTCCCTGAAATGTGCTGTCCCTTTTTACCTCCTGCAGATTAAAACTGACAGGTCCTTTTCCTGCTAAGCAAAAACAGTGATGGGAACCAGGTGGAAGATACAGCTTTTAAAATGTAGTTTTAATTCCATCTGAGTCCCATAAAGTAGGCTGAGTCACAGACAAGCTGTGGGCCTCATCCAGTCCCTCCATGACCTCACTTTCCCTCTGACAAACCTCTCTTGGTGCAATATGGTGATCTCATGGATGGAGTATCGGAAACAGCTTACTTGAGAAGAACTTGCCTGTGAACTGTTAAGGCTGCCAGACAGCATCATTCTAGTCCATCTTTTCTCTTTTTCCTTATTCTTCAAGTACATATGGTCTTCGTGTCCTACAATAATGTTATTAACCAACCTCACCACAACCACTTAGGTTGTAGCTAGTGAAGGCCTGGTTACATAACCACTCATTAGAAGCGTGGCTTCAGACTTGACAAAAGCCTGCATTGACTCCTCAGTTTCTTAAAGTAGGTACTTTGAATGACATCACTGGCATCTCCAAGGTGATTATTAACCTTACTATTGTGTACTGAGATCTCTATTTTAAATTCTCTCTAATTACCTTTTTTTTCCCTATCCTTTAAATTATTATTGCCAGTGTAGTCAAATAATGATAGAAATCTGGATGGGCTTCAGGAAAAGAGGTTTAATTGTGGCTTTGCTTCTAACTAGCTGTGCAGTTTCTCACATGCCATTTAATCTCCCTTGACATCATTATCTTTATGTTGATTTCTAAGATACTATTTGAGATTTTGTGGTCCAGTCATGAACTCACTCTTTTCTACAGGGCAAAACACCTTATAGGCAGATTTGCAGTCTTTTCTTTATTTCCAAAGCCCCTCTCCGAAGATTTGATTCCCCAGGTGATTCTGTTGTGTGGCCAGGATGAGAAACACAGATGTAGAGTCTAGACCCAGGGACTCATTACTATAGAAATTTCTCCTTTGCCGCATTTTTCATCCTTAAGCAAAGGTCAAAATTCTGCCCTTCAGAAAATAACTACTTTTATAATTCTTTTATAATTTAATCCTCACAAAAGTTAAGCTCCAGCCATTTTCTTTATGTGACTTTAATGAATACTCTGCATTGAGTCAGTACCTACTTGTGTTCTCGCTTATTTTTCCAATCTCATTCTTCAGCCTCACTTGACAGTGATTCACAAGAACAACAAAAAAGATACAGAGTAAAACTGGTTTGACTTTAATGTATCAGCCATTAAATCTCTCTCTGCAGAAATGGTTTTCAGAGCGTGGTCTCAGAAGCATCATTGTCACCATCACCAGGGAACTTGTTAGAAATGCAAATTCTTAGGCCCCTCTCTGGACGAGAAGGTCTGGAGGTGGCACCCAGCAATCTGCGCATCAACAAGCCTTCTCCGTGATTCTGATACACGCTGCTGTTTGAGTGCTGTTCTAGGAAGAGTTTATATTTTCAGGCAGTTGGATTTTTTTTTAAAGTGTGCTCAGTTATTTGTGAAATAATCAGTGTCCAAACTTACATGCTCTGGAAATGGAAGGGAAATACATTTCTAAAGGGAATATTTCTCTGTCTTCCTATCTTTTTTGTCTTTTAGAAGTTTTCATGTTCTTTTCTGCTCTTAGAAAACCTATCCATATCTCTTCCTAGTGGCACACCAAGAAATTTGAGTCCTAAGTTAGTTCTATTATCATAGAAACTTTGATAACCAATGCTATTTAAATGGTCTGTTGTGATGCATGATACAGTCCATGGAAAGTGACAGATAAAACATTTATTTAATTTCTAGTTTTTAATTTTTTTGTTGAATCTTCCAGATGACATTCTTCTTTCTTTAGAATATAGACAAGTATTATTTTGTAAAGTTATCCTCAAACACAAATGGAATTGTTTCATAATAGACCCAGAATTTTCTCTTGTCAGAGGGAAATTTTTATAAGTTGAATGCTCTCTGGAAGATGGTACGAGTAGAAGCTAATGTCATGAATTAGAGGAGGAAGAAGAGAATAGGGCATCTGGTCCCAAGTGAGGAAACTTTGACCCAGGATCCTTCAGTGGTGGCAGAAGTAGACTCCCAGTCAAAGGCTGCCTGCTTCCAAGCCAGTATTCTCTGCACGGAATGCCACTGCCTTCAGGACTACAGCGTTTACTTAATTGGTTGGATTTTTGTCAAGCGCTTGATCCAAGTGGGTTTTTTTTTTCAGTTTTAATATATAAAGCATTTGCAAGTTCTTTCAAGGGCAGCACATAGCTTCATTTAACTCCCTCAAGCCCTCTTGCCTCTGTCAAGTTGCACCAGGAAATTCAAGGTCTAGCCAGAGGCCCCCAAAGAGTTAAAAAAGACAACCAGCCTGCAGAATAGGAGAAACTGATGTCAAAAACATATGTGCCTCTGTGGGCCTTGCTGGATTCCAAAGTCCGGATAAAGCCAGCATGTATGCGTGCACGTCAAAAAGGAAAAAAGTCTTGGCCAGTGTCGAGGAGAGATGAAGTATCGTCCCTCATCTGCGATTCCTCTTGAGTCCCTGCTGCTTGGGAGCCCTGCCGAAGGGCTCCCGGGAGGCTGGTGGCCCCGACACTGGAGCCACTCACTCGGAGCGCCCTCGGGTCCCTTGTTTTCCTTGTGAGGGTTCCGGCTGAGCTGCGCGTCCAGACCCTGCCCGTTTTCATTGGCTTCGGGGCTTGTTATTGGAGTGGCTGACAGCTGTCTGCCAGGCTGTCTGAAAGCGCCTTCCTGTGCGCTCTGCCGCCGCTCGACTTCACAGTACTATTGTTCCTGCTGAGCCTTTTTCTGAAAATCTTTCCCAGCTGTATCCTGATATGGTAAACCACTTAAATTAGCTGCAGATTGTTCTGTTTATTTTGTGTTAGATAAGCGACAAAATACAGTCGCAGCAGCCAGTCGGGGGGAGGGTGGAAGTGGGGGGATGGGGATCACCGAGGGACACAGGCAAGGTCTTGTACGAAAGATGGATGGAGTCCCCAGACAGAACCGTGGAAAGGCACAAATGGGATGCAGTCACGGGTCCTGCCATTTACGTGTGATCCCGATGGGCTGGCCAAGCAGTGACTCTGGGTCTGAGCACATGTCGGTCCAGAAAAGAAAACTAAGACCCCGGCATTAAGTCACACGAGCAGGAAGCGATATTTCTGTGATTGGAAATAGAGACGATACCTCTGTCCACCACAAACCCGGTGGCCATGCCAGCTGCCCACGGACCATGCCTCATGCCCTGACGGTGACAGGATATGTGAATTATTATTTTTTAATTGTCCAACCATATTGCAGTGCATGGGAGCTGATGGGCTCAAAGCTGGCTGAAGTTCACCGCCTCTCTCTCTGCTCAGCATTTGAAAACGTTCTCTTCCATGCTGTAATTTAAAGCTAGAAATCCAAAGATGTTGAGTCACTGGCATAGGTATTTTCCACACAGCTGCAAGTGAAAATTCACAATGGACTTGGCCATCTGTGCAAGTGCTCTGCCCGTGGCCTCTCCTCCTCTGCGGCTCTCTGCTCACAGGGGTGCTCCATGCAAAGCCTTTCTGGATACGTGACAAAAAATATTTTCGAATATAATAGATGCTGTCCTAGAACAAAGATACTGCCTTTGTGATTGTAGGAATCAACCCAAATAAAATATGAAAAATAAACTTCCGAATGTTTTAACTCAGCTGAAGCACACGAACAATGCCAGCAACCAGCCGAGGTACAACCATTATTGAGAATTTTGTCCATGGTAATTCAAGACTCCCCAGGAAAGAGCCCATGACTCACTCCAGCATGACTGGGCCTCCAATCCTCCCTCTGAACCAAAGTCCTGGAAACGCTTTTTACCAAGTTGAGAGAAGGGGGCGGTGAAGAACAGGGTCAGGAGTAATAAAAGGCCTCCCGAGAAACCGCCTGTTAGCTTTCCTTTGGGCAAATAAACTCAACGCATAATAAAAAGGTACAAAACCAACTTTAGAAGAATCATTGCCCATCAAACCCTTTTCCCCTCGGGTGGCATGTGCCTTTTCTTCTCCGTCAAGGTCTGGCCCGAGGTTGAAAGGCCTCTGTGTCACCCTCTCTAATTCCCTCATTTTCATCTCTCTCCTTTGTATCCTTTTTAATCCAAATAGCGGACAGTCTTGTATCTTTCACGTGGGCAGGGCTTCTCATGGCCGACGTGTCCCTTGAGAGGAGGGACCATGTATTGAGCCTCTGTTGTCTTTTCCCACAGTGCTGACAGCAGGTGTGGGTGCCGAGCAGGTGCTTAATTAAGGCCTTCAAATAATTGTTCTTTTTTATTGTTACCTGACATGCAGTGTCATGCATTCTGCTTCTGTATTAATTCAGGCAAAGGTAGACACAAAACAGCAAAACAAAAAGTGAAACATAAAACCAAGACTAGATATCACAGATCCTGTTGGCCTATTCGCGTTAAAGCCATGAGCATATCTTTCTGGTGCTGGGCTATTTGGGGCAGCCACCTAGAGCCTGTCTCTCACGGATTACAACTAAAATTGCTGGACAGTGCAGAAAACAACTGCCCGGGGCACCTGGAAAGTAAACAACAGGCAAATGGTGAACGAGGATGAAGTCAGAGCACCACCAGTCCCTTACACTCAGGGTGAGTTTTGCATGGCTTGTTTTCACTGCTCCGTCTCCCGGCTTTGACCCAAGGGGGCTGATGGAATTGTGGAACTTTGTAGCAGACTTGGCAACAAATCTCCAGGTGAAACCCACTGTTTCTAACCAGAAGCTTGGGAAAGGAATCTTTTGCTGGAGAATACAGGGAAATTCCCATTTTATTTATTTATTTATTTTCTCTCTCTTTTCTCTCCTAATCCTGCCCCAAGGCCAGTCTCAGTTGAGAATCTGCATTGCTTTTGTGGTGGGAGTTTGGGCTCCTAAAAAAACCCACGGGAAGATTCCCACCAGAGGACCAGGGAAAATGGGCCCCTTTAGTCCAGAGAGGGTGGGAGAATCTTACTACTCTCTCTCTTTTTTTTTTTTTTGGCTGGTTTACTCTCAAAGACAACCTCAGGTTTTAGAGGGCTAAAACCTGAGAGAAACCTGTTTTTCTGACCAGAGGAACCAGGAAAAGGGAGCCCTGGGGGCTGGAAAGTATGAGGGAGTCCCCGAGAGTAAAGAGCTGGAGAAGGGGGACTGCTGATTCTGTGTGTGAACTGACAGAAGCCTCAGGCTCAGCCCCAAGCCACACCTGTGCCTCCCAGGCCCAGAGAAGCCATGCAAAGGCTCTGAGAACTCACCTTCGCTATAAACCACTGCTCGAGCCCCAGACCAATCCCTGAGTGGTGCACACACTGGGCAAACCCAAACATCATAGCACAGGCTTTAAAAACTGAACTGATGTTAGGACCACTGTCTGCAGGTGAGACGAAATGTGTGGTCTGAATCTCACAGGGTTGGTTATAACCATTCTCCATGAGATAAAGTTTAGAACTCTTGAAATGAATGGAAACATAGAAATTCTCAACAGAGAAATAGAAGGGAAAAAAAAGAACCAAATTAAACATTTGAAACTGAAAAATACAGTACCTGAAATTAAGAATTCACTCTCTGGGCCCAGAATGAAGATGATAGAGGGAAGGGTCAGTGAACTTCAGGACAGATCAATAGACATTACATAGTCTGAAAGGAGGAAAATTGAGCTGAGCTGAGGGACCTATGGAACACTATTGAGAGGTATAACATATATGTCATTGGAGTCCCAGAAGAAGAGGAAAAATATTGGTGCAGGAAGAAATGACAGAATAATGTCTGAAAACTTCACAGATTTTGTGAAAGATGCATGTATAGACTCACGGAGCTCAGTAAAATCAGATGAACCCAAAGAAAACCATATCCACATTGTAATCAAACCGCTGAAAACCAAGGATGAAGGAAAAACACCTTGAAAGCAGCAATCCTGATTGTGGGGATTTACCCAAGAGAAATGAAATCATGTTTATACAGAAACCTATACCCACGTGTTTACAGAAGCTTTATTGATAATTGCTCATAACTGAAGTACCTCAAATGTTCTTTAACTAGCAAGTGGCTAGACAAAACTGTGGTACATCTGTACAGTGGTCTATTACTTAGCAACGTAATGAACTATTGATACATACATTAACACGCATGAATCTCAGATGGATTATGCTGATTGCAAGAAGCCAGACTCAAAAGGTTATACACTGTATGATTCTTCTTATATGACATTTTGGAAAAGCAAAACTTTGAAGATGGAAAAGAAATAAAACAGTGACTGCCAGGGGTTAACGGTAGGGTGGAGAGTTTGACTGCAAAGGGGCAGCACAAGGGAGTGATTCTGGGGTGGTGGAGTTGTTCTGTGTCTTGTCTTGACCACAGTTCTTATGATTATAGATTCAGCAATGAACAGAATAACCAGACCCTGTGTTCCCAAGTCAGGGAGAAGATGATAAACAAATAAATATACCCTATTAGGGTACTGGATCCGGTTTATGCACACTACCAGCAAAAATGAATTTATTTAGGGATAGCGAAGAATTGCAATTCAGGACAACAAGCTATAGTGAAAGCGAAAGACATAGGCAAGTCTAACAAAGGAGGGGAATGTTATTTTATAGAGAAAAAAGGAGGAGGTTGGGAAGGGTTGTTTTGAATGAAAGTCCATTGGAGAAAAGTGAGAGTTCCAGGTGATGATGGTTTTTCATTGGCTGAATTGCTGGGGTGGTTGATTTCCTGTAAGCGATGCAACCACATCTTTTCCTGCTGAGGCCTGGATTTGCTGAGTCTTTTGTTGGGTCTGTTATTGACAAGTCTTCCTGTAATTGACCTGAGGACTGTGCAAGAGGGTCCTCTTCTGGCCTCCTGACTCCAACTTAGTGAGGGTTCCCTTTATTGTCACATTTAATTGTGCTGGATATATGACTCCATTTGTCAAAATTCATAGACCAGCACACCAAAACAAGTGAATTCTACTGTACATAAATCAGAAAGTAAAAAACACATCGCTAGCACACTATTTCATATCTGATAGGGTTAATGTATCTTCATGACTACATGAAATATGGAAAGATTCATGTAATCTCTTGTCTATTTTGAAGTCGTTTTCCACTTGATTCCACATTTAAACTTGCAGGAAGCCAAAAATGGAATAAACAATGAAGCAGTCTCTTTGGGCACACACAAAAAGTTTTCCAAAAAAGAATTTGGTGTCTCACATGCCAGGCAGATGTTTTGTAGGGTCAGCTTAGCACAGAAGGCCCTGATCAAAAATTGAGGTATAAAAAGGGAAAGAGAGACACATTGATTCCAGAAATGGTCTATTGTTTTTTTAAAAAGCCAAGTCAATGTGATGGACTGGTGAAAACAAGAACAAAGAATCTGACATGTCCTGGAAGCTCTGGGTTCTGATAACTCGGGGGGTGTTTAGAAGGCCCTGTCTAAAAGAGTCCCATCTGTTGTGCTGAGGTGCATCCTTGCCTGTGTTCTGAAATATACACGGAGTGGGCAGGCTTGGACTGTGTCCATGAAGCAGATCGTATCAATTCCTGTGGTAACAGGAAAAGTATTCCTGAATGGAGGCCTCTTCCTTAAACCACCTCTCATCCACAGGGCAAAAAATGCAGGCAGGATACTGAATTGCAGTGAAATCCCAGCAGCTGTGACCAGGGCTGCACTTTCTCCTACTGTTCATTCTGCCATTAAAGTTATACTGTCACTTTGCTTTGTCTTACACCGTGATAGAGCTATCCATTTTAATACAGAAGTGTATTACAAAACCTATTGGTTTTAAGAACTTTGCCTACCTCTAAGTCACAAAGATATTCTCTTACATTTTTCTATTAAAGTTTTATGGTTTTAGCTTTTACATTTAGGTCTTTGATCCATCTTTTCTCCCCCATACAATTTTGTTTTGTTAAGATATAATTCACTTTACCATCAAATTTGCCCTTTTAAGGTGTACAATTCAGTGGTTTTTAATATATTCACAGAGTTGTACAATCATCACCATTATCCAATTTTTTTAATCACCCCCACAAAAAAATCCTGTACCATTAGCATTTTCCTCCTCCTCCTAGCCCTTGGAAACCACTAATCTACTTTCTGTCTCTATAGATTTGCCTTTTCTGGACATTTCATATAAATAGAATAATACAATATGTAGCCTTTTGTCTGGCTTCTTTCATTAGCATAATATTTTCAAGGTTCATCAATATTGTAGAATGTGTCAGTACTTCATTTTATTGTTGAATAATATTCCTTTTTTTCTGTATATTGCTGGAAATATATCACGTTTTCTTTATCCATTCATCAATTAATTGACACTGAGTGTTTCTACTTTTTGGGGCTATCATGAATAATGCTGCTATGAGCATTCATACACAAGTTTTTGTGTGGACATATGTTTTCATTTCTGTTGAATATACACCTAGGAGTGGGATTTCTGGGTTGTGTGGTACCTCTATGCTTAACTTTTGAGGGACTGCCAAACGATTTCCAAAGCAGTTATGCCATATTACATTCCCATAGCAACATATGAGGGTCCCAGTTTTCCACATCCTCTCCAGCCCTTGTCACTGTCTGTCTTTTTTATTATAGCCATCCTAGTAATGTGAAGTGATATCTCTTGTGGTTTTGGTTTACATCTTCTTAGACCTTTTTTCATGCTCATAATAATGCCCATTTGTATATCTTTCTTTGCAGAAATATCTATTCAATTACCCATATTTTAATTTTTTTGTTTTACTATTCGGTTGAAATACAAGCCATCATCAATTAATTTTTCTGTATGTTGTGAAGTGGGGATTAGTTAAGGTTTTTTTCCCCCTTGTTTTCCCCCTTGATATTGAATTACTCTAGAATTATTTGTTGCAAAGACATTTTCTTCAGGTGGCTTGTTTGGCACTTTTACTAAATATCGAATAATCATTTAAGGGTTGTTCTTTCATTAGGCTCCCTCTTCCAATACCATGCTACCTTGATTACTGTAGAGTTACAGGACATCTTGGAAGTTGGGTATTGTAATTCTTTTAACACTGTTCTCCTGTTTGAAAATTGCTTACAGTCCTGGGGTAAGCCTCATTTGATCATCATGATTGTGGTAGGCAGAGTAATGTCCTCTTCTTTCCCCCTGCCAAAGACGTTCACATCCTAAAGCCATGAACCTGTGAATATCTTATATTATACAGCAAAGGGGAACTCAGGTTGCAGACTGGTTGCCAATCAGCTGACCTTAAGATGGGAAGATTATCTGATTGGGCCAAATATAATCACAAGAGTCCTTAAAAGTGGAAGAGAGAGACAAAAGAGGAGATCAAAGTAATACAAAGTGAGAAAAACTCAACCCGCCATTATGGACTTTGAGGATGAAGGGGAAGTCTTGAGCTAAGGAATTCTAGCAGTGTCTAGAAGCTGAAAATGACTAAGAAGAGATTCTCCTCTGTTGCCTTTGGGAGGAAATGCAGCCCTCCCAATACCTTGATTTAGCCCAATGAGACTTGCTTCACGACTTCTAACTGATAGAACTGTAGGATGATGAATTTATGTTGTTTAAGCTGCTAAATTTGTGGTAATTTGTTATAGCAGCCATAGAAAACTAACACACTCATGCATTACCATTTGGATTTGATTTACTAAAATTTTATTGAGGATTTTTGCACCTCTGTTCATTGTAGTTTTCTTTTTTGGTAATGTCTTTGGTTATGGAATCAGTAATGCTGGCCTCATAGTCGGGAAGTTTAGGCTTCTCTTCGTTTTCTGAACGAGATGTTCTGATTTTTATTCTAGCATTCATTCCTGCTCTTTTTCATTCTTCTGTATGTCTCGTGTAGAATAGTCTCCTTTGAGTCCAAATGTATTCATAGATGTTACATGCAATTATCTAACCACTTTGCTATTTCTGGTGTTCCTGCACATTTTCATGTGAAATAAATGCTATTTTATTATCAATTGCCTTTTTTCTTTACATGACATTTAGAGTTATTTTAAAAACTAGGTACACAAGTATACTATTGTGTATGAGCTCCATTATAGGGAAGTAAAAAGAGCATTATGAAATGTTTGTTATAGAAAGGCTTGCAGTATATCTCTGGCTTGGAAAGCTTGTGAACCATGATTTAAGCTGTCTTTTCCCCTAATTCAGAATTATCCCCATTATAGCTGATGTTGTATAAAAAGGTAAAATCTGTGAATGAGTCCACAGGTGGGTCACGTATTACCACATCCACAATAAAAACAAAACAACCACAACAATAAAAACAGATTCACTTTCTATTTCACCTGCAAAATGACTTAACAGAGCTCTTACATCCATCAAACATAGGGCATTCAGCCATAATGCTCACACATCGGCATAGTAATCACAGGTTTCAATCACAAAGAGAGACGTGCAAAAAGTGTTACTTGCTTCTTTTCTCCCCCCTGTAAATGAGCTCAGTTCTGCTGGGGTCCCCACTCTGCTTGGAGGAAACCTGTTGTCAGTCCATTCAGACCATGTTGGTTAATTCAGGGTCTCTTTGTCTCATCTCTAGCTCCTCTCCGGAAGCTAAAGCATTGGAACTGAGGGGAGTGTGTAGTCTGGACATCATCCTCACCAGCTCTCTGCAGAAACCTCCCGTTTCTCTCTGGCCTCTGTGTGTCATTGCTCTAAGAGCACGCTGCAGCCTCCTTGCCTGCAGACTTGCACCATCTCTTGCCACATCTGTGCTCTTCTCAACAGCAAAAGAAAAACATTCACCTGGGGGCTGCAGCCTCTTCCACACTGTAGTGTGAGAACCTCTGAGCCTGCAGCCATTGCCACCTCTGCTGCGACACCGCACCGGGCACAGGGAAATGCAGGGGCCCTTGCTGTCCCTTCCTCTACTGCCAGGCTTCACTGGGGGATGGAGCACGGGTTGTTTCCGCTCTTGGATACCCACAGCTCTCGTTCCCTCTGCCCTGCGATGCCGGCCTGGGGGCAGGGCCCAGAGTGTCTTCCTAGGATCAGAGTCGTGTCCTCTGTCTCCACTTGCATTCCTCTCTCTTCCCCTAACCGGCTCTGGGGGATTGTTTACGCTAAACCTGTGGCCCATCTGTCTGTTGACTGTCCCTTCCCTGAGGCCGTTCACCCGTTTCCCTGCCTACTTCCTGGGTGGAGGAAAGTCACAAGGCAACAGGCATTGCCAGGAATGGGAAAAGCACTGACTTACTGTTTCAAAACATTATTCCGGTAAAGTTATAGGCACTTGAAGCACTCTGACCTGTAATCACTTTTCTCTCCTCTGTGTGTAGGCTTAACTCTATACCAGGATAGTACGTTTTTGTGTGCCTGTGTGCTAGATCAGTGACTGGTGGAGGTGATCACACTGTGTGGATATAGGTGGATCAGTGACATGAATGTGGACTATACAGCTTTTTCGAGGTCTAAGCCATCCTTAATTATACCGTGAGCTTCTTACTGTCTTTAATGGTGTAGGGTTGTCATTCTCATGTTTTAGTTACTGCATTATGCTTCATACAGTGATGTCCATGTGGATCCCTTGATGTTGGAAAAACAGGAAAATAACATTCTTAGTTTTAAAACTAAAATTCATATTTTTTTCTTAAAAAATTTGTATTTTTTCTTTTCCTTCCCTCATTCTTAGGCCGCCAACAGAGACCAGCCATCTACACCTTCCTGATTTGCAGATTCTAGCCTGCTCGGAAGTTAGGAAGCCAGCGCTCATACAGATTATTTGCATTGTGTCTGAGACTCAGTGAGCCCTTAGTGAGGATCTGATCGCAGGGACTTGGTGATGCCTATTGTGGTCACCAGGGGCATTCTTTTTTTTGATTTGTTCGATTGTTTGGTCATGGTTTTTATCCCAGTTCATGGCTGTTAAAGAGACACTGAGTTTCCCAGATATTGGACCTCTTTCTCTCAGCATCCTTTTGTCTCCTGCTAAAATGCCTCTACTTAAACACTTGCCTCTCTTTGGGCACAGAGACCCCGGCTGCTTCCCACATTTCTTCTCCAGCTGTCCTTTCTCCTGGTAGCTAGCGCTGTCTTCATTGCTTGAGGTGGCCACTGTCACTGGATTTCTCCTCCCTGTCACTGTGTACATCCTGGGCGGAAGGGGCCAGAAGGCCTCACGTGCTCAGGAGGACCAGGAATGTGAGAATTCAGAGTTTGGTTCACTCTGCCGCTAGACCAGGTGGCATCTGCAGTTCCCAAGGGACTCTTATTCTTACTCTTTATGAATTATGCATTCACTTGAAACTCTCTTAACAAACTTCCTAATATTTAGGTGTATTGAGATTTTTTGTTTGTTTCTGCCGTGGAAGTTTTCACTTTTCTGTTCTTTTTCCTTCTTACAGTTTTACTGAGATATAGTTGACATACAGCTCTCTATAAGTTTAAGGAAACAAAATGGCCTGTGTCCACTCAGTTTGGTTTACTTGTTTTTCCAAGTAACCCTAAAATCATATCTTAGTACTTATTAAGTAGAGATCCAATAAAACGTTGTTTCTGCTTCAAGGATTAAATCAGAGCATTTAATTTGTGTTGCATACAAACTAAAGTACTTGATGCTTGCCCAAATAGAGTATGTGAGCTTTCTCTAGTTTCATTCTCTTCCGAAAAATCATCAACCTCAATGCCCATCTTCCTCATCGTACAAGTAGTTAGTACAATTCTTACTTTGCAACCACAATTATACTTTTTTCTACCTCTCTTTTGAAAATTGAGGTATAGTTGATTTATAATGTTGTGTTAATTTCTGGTGTACAGCGTAGTGATTCAACTCTCTCTATATATAGTCCTTTTCAGTTCTTTTTCAAGTCATTACAAGGTATTGAATATATAGTTCCCTGGGCTATACAGTAGGACCTTGTTTATCTATTTTATGTATAGTACTTAGTATCTACAAATCCCAAACTCCCAATTTATCCCTCCTTACCGCCTTCCCCCTCTGGTAACCATAAGTTTGTTTTCTGTGTCTCTGAGTCTGTCTTTGTTTTATAAATAAATTCATTTATGTCTTTTTTTCTAAGATTCCACATATGAGTGATATCATATGGTATTTTTCTTTCTCTTTCTGGCTTACTTCACTTAGAACGATGATCTCCAGTTCCATGCATGTTGCTGCAAATGGCATTATTTTATTCTTTTTTTTATGGCTGAGAAGTATTCCATTGTGTATACATATATATTATATCTTCTTTATCCAGTCATCTGTCGATAGACATTTAGGTTGTTTCCATGTCTTGGCTATTATAAATAGTGCTTCTGTGAACATTGGGGTGCATTTATCTTCAAATTAGAGTTTTTTTCCAGATATATGCCCAAGGAGTGGGATTGCTGGATCATATGGTGCCTCTACTTTTAGTTTTCCATAATGGCTGCACCAAACTACATTCCCATCAACAGTTAAGGAAACTCCCTTTTCTCCACATCCTCTCCAGCATGTATCATTTGTGGACTTTATAGTAATGGCCATTCTGACCAGTGTGAGATGATACCTCATTGTAGTTTTGATTTGCATTTCTCTGATAGTTAGCAATATTGAGCATTTATTCATGTGCTTATCGGCCATTTGTATGTCATCATTGGAGAAATGTTTATTTAGGTCTTCTGCCCATTTCTTGATTGGGTTGTTTATTTTGTTGTTGTTGTTATTAGTTGTATGAGTTGTTTGTATATTCTGGAAATTAACCCCTTGTCAGTCACATCATTTGCAAATATTTTCTCCCATTCCATAGGTTGTTTTTTTGTTTTGTTTATGGTTTCCTTTGCTGTGCAAAAGCTTACAAGTTTAATTAGGTCCCATTTGTTTATTTTATTGCCTCGGTGAACTGCCCTTGGAGAACATTGCTGAGATTTATGTCAGAGAATGTTCTGGCTATGTTTTCTTCTAGGAGGTTTATGGTGTCTTGTCTTAACATTTAGGTCTGCAAGCCATTGTGAGTTTATTTTTGTGTATGGTGTGAGGGAGTGTTCCAACTTCACTGATCTACATGTGGCTGTCCAGCTTTCCCAACACCACTTGCCGACAAGATTTTTCTACCTCTTGAAGATATTTTCACTTCTCTCCTGCTGTCCTTGAACTTGCCAGACTCTAAAGCACTTCTGTGATGCTGTTTTCACCTATCACTTTGTGATTGGCTTGACTGACAGATAAACAGCTATCTAGGCAAAAAGTTTCTGGCAACCTTAAAGGGTTTTCAAGTCTGGAAGGGGAGCCAAATAATTTGTGAGTAAACCATGACACTCCCTCAAGGTGCCAAAACATTTTAGTTTGCCCTGAAATTCATAACTTCATTAGTAAAAAATATCAAGCATTCTTTCAAGATAAAACTGCAGGAAAAGCAAGGAGGGCTTTAGTTGTAAGAAAGGGCTGAATAAACATTTGGTACTTTTCTTGGCCCTAAATATTCCAAACACAAGGCTTCTGTGCTACTTGTGAGGAGATCCGGGATATGGAGATCAAATCTAGCATGACCCATGCCTTCTAAGTGAGAGTGACTCATAACATTTTGTACTTACAACTTTCATTTAAGGATCTCCAAGGCCTGTGACTACCTATAATTTAAATGACAGAAAAATGTTCAACTGTTTGCCTACCAATACATAATAAATTAAGGTAGTTTTCTAGTACCCAGTTCCATTTTAACTTTTAGAGACCAAATGTTTTCAATCTGTCAGCAGACTTCTAGTCTTTTCATCCTTAATAAGTTTTAAAGGAGAAGATAAAATCCCATTGATAGAATCTCATCATTATAAGCAATGACATTAGCCCTAATTAAAATGAGGAAATCTTTTGCTACAGCCCCATGTTACATTTTTCTTTTTTAATCCCCATTCATTCTTGCTTTTGCCCTTTTTCTGCATTCATCTTCCTTTATCTTCTGCTCTCTTGGTGGTTGCATCAGTTATTTGGGGTCTGGCTGCCAATTCCATTCCACCAGAATCCCCCTAATGCTGGCTCAGCGGGAACGCTCCCCTTGCTAGTTCTTTTAATCAAGATGTAAAGTCTGATTGTGTCTGACTGGCAGCTGGGGGTCAGAGCACTGATCTGCCCTGAATGCTGCAAACTATTTAAAACCCCTGCAAATATTCAGATAAATATCTGTATAAAGATTCTGTTTCTGAAATTTAATTTGAGTGACAAGCGATGGCCATTGTACCACTTTCTTTGATAATTAATGTGCTTTATTTAAACTCATGGAAACAGAAAGAAGTCACAACAACAAAACCCCTCATAATTCATCATGTTTTTATGATGCTCAAGAAATTACATACAGAGAAGAGAGTGCACCCTGGAAGTGTCTGTGCTTGGAATACTTTGTTCTTACAAGAGCCTTGCATTTTAGAGTGTGGTTATAATACCTAAATCTGGCATCTGTTCAATAAATACCCAGATAGGATGCAGTTCTGTTCTGCATACTCTGATGCTGCTGCTGGTGGTGATTATCGTCAATGAAATAGCTAATACTTATTGAGCATTACTTCTGTGCCAGGCTTTATACTAAGACAGGTATTGTTATTATCCTCATTTTTCAAATGAGAAACTTAGGTGCAGAGAGAGAATAATTTGCTCAGGCTCACAGCACTTAACTCCCATCCCTGGAGGACACCCTAGTAAAGCTAGAAGTGTAGCAATCAGGAATGAAAGAGAAAAATAATGTTAGTCATAAAACGGCTAGATACCTTTTTGTTTATATTTAGTCATTGTTTGACTCAAGTTTTCCTTAAGTTTAGCACTAGAGTGTTCTTAAGAGTATGATTAATTTAGTCTTAAGAAGCTGTGATGCAGAAAACCCCACTATCTCATGTGTAATTAAATAAGGCCCTTGTACCCCCAGACCTGGACTCTCCTCTTTCTGCTGGTGGTTGGCTCTGCCTGGTCATTCTGGTTCCAGCACTTTTGAGAGGCCCAGTCACCGCTTAACACCAGTGGGGAGATCTTATCTCTTTTTCTACTCACAGCGTGCGACACACCTTGTCTGTCTTATTTATTGTCATTTCCCCAAAACTCAGGGTCCCTGGTACATGGTGGTCACTCCAGAAAGATTTGTTTAAAGTTAGTGAGGACTCTCCTCCAGGCCAGGACGGGCTTCCTCAAAGTTCTCTCCAGTAACCCCTTTGACATCAGTGTCACTGATCAGGTGCCAGATTGGACAAACAATGACAATGCCAGTATTTGTGGGTTTGATTTGCTTAAATCCTCACGGGCATGGCAAGAGTCCCTCCTGCCAATATCCTGTAAAATCAGCAGCATCTGTGTGCAGAACAGCTTCCTAAAAGTCAAGGAGCAGTTGGATGAAGGCTCAGAAAACGCTATGCAGTCATCAGAGTTAATTTTTCATGCCTTCAGTCTCCATTTTTGGTGGTCTTTTTTCCATTCACTTGTTTGTCCCCCACCTTTCCCTCCAGTTTGGGACAGGTCCTATACGAGGTCCTGGGAATGCAAAGAAGAATGAGACCTGTTCTTGTCCTAGAGAGCCAGAGTTCTTGGAAAAAACAAACCATGAACAACTAATAAATACCATGCAGAAATAAGTGTGCTAGAAAAGAAATAAGTGTGATAGAAAAGCAGAAATTATAAAGTGCAGAAGGACAGAGGAGAGACAAAGACTGGGGAAGTAAGTGAAAACAGCGATGTGCCATTTAAATCAGGCAGGAAAGACAGGGAGGGCATTTTAGGCAACAGAACCAACATGTGCAAAGGCAAAGTCAGCACGCTGTATTCTAACAACAGGAAGTGTGTCCTCCGTGACTGAAGCACAGGGCACAGTTTATAGGGAAGGGCAGGAGTTGATGCCCCAAAAGTAGGTTGGAGCCATGTGTGAAGGATTCTGTGTGTTGGACCAAAGTTTGAGCATTTTCCTGATTGGGAAGCAGTTAGAGGTATTTAAATACACATGTGGCCTGGTTGGTTTGGGGCTTCGCAGAGGTGCCTCTGACAGCAGTGTGAAGTGTTCTGTGAGTTACCTCAAGAGTCCAGGCAAGAGCGGTGCCAGGCCCAAGGCAATGGGGCTAGAGAAGGCGGAGGTGGACTGGAAATCCAGTTTAAAAATAGACTTGGCCCAAGTGGAGGCATTGAATATAGAACAGGTGGGAAAGAGAACATCAGACTGTAAATTGAGTGTCTGCGTAGATACTTTCTCCAGAGCCTTTTAGGAGGAGAAGACTGAATTTACATAACTCTTTAGATGACTGCTGAGACGTGCATTAACTCTCTAATCTGCATTTGAGTCATTTAAAAAAAATAGCCTAAAAGAATCAACCATCAGTAACAAATCCTTTTATTGGACTAAGAGACTTCTTGGTGTTTGAAATCCTCTTGTCTACTCATCTGTCACACTCCTGTGGGTGGCCCTGTTCAGAAAGAAGTGTAGGCCCCGGTGCAAGGCTGCTGGAACCTTCCTGGCTTTTCTCTCCTGGATCCCCGAGTCAGAGTGAGGAGGCTGCCTTGGGTAAACCAGGGTTGAAGGATCCGGTGGGGCAGGAAGATGGAGAGGTACACTGAAGGTTCAGGGCAGCCTTCCACAGCCAAGCCACAACATCGCACTGTTAGGGGAGGAGTTCTAAAGTCCAAGGTTGTTGTCATGGTTCCATCTTAATTTTTATCAGCTGGATACGAGTGAGGCTTCATTGTCATATACTTAATGCATTTGCTCAGATCTTTGGCTAACCGATGTTTTTCCATGACTTTTTGACAGCTATTTTTGTTCAGTAATGAATAATAAAGTGAGATTTACCAGCTGTAGATGACAACATTTGTTTTATTTTGACATTTCTTTTATAGACAGCAAAGATTTTATAATTAGGTTTTCTTTCTGCCAAAAACATCGCTGAAAAACTATTTCCCTGAAAAAAAAAAGTTTCCTAGCTTCCTTCACCAGTTGGAGTCATCTTATTTTGATTTGGAAGTTTTTTCATAGGTCATTCAGGAAATGAAACTAGAGAAATCTCTTTTGAAAATTAATTCTTAACAAGAACAAAAAAAATGACTTTTGCCCAATAGAAAATTAGGAGAGAAAATGAAAAGAAACGTGTTTGAAATGATGGTGGTTCCATTATCTTTCTGAATTTTAGTTTATGACAGGCTTGAGTGAACAACATAGGAAACCCCCTTTCTACCTTGTTTCAAATGAGCTGATTTTATTCTTGCTATTACCCTGACCAGTTTTATGTGCGGCTCTTTGAAATACCTGGGAGGCTATACTGGAACTGATGGTTAGCACCCTATTCCTCAGAGGCCTTGAAGTCTCTGGATTTTTTGCTGATAAGTGGTGACCATCGGCCAGGTACCACCTGGCAAAGCTGAATGGCCCCCTTCATGCTGCGGATTCTGCAGTTGGCTTTGTGACTGGGGAGCCCAAGAGAATGAATTGCAGGTGTGTTAATTAACAGTGCTTTCTCTCTGGAGAGCTCTTTAAAAAACGATGGAGGAAGCCACATAGATAACCAACGAGAGAATTGCTAATCGTTGCTAATGGGGAAAACATCATAGAAGCTGATGGCAAAAACAGTCACACTCACTGCACTGACACCTCCCAAATAAGATGCGGAAACACCTTCCAGCTCCTACAGTAGCAGCAGTGGCCAAGTTCTCTTTACAGCCCAGAGTATTTTCCTTCCTGAGTCATACCTCAAGGGCTGCTCCTAAAATCAGATTCCAGACCCAGCCTGCCCTTATCCCCATCACCTCCACTCTTATTTCTACCACCATCATCATCCAACATTTTTGTCTTAAGCACTAATATGTGGAACTGAAAGAGACATTACATAATACTTCAAAGGGGCACATCTATTTAAAATGGAGACAGCAGACATCTTCTACAAGCATTGAGCCAGTATCGTTCATAGCAACCCAGACAACTGAGGGAAACAGTAGTACTGTCTCTGCCATTCTTGATGCCACAGGTGGAGAGCAAACATTTCTCTACAGGATATTTTTGTATTACATGAATAGTACCTTCTTTTAAGTTTTGATTAATTGGTTACTGGTGACTGATACTCAGTGAAGTACAAAGACCCTGGAGGAGTTCGCTTTATCTAGAGATGGTGCCCCCTGTTTTGAACATGCAGGTCTGCTTATGTGAAATAGAATGTGTATTTAATAAAGTGGCTTGGATGACTCTTTGGGCCTTGGGTTTTTGTCCAGAAGAGATGTGAGGTTTCAGAAAAGGTTCTTGTAAGTCTGATAGCAAGTGATAAGACTGATTGTCCCCCACCCGTGTATTGAGGAACTGGTACCTTCATCTAGTGTAGCTCAAGACCCTCTCTCTCCCCTTCAGGAAGCAGAGAAGAACCGAAGGCCTGGTGTGGTAAGGGCTTGATCAGAAGTCTCCTTGGCAGTAGAGTCTGGACTTTCTTACCGACCGTGACAGAGGCTCCTCTAAAGGGAATTACCATCACCTCGAGACACCTCTTCATCTGCTGTATCATAGAAAGAGTGTACACTTGGCTGGGTTTGACTGTGCTTATCTTTTTTCCAGGGAAGTGAGGCTTTATGTGCCTGCACATATAAAACCCACTTTACACCAGGGACATCAGGAGCAGGGCGCTCTGGGTGCAGATGGCGCCTGGGGAGTCGCACAGACCTTGTTTGAATCCTAGCTTTGCCAATTATTAGCTGTTTGGCCTTTTCACATCTCTCTCTCTCTCTTGTTCTTGCATGACAAAATAGTTATAATACTAGACTATTTGTATTGTTGTAAATATTAGCTACTGTTTATTGAGCACATAGATTGTGCCAGGTCCCCAGCCAAACAATGATCATAAATGGTGTCACTGAATTCCCACCGTAATACATGAATGAGGTAGGGGTTGTTACCTCTACATTAAAGATGAGGCTCACACTGCTAGTGAGTGGCTGGCATCAGGCTTCAGTTCCAGATCTGTTGGACTCCAGATTCTGTGATAATGTGGACTCCAGATTCTATAATAATGTGAAATTAAAGCGGGGCCTGGTGTGGACTAGGTGCTTAACAGATGTTGCTTCTCTTTCTGTCTGCCTGCATCCTGTGGGTTTGATAGATTTTTTTTTTCTTTTTTAAAATTTATTTATTTAAAATTTTTTTTTTGACAGATCTTGATTTCTGTGTCGGATTTTTTTATACGTAGCATTCTATAGAGCACATCTGTCATACTGCCCTCCTGTGGTTCATTTGGATAACAGTGGCTTTTAAAAGACATTTAATTGGAGTATAATATACATGCAAATAAGCATTATTTTAAAAACATGTCTCTGAAGTCAACCAAGTGTATGGGTACTTTTGGAGATAATATGATTCTACAACCTTAGTATTTAAGAAATACGACTTTTTACTTTCTTCAGTCTTAGTTTCTAACTCTGAGCCCCACCCATCTGGTAAGATACTTAACTTACATCATTCTCATAACTTCTCTGGCTTTACCACCGTCCTCCATTCCCTCGGTTGTCTGGAAAAGAAACCTCTTCTCAGGCACACAGCGCATGATGAAGCTTTGTCCTGCCATCCTATCAAGAGGGGAGGGATTTTTCTTGCAGTTAATTTTTCACCTGACTGCTCTGTGTACAGAGACATTCATCCCACTGGTGAAGTCTTAACTTTCACACTTACAAAAGAGTTCAGATCACCAGGGAGCAGAATATTAATTTCGTTACCAGTTTAAATGTTAGAAAATTTTTCCAGGAGGAAAATAAAAAGGCTCGCTATCCCCACTTGTTAGGAGCTTTAAGTTCCTAAGTGAAACTTACTCAGAGGTGTCTTTTCATGTACCGGGAGGGGCTCCGCCTACCTGGATTCGTTCTCCCGTGTTACATGCAGTTGCACACATACATTTGCACCCTGGTCATTGGTCAGTGCAGGGCTCTGTGCTGTTATCCTCCAGGGACTTGTTTTTCAGTGGCCCTACCCACGGAGGATGTAAAGGTCTTGTGTCAGACACGAGCCGCGCCGCACTCTGGTCATGTCTGTGTGTGATGGAGAGTCGTGTTGGGTGGGGAGAAGGTAGTTGGTGCAGGAAAGGCTGAAGAGAGATTTTCTATTTTAATTCTTAAGCACCATTTAATAACAACGCACATAGAAGTCTTATGTTCTTAAACATGTCTCATAGTTAACCTCGTCCTCACGCCGTGACCTGATTGTGTTTCAGATAACGGAGGGCAGACTTTGGCGGGGGGCAATAACTGGCCCCTGCGAGGAAGAAAGTGGAGCCTGTGGGAAGGAGGCGTGCGCGGTGTGGGCTTCGTGGCCAGCCCCTTGCTGAAACGGAAGGGCGTGAAGAACCGGGAGCTCATCCACATTTCCGACTGGCTGCCCACCCTGGTGAGGCTGGCCGGGGGCAGCACCGAGGGCACCAAGCCCCTGGATGGCTTCGATGTGTGGAAAACCATCAGGTACCTGCCCGCCCTTCTCTTCTCCCATCCGGCATAGGAGCTCTAAGATCAGCTTATCTCGGCTGAGAAGGATAGCTTTTGTGTGAAAATGGTGGTTCAGCTGACAAACAGATGATTTTAAAAAAAAAAAGAAATGCCTTTAGAAATACTGTAAATATACATATTATTTATACATATTATATATATATATATATATTTTATGTTCTGGATATGAGATTGTGTGCCTGTGTTTTATATGAAGGGAAAAATTGTCCTCAGTGGCTCACCCTCTACTGGCGGTGGAGAAGCTGTGCTAGGAAGTAGCATAGGGTATTGTTTGCTTTCTACAGGGGGTCAGGGGTCCTGTCCTGTTGCTGCTAGGAGAATGGAGGATCAAGCAGGGAGAGAGAGATGGAATTTGAGCGGGGGAGCAACTGTATACACTTATTATACAATAAGTATCTAATGAGCACCTACTGTGTACCAAGCCCTGGTCTCAGGGCAGAGGAATTATAACAATACACGTAGAAGTCTTCTGTTCTTAGACAGGCAAGATCATGGCTCTCATGGAGTTTATAGTCTAGTGAGGGTGGGGGGAAATAAACAAGCAAACACATACATAAGGAGGTGACTTCCCATAATGATAAGTGCTGTGAAGGCAGTAAAACAGTGTGTTGTGATCCAGACAGCTTGCAGATGTGAAGGAGGTACAACTGGGGAGCAGACTGCAGACTCGGCTGTGGAAGTGGTGGCCGTCCCTCCCTGTTTAGCCACCACAGTGTAGAACCGTGGCCCCCAGAGTGGGGAGGTGTGCACCTGCGAGGGTGCAGGAAGAAACCTTAAACACTTGTAGTTAACTCTATCTCAGCCTTTTAAAGTATATGTTTTATAAGATACATAAGATATTGATAGATGAGTGCATACACCCAATTGATTAATAAATACAAATAAATGTACATATACTGGAGGTATTGTTTTTACAATGGAGAGATTGCAATTACAATTGTCTAGTGTAATAGTTTTTGACCTCTGTTGGGTGTTATAGCAAGGGGTAGTAGCTGATTGGTCCCCCAGTGGCCAGGGAAACATGACCTCCTCTGTCTACAGTTTGGATTTGAAATGTGCTAAGTATTTATCTATATTTTCTTCCAAGTGTTGTGGTTTGATTTTCTTCTATGCAATTCTTGAACTGTTGTGAGATGATTGTGTGTGTTCCATGAAGTCAACATCTAAATCAGAGGAATGGGTTTTTCTTCCCCCCAGGCTTTTGAATTATAGACCTCTTTGAGAGTCTGAAAGCTATGAGGCTACAGAAAGAAAAGTACCTATACATATGCACAAAAATTTAGATAGAATTTATTTTTATGATATTAGATATTGATTACACATTCTTTTCTATGTACACACAGAAAATATGACATTCTTTGAAAACCTCTGCTTCTCTCACTTATTTTTAATACAAAGACTAATACCTGCTTTATGATTAAAGGGAAATAAAACAAACATTTCTAAGCAAAGCAAACCTAGAACTTCAGTTCAGCTTATTGCCAGCTTTCACTGTGAAGACTTCAGGTTTGACTTACAGGAGCAGGAGAAAGTTTTGAGTGGTTTGGTTATGACGATATACGTGTCAGGCTTGACCTCCAATCAGTTTTGAGTGTTTTATTTTGGTGGCAAAGTGTTGCAAACCCTAGCTTATAAAAGCACACAAGTGCAAGTGGAATCAAGGCTCTGTGGCATACTTTGGCCAAATGAGAGCAGGCCTGAGTTGAGAAACAGCTGAATTTATTGCGAATAATTTCCCCTGTCCACAAGTTCACTGAGGTTATTTATTATCTTTGGCAAAGCCCAAGTCATTGGTGTTCGTCCATATCACCACACTTCGGGCTATAAATCCACCTTTCAATCTGAAGATTGTCTTGATCAGAAGTCACCTTTAGGAGTCTGGTGCATATTTGCTTCTGCCTGCAGAGAAATTGCAAAAAGTTTGGTCACTCTTAACTCCAGATGAACTTAACTTCAGAGAACACTGAACTCATAGTGGCCCATCCCGAATAGAGCAGGAGTTCTGCCTTCTTCAGTGGCAGACATAATGTTGACTACAGGGCTGAAACCAGAATATGATCAATAATATAGTCCAGGTATGTGAAACCATGAGAGAGGAGGCTTTCCTTTTCTATTTGAAAGAAAGTAAAATTTCTGCCCAAAGTCTAATCAAGTGTTTCTAGACTTTCCTCTGGAAATCCAGCAAATTCCTGTTTATTAAGTGAAGAAGTGCTCTCATCTGCTCCTATTTCTTGATCAAAGATCCTGAAAACAATAATTAAGCCCCCACTCCACCCCCCACCCCCAGCCCCGAGGAAGTCGATGCTTCTCCCGGCATCGGGCAAGTGTCCATTCGGTACCAGGGGCCCCCATCTGGTGCCCACGCCTGCTGATACAGACTTTTAAGCAACCAGTCCCACTGACGTCGGGAGCTTCTCCAAAGCAGTAAAAACAAAGGGACAGCCAAATGTCAGAGACACTTGATCTGTGCCCAAAATTCTGGAACTTTTTTCCAGTAAGATATTTACTTGGAAATACCATTTTCAAAATGATGGTAGTTTTGAAAATTTCAAAAGGGACTGATGAAATAGGAATGCCGGTAATAGCAGTAACAGAGCTCTCAGCTGTGCTGAGAGCATCCAAAGATTTGCTAGTTGCGTGGTTCTCACTTCCTCTTAGACCTGCTTCAAAATACTAAAATTTTAGAAGAAACAGCTATTCAGGAGTGGGTGATGTTCTTTGCCATAGGACTTCCTTTGACTGCTTCAGTTTTTCCTCTGTTCCCAGGACACAGAGCATGTTTGTCAGTTCTAGGGGATGTGGCTTCTCCAAGTTCTTTTCAATTCTGTGTGGTATTTCTGCTTTTCAACTTGATAAGCAGCCTATAGGTTATTTCAAAATATTTGAAAGGATTCATACTTCATAATTTTTTAAAGTTATTTTGTATTTCTTAAACTTATGTAAACAAAAGCAGAACCCCTGATCATAATGGTAGGACTGTTTTTCCCTTCTAATCAATGGAGAGCTCTTCCAGATGTTATAACATGACAGTGGTGACAATCAAATATTACCTGATGATGTAAAATATGTTAAAAAACAGTAAGTTTTTATGAAACTGTAAAGACTTTCCCCACCTATGGATTCAGTTTCAAGAGAAAAGTTAAAGGAAGGATGTGCCACTTTTCACCCCATTTTCACAATTAGCTTGAAGCCCAATGAAGTATAATACTTAATTGGCCAAAGGTTAAGAAACTCTGAACTAAAATGATGCTTTATTTCAACTATTGCCATGACAACCCAGGCTGATTTTTGAGTAATTACTATTGAATAATAATTTCATTATTAGTATTGTTGAATATTCCCTTTTCACTGATTGGTAGTACCACTTTCTGTTTTAAGTTCTTATTAGTGTTACGATCTGTCTGGGTGCCGTCTGTTTTAGCTGTTTGCGTGGTAGCACCTCACTGGTGTAATCTAATCTGTTGTAAATATACCTTTTAGAGTATATTTAAATACCTGCTAGATACAGCTATCCACCTCCCCATTATATTTCTTTTACAAAAGCTTCTTGATAAGTCCCACTTTTGAAATTTTTCAGATGAACTCTGGAATTATTTTGTTAAATTAAAGGAAAAGCTTCTTGTGGATGAGATTAAACATGAAAACTAATTTGGGAAGAATGGAGGTACTCAGTCTTTTTACCTGGAGGCTTAAAGTTGCCTCCTGCTTACTCATGCTCTTTCTTGTTTTTTAATTATTTTTTCTCTTTATATTTCATTTTGGATAGATTCTGTTGCTTTGACTTCAAGTTTATGATCCTAATCTTCCATTTATTCCATCCAGTATATTTTTCTTTTTTTAATCTTTTTTTAAAATTTATTTGTAATTGTGTTAAAATACACATAAAATTTACTATCTTAACCATTTTAAAGTGTACAGTTCAGCGTGTCAAGTGTTTTTACATTGTTGTGTAGCTAATCTCTAGAAACTTTTTTATCTTGCAAAACTGGAACTCTCTAGTCATTGAACAACAGTTCTCCACTTCCCCTCCCTCCAGCCCCTGGCAACCAGCCTCTACTGTCTGTCCCTACAAATTTGACTCCTGTAAATACCTCACCTAAGTGAAAGCCTACAGTACTTGTCTTTTTGTGACTGGCTTCTTTCATTTAGCATAGTGTCCTCAAGCTTCATTCATGTAGCATATGTCAGAATTTCCTTCCTTTTATAAGGTTGATTAATATTCCATATAAGTATATAATACATTTTGTTTGTCCATCCATCCATTGCTGGACGCTTGTGTTGTTTCCGCCTTTTGGCTCTTGTGAATCATGCTGCTGTGAACATAGGTGTACAATATCTCTTCAAGACTCTGCTTTCTTACATACCCAGAAGTGGGACTGCTGCATCATATGGTCATTCTGTTTTTAATTTTTTGAAGAACTGCTGCAGTTTTCCACAGTGGCTGCACCAACTTACATTCCCAGCAGTGGTGCAGGAGGGTTCCCTATTCTCCACACCCTCTCCAGCATTTATTATTTGTAGACTTTTTGATGTTAGCCATTCTGATCAGTGTGAGGTGTTAAAACTCATTGTGATTTCGATTTGCATTTCTCTAATAATTAGCGATGCTGAACATCTTTTCATGTGCCTATTGGCCATTAGTATGTCTTCAGTGGAGAAATGTTTAAGTCTTCTGCCCATTTTTAGATTGGGTGGTTTGATTTTTTGTTGTTGTTGTTGTTATTGAGTTGTATGAGCTGTTTGTATATTTTGGGTATTAACCCCTCCTTGGTTGAATTGTTTGCATTAAACATAAATAATAATTTGACAAAGAATTGTTGTCAAATCTTTTCTCCTTAAGATTCTATAGACATTTCTTTGTTGTCTTCTGGTAAGTACCCTTACAGCAAAATATCCCAGGTTTAAACATAAAGAAAGCTGAGATTACAATCTTGGTATCTGACAAGGTAGAATTTATGTTAAATTTACTGTCAAGTATAATGGTGAAAATGGTGCAAATAGTGATTTTTTTCTTTGACCTATGTGTTTAGAAGTGTGTTGTTTAATTTATAAATCTTTCAGGTTTTCTCTAGTTAGATTATTGATTTCTAGTTTAATTCTGTTGTTGCCAGAGGACATATTTTTTATCATTTCAATCCTTTTAAATTTGAGACTCGACGCTCCTTTCTTAGTGTCTATGCCATGTGGACTTGAAACAAATGTGTATTTTGTAGCTTTGGGGTGTAGTATTAGGTTTTTCTTTGTGATCCGATCAGGAAATATTTTATTTTAGTAGATGAGTTTATATGTTACTGTAACTATCATTTTTATTCTTAGCTTTGTGGTATTGTTCCATTATATTTATGTTTTGTTGTTGAACTTTTGTTAGTTTTTTAATATTTAGAACACTGTATAGTTTATTTTAGTGTCACCATTATACTAATATCTTTACATAATTCTCTTAGTCCCTTTTTAGGTTGTGCTATTTGGTTTGTCAGCTTTAAACACCATCTTCGACTCCCACTTATTACCCATAAGAAAATCAATGGCTTATTCAGCTTTACCCTTTCCCTTCCAGTTTTATTTTTTGTGGTATTATTTTTACTTTGTCAGAGCCTATAACATACAATGCTTTTCTTCTGTCCTTATCCACAATTTTGTTTTTGCCTTAGATCTACAGTAATATATTCTGTGCTAACCACTTGCCCATTTCTTAAGTGTTCTCAATTATCTCTTTGTTGGAGGAATTCATTCTTTAATAGATTTCTCAGGATTCTTTGAATCTTTGCCTGTGTATTAAAACCTTTCCTACAGCCTTGATAATAGCAAAGCAGTTCAACTGACAGAAGATCTTTGTCTTATACTTTTCTTTCCTTGAGTTTCTTGAAAATGTCATCCCGCTCTTTACTTGTTTTATATGTTGCTGTTGATAAGTTTAATGTCACCTTGATATTATTTCATGTGCAAGTGACTTGGTCTTTTTGCCTGGAGATCCAGAAGGTTTTTTGTATTATCACTGCTAGTATTATTTGAAGTCTAGGACTCTTGCTAGGTATGTCTCAAAGCTGAACAAACTGGTCAGTTTTTCCAGATATACAGTGGGGCTCTTTCAGTCTCTACTTTCAAGTCTTTTATTTCAGTTTTTTTGAGTTATAGTTTTAAATTTATATTCTATTGTTTTGTGTTTCTTTTTCAGGGATTCCAATTATAAATATTATTGAATCTTGTTTATATATCTTTTGTTTTTATCAGTTTCTTTCTGAGCCTTTTTACTTCTTTTTTTTTCTCCTTATTTTGAATTATCTTCTCCCTTTTCAGTTTTACCCACTATATGTTTTCATGTACTTTTAATTATATAACAATATCCCTTTGTCTCTGAGATTTTGTTTTTCCTTTCAGTTTCTTCCCTTAGTTCAGTGTCTAAGCTCATAAATGTTTGATTCATGGCATTTTCTTAAATAACAACAGTTGCTGATTTAATTATATTTAATTCGTATTGAAATATTTTCTTCTGCTTTGCGGCTTTTTTTTTTCCACAGTGGGAGAAAATTTTCATTTGCCAAAATTTTGAATTCTCATTTGCTATTTTCTTAACTTCTTTGGTAACTTTGTTTCAATGCTGAACCCTTTCTGTTGTCCTTGTTTATGTATGTTAGCCTTTCCCGGACCCGCAATGGCAGGTGATCTGTGGGGCTGAGATTTGGATAGTTATTTCTAGTTCAAGAGCCTGCTTCTTCTGTGGCTGCAGGGAAGTTCAGTTTCTCTGGCCTCAGAGGCCCCTTTCTGGTCTGCCTCCTTAGGGTCCTATGGTAGATACTGTGTTGTTCAGTAGGACCCTGATCTTTTGCCTCTTCCTCCTGTCCCTTACCATCCACCTGCCAGAAGACACCTGTTCTTCAACTCCCTTTCTCAGGATTGGCACCAATTTGTATGACATTTTTGTGACACCGGTTGACTGCCGCTCAGATCCCACACACCTTCCAAGCCGCTTTCTTGTGACTGCCCAGTAGCCAGTCAGCCGATCCACTAGGTACCAGACCTTTGGTCACTCGGTGTGGGGCCTTCTCTTTCTGGGGTTTGTTTTATCAGACACGATCTGAGTCCCTTCCCCTCTCGTACCCCACACCCTTCTTTGCATGATCCCAGCCTACCTCTTCCCTAGAGGGAGCCCTGGTACTGACCGTTTGGGTCTTAGATGGTTATTTCCTCACATCCATCCAGAGTTTAAATATATTCTGTCTCCTGCTTATGTTGTAAGCTTGGGTGTTGGGTGATTTTACTTTCTTTCCTTTTCAAGATTTTTTTTAAAGGAGAACGTGTGGAAAGATTCAAATGTAGGTGGCCACCATTATTCTATGGAAATCTGGAAATTCACTTGTTCTTAGGCTCTTGCTCCAGCGTAAGGAAAACAGCCCTAGAAACTGGAGATGAAGCATTGTGATAGTTTATGAGATGAGGTTGATAGGGAACCCAACTGGTGGCCCGGCATTCAAAACTACATATAGTCCTTGCAGTCCAGTGAATGTATATATCTCTGTATCTATTTATCTATCTCTCTCTATATGTATTTTTAAGTTAAAACAAAATATTTAAGGAATGGTGTGTTCTTTTTTGATTCCTTCCTTTACCCTTTTTGACAAAAGAGCTTCTACCCTGTGTCCACAGTTATGTAGTGTTCTGAGGGTCGTTTCAGATATTTTCTGTCTGGCTGCATCACATTCTAGAATGCAGCCTATCTGCCTTGTTTCTTCCTATTCCTTCTAAGTTGGTCTGGTGTTTGTGGCTGGCGGTGAGGGAGGGAAGGCGTGATGGGCCGGCTCTGAAGACAGCTAATGGGAGATCCCTGCCCATTTTTTATTTCATGCCGCCCCTCAGTTCTATAGCTGGAGGTAGACAAAGTGAATCCGTCTTTTTCTATTTTCTTTGGGGTCAGGTTTTGATTCTGACGGTAGAATCCAAGAATATGCTGTTAATCTCTTCAGCATTGGCATTAGTGAAAATCCCCTCAGGACTTTGGCATCTGGTCTTCTCTTTAGTTTCCAACACTGTTGCCAGTTTTCATCTTTTTGTAATTCTTCTTGGGTATTATAATGGAAGTTGGAAAAAAGGCGTATTAGGTTCTGCTGGTTTGCCCTGATACTAACCCAGACGGTCTACCAATTATTTTTCAGTGATGAATGGGAAAACAGTATAATGAGGATGTGGTTCAGTTATTCTTAATAATACTACATATTGCTTAAGTAGCCTACTTAAAAAAATTAATGATTCCTCAATAAAAATGTGCATGAAAAATTTCTCTCCTCATATATGACTCTATATCGAATGAATTTAAGTTATGTATTTCCTCAGCAAATTTAGCTACAATTTTATATCCATGCGTAAACTTCTTTCATGATAATGTTTGCATGTTAAAATGGCTTTTTAAAGGAACATGAAATTTATGCAAACACAATATCACCCTCACCCATATAACAAAGAAAATAAGTCCTGCGAGGAACTTCAATAGTATAATGCTTGAGAATGTGAACCCTGTGGTTAGAACCGGTTCAGATCCCGTGTCCTGTCCCTTTGTTATTTGTGTGATCTTGGGCAAGTTACTGAACATCTCTAAGTATCAGTTTCCTCATGTGTGAAATGTAGCATCAGTGGTGCCTACCACAGGCACTTATGTGAGGATGTAGTGACAGAATATGTGAGAAACACTTAGCACGGTGCCTGGACATGGTAACAACTCAGCAGCCTGAGGTGAAGGTGATGAGGATGATGATGACACTTACAAAAGGTTAACAGGATGGATGTTACTCTGTGAGTGTTTCTTGAATTTTTTAATCAGTCACTTTTTGTTTTCTAAAATTTCATCTCAGAAAATATGCCATGGGTATTTCTATTTCTAAAAATTTGATACTGCTTTCTAGGGTGTCTCTCTCTCTCTTTGTTTTTTTTTATAACAGATGGTCAGCAGCTAGTGGTGAAAGAAGTATGGAATATAATAGCACTTCATTTATTTATGGAAAATGTTTTACTGCCCCACCCTGCGACTAGTTGGAAAATGAAAGTCAAAAACTGGAAACTCTATTTATAAATGGACAGTGCTGTGATCTCAGTGTCTGAAACTGTAGACTTTTAGAAAATATTTATAGCAGATTGGAAACTAGTTACCAATCAGTGTATCCTTACCCCCTCCCCTTTTTAAACTAATCCAGAAAACATGAAAATTGGGTAAATTAAAATTGAATACTGAAATGTCATCAGAGACAATTAACTATATACCATTTTATACATCTTTAAGAGAAGAGGATTGCGAAAAATGATTAACTCTTTTGTTAATAGATGCATTTGAAGTTAATAGAGGTATTTGTTAATGGAGCCTTAAAAATAAGCTGGATGAATGGAAACATTCAGAAAGATACTGAGGCCATGTCTACATTTGACTGAGGAGACAGTTTAGCATAGTGGTTAGGAGTGGGGAATTCAGTAGTTTGCCTGAGTCTAACCCCAAGTCTGTCACCTTTTCAACCACGTGATCTTGTAAGTCAGTCACTTAACTGCCCTGTGCCAAGGTTGTATCTACATCATAATGTCCAAGATTAAATGAGATGGTACATGCAAAGCATTTGAAATGGTATATGGCGCATAATAAATGTTGCATAGATTCCAGCTACTATCATTCAAACTAGTCTGGCCAAAACAAACAACTCCCCTGCTGCCCACAATTAATTCCAGCTTGGTTGTTATGAATGTGCATGGAACATGCCCATTTCACTGGTTTAAAGGTAGATCTCTGCATTAAGTGGCCAGTGTGAACATGTTACAGTTCTTTTTCTTTGCGTAACTCTTTGTTCTTACTGCCATGACCATTAATGCGTGCTGGGGTGGGCAGTGAGCACTGTGCAGAAGGAAGGGCCTCGGAACACTCCGCTAGGTGCCTGCCTTAAAGAAGCTGATTAGAGGGCTCTGCTTTGTTCCTTTCAGCCTGCAGCCCAAACATGTGCCCTAATAAAAACACCCATTTTCTTGCCATAATAAAACCAAGGCATTTCATGGACTTGCGTGCTTATTGAAAAGTCCTTTTCCATGAACATCATCGGTCATTATTCAGAGATTTAAGTTTTACAAATGCAATCAACAGTCTAATAGAGATGATGTCACTTATACAGCTAAACTATACCACATGCTTAATCCAAAAAATGGGAAATCCTAGATAACAGATTGCAGTCTATGTTTTTTATATGCAGTTCATGAGTGGACTATGATTTAGCTATATTTGACACTGATACTTTTCTAATAAGAGACCCTCTCATGGAAGAGGATATCATAATTTGTCTTAGAAATTAATGTTATAGCTACACCAGTGTATTTCATAAGGGGAACTCTTACCAGCAAGAGAAATGGATAGAAATACTCATGTTCCATTGTATCTACATATTATTCTTGTATCTGTATCTAAGTTTTTAAGCTATCGGCTTATTCAGCACTTATTCCATTCCAAGCACTTTACATGTGTTTCCTCATATAATTAGCAAAACAGTCCTGTACATAGGTACTTTTATCCACCTCCTGCTAGTGAGAAGAACAAGGAAGGCTCCAGTTTATATAACCTTGTGGAGTTGAGATGCAAACCCTGAAAGGCCACGCTCTTAAAGACAGCGCAGGGCTGCCCACGAGAGAGTGAGGCCCTCAGAATTGGTGCAAGGAAGACCATAAACTATTGAAGTAATTGACGTTGTCCAATTCCTAGTGCTTTGGTTGTATGGAAATGAAACTTTGGAGAAGTATGATGTACAAAAGAATCGTGAAATACCACAATAATTGAAGCATTACCTATAAATAATAGATACATGTAGAAGGTAAAAGTTAACACATGTTATAATATAGCAATGATCAATCTTGTAAACATTTTATGAGTTTGATGAGGCCATTATTTATTCAACAGGATTGTAATGATCACACAGTGATATTGCTGAAAACTGTGTTATAAGTATACAAAATACTTTTTTTTTCCCCTCCAGCTCACTTTGGTATACACAACTTTAAGGAAGAAATTGTATCATATGCTAAAAATTTGTGTTTAGGATACTTCTATCCCTAACTGGGGCATATAAAGGGACTGATTGTAGGAAGTTATCGATAGATTTCTTAAGGTATATGCTGAGAAACTAAGACTTCCTTTCAAGGGGAAGCCATTATCATTATATGTGGGCTCATTACATCAACACCCTAAAAGCTAGACACCCATCTTTTGCTCTACAGAAAAAAAATCAAGAATGTAGAACATATAATCAAATGTGGTAACATCATACAGCAAGGCTTGAGGTTAGTGGTTTTCCTCTTAAGCTGCGTGTTAGAATCAGCTGCGTTTTTTAAAGGATGCCGAGATAGTTCAACTGGGCAAGAATGATTTTTTCAATAACGTTAGTGGGATAACTAGATATTCACAGGCAAAAGAAAGAAATGGGATCCCTACCTTACAGAATACACAAAGATTAATTTAAAATGGATCATAGACATAGATATAAGAGCTAAAACTGTAACAATCTTAGAAGAAAACTTAGGAGTAAATCTCTATGATTAGATTAGGCGGTAGTTTCTTAGATTAAAATACCAAAAGCAGTGAAAGAAAAAATAATTAAGTTGTACTACATCAAAATTTTTAACTTTTGTTCTGCAAACGATACCATCAAAAAAACAAAAAAACAACCTGCAGAATTGGAGAAAATATTAACAAATTGTGTATTTGATATGGAACTCACATCCAGAATATATTAAGAATTCTTGCAACTCAATCATAAAAAAGACAAATAGCTCAATTTAAAAATGAGCAAAGGATCTGAATAGACATTTCTCCAGAGAAACTATACAAATGGTCAATATGCACATGAAAAGGAAAATATAAATCAAAACCACAAGGAGGTATCACTTCATACCAACAAGGATGGCTGTAATCAAAAAGACAGACATTAATCAGTGTCATTAATGAGAGGATGTGGAGAAATTGGAATGCTCATGCATGGCTGGTAAGAGTGTATAATGGTGCAGCTGCTTTGGAAAACAGATTAGCAGGTCCTTAACAGGTTCAGTATAGAGTTACCATGTGATGTAGTGCATCCACTCCTAGGTATGTACCCAAGAGAAATGAAAACAAATGTCCATACAAAAACTTAACGCATGAATAAACGTAACAGCATTGTTCAAAATAGTGAAAAAAGTGGAAACAACTCAAATGTCCATCAAATGATGAGTAGATAAAGAAAATGTGTTCTCTCCATACAATGAAATGTTATTCAGCATATAAAGGAAGAAAGTACTGATACATGCTACAATATGGATGTACCTTGAAAACATTGTGAATTGTTATGGTTTGTAAATTTGAAAGCTAATTTGTTTAATTTAATTTAAAAAAAATCAGCTTGGGTACTTTTATAAATCTTTTTGCCCAGGCTGAACCCCAGATCAATGAGATCACTCTCTTGTGGTGTAAGTCAAGCATTAGTATTTTTTAAAGCTCCCCAGGTGATTGCATTGTGTAGCCAAGATTGAGACTTACTGCTCTAGAATCAGCTCTAATCCAAATGAATTTCTAATTTAGGAAACTCCAGAAGAGTTCAGATCCCAGGTAAGAGGACTCGAGGAGATTTCTCCCAATCTTGCTAATCAAAGTGTGGTCCTCAGACCAGGAACAACAACGTATCACCTGGGAACCTGTTAAAAATGTAGATTCCTGGGCTCCCGCAACCTCTGGCTCTAATATTTGAGACTTCATAGTTTAACAAGTTCCCCAAGTGATATGAAGTTTGAGAAGCACTGCCTCAGATCAGTGGTTTGCGGTCTTGTCTGCGGGAATGTTGGGATCATCTGGGAGTTCAAAGAAACCCATACTGATGCCTGGGTTCCACTTCCAGTGATCCTGCTCTGTAAATCTGAGATCTGAGTTTTCTCCTTGTTATACTTTTAAATGTTTTTGTGGGAACATAGAAATTTTCACAAGTTATGTACTGCTTTAAAATATCTTAACATAAGAAAGAGAATTCAAGGAAACAATTCCATTTACCATCTCATCAAAAAGAATAAAACACGTGGGAATAAACCTACCTAAGGAGGCAAAAGACTTGCTCTTTGAAAGTACAAGACGCTGATGAAAAAAACGGAAGATGACACAAACAGATGGAAAGCGATACTGTGTCCTTGGAGTGGAAAAATAAATATTGTTAAAATGACCATACTACCCAAGGCAACCTAGAGATTCAATGCAATCCCTATCAAATTACCAATGGCATTTTTCACAGAACTAGAACACAAAATTTTTAAATTTGTGTAGAAACACAAAATACTCTGAATAGTCAAAACAATCTTGAGAAAGAAGAACAGAGCTAGAGGAATCACGCTCCCTGACTTCAGACTATGCTACCAAACTACAGTGATCCAAGCAAAAATGATAGCAGTTATGTGTAATAACTTCTTCCATAAGACTGAGTCTGTAGTACCAAGGTGACCTGGGTGTTTCATGCACGTCCCGCATACATCTCATGGTGTTTATGCTCCCCATTTTTAAAGAACACCCACAGCCCAGTTTTTGGCCGATAACTTACTATGTGCCTTTCTCATCTGTAACATGAGGGCATTGGACTAAGTGAGCTCCAGGTTTCTTTTCAACACTAACATAGGTTGTGGTTGTATTTGTTCGTGTACTTTGTAAAAAATCTAATGAGATAGAACTTCTTAACATGTGTTTGTATTACATATTAAGTTTCACCTAGTAAATTTAGATATGGAAGGCATTCATTTTTCTCATCCAGGCTAATATTTAAAAGGCATGTTGCATCTGTGATACTGGCGCTGGCGTCTTAGCAGACGCTCTTTCTTCATTTCCCTATGAGGGTTCTGTGTAAAGTCTATGCTGGATGACTTGAGTTCCCATTTCACTGCTGTAATGAGTGGTCCTCTTCAAATGTAGCCACATTATTTATTGTGAAGGGCCGCAGGACTCAATTTTTAAAAAACTGACACTGGAGTTGTTATGTGGATGTTCAGTCGTGGTGATAATGTAGACAACTGATGACTACTTAAAATGCACCAGCCAGAGATTTCGGAGACCTCTGAATTCCTGACAAAGTTGTTAAGTGGCTCACTTGTCATTTCCTGTAAGTACAAGGAAAGGAGGTATTAAAATCATTCATACCCATTTGAGAAAGGAAATTAACATTTCCTAATTTTTTTTTCCTAGTGAAGGAAGCCCGTCCCCCAGAATGGAGCTGCTGCATAATATCGACCCAAACTTTGTAGACGTTTCGCCGTGTGAGTACCTTGTTTATTGCTACTAAATTAAATCTCTCTGGCTCACAAAGACAATTGTATTACCTAGGGTGTCTCTAGCCTAATGTTGTCTTTTTCCACGTGAGTTTCCTATACAGGCAGACGGTTCTCCATGGTGCCTGTTGTACCAGTCTCACTGTGGCTTTGGTGCCACAGAGTGAATGCCACTTATTAGCTCTGTCACCTTAGAAGCATTTCCCTCTCCGTGCCTCAGCTTTCCCATCTATAAAAGGAGAACCCATGGGATCTCAGAGGCTCCTTCTTACTGTAAATGTTGTGTTGTTATTGCCCTGTCCCTACCTGAGAGTGTCAGAGCCTCCTTCCAGAAAACTCAAGGTCAGATAAGCAAGCACATCATCTGATCAGGCTGGCCAGGTGCTGCCCAGACCTTCTGGGTCTCATAAACCCATGACTTCCCTGACAATCCCGAAACTTAGCTTGATTCTGCCTCCTGCCTAAATTAACCCCTAGGGAACCCTGTTACATCCGGCAGGAAAAGAGACTATTTGGTGCTGTCATATCCCACGGGTTGTAATAGTCCTGTGTGAATACCACACGGGGGCCCTAATGCCCCTACAGCGTGACTTAGGCCCTGAAAATCCTTACCTATTAGGCCCTTTGCCCACGTTCCATCCTAATGCTTCGTCGTGAGACACATTCTGTCTTCAGAAAATAATTCCTCACACTCCCTCCGTTCACCTGGGTGCTCACAGCCCCTTCTTTCCAGACATGCTGCTACCCCATGGTTGATGGTCTTCTTATTCTTTTGTCCTCTCCAATCTTTGCTTATGGCCTTATGATTTCCCCACCCAGAGAAGGAGCCCACAGTAATCCTGAATGTGTCATCGGGCATTCGAGGCCCAGCTCACCCTGCCAGCCTCACTCCAGGCCCTCCCTACCGTCTTCTTGCCCTGCTAGACACTTGTCATTCCCAAGCACGCAGATCATCATACTTATGTCTTAAATATGCTTTTCCTGATGCCTGAAACACCTTTCCCGGCCTCGCCACAATTTTCCTCATCCCTTAAAACCCAGCCCAAGTGCCCTATCTCTGTGAGTGTTCTCCAGAAGCCCCAGAAGAAGCTCTCCTTCCTTCTTCTGTGCACCCTTCATATGTATCTCTGTAGAGCATTCACAACATACAAGAGAATTTGATGAATTTGCTGAGAGCTCCTGGAAGTCAGAGTCTGTGTCGGATTTATCTTCACATCCTCTTAAGTTAACACAAACACCCAGCACTCGGTCGGTGCTCAGTAATGACTACTTATGACTGAATGGACAATTGGAGGAGAGCTGGGATGGAGTAAAGACCAGATAGGATCATTAGACTTGGAAAGGAAAGTGCCCTGAGATAGGTAGGAATGGCCATAGGATGGAGAATTTTCTATTTCTACTGGAGTAAAATATGTCAGTGAGAGAGGAAAGGGTAGTCATATGTCCAGTATGGTAGCCGCTAGCCCTGTGTGACTCTTGAGCACTTGAAATGTGGCTAATGTGGATTGAGCTGTGCTGAAAGTGTAAAATGCACATCAGATTTTGAAAACTTAGAATGAAAAATATAAAACAGATTTATTACTTGTGGAAATGGCAATACTTTGGATATACTGAGCTTAAATACATTGATATTAATTTCGTCAGTTTCTTTTTCCTTTTTTAACGTGCTTAATAGAAAATTCAAAGTTGCATGTGTAATTTGCATTGCATTTCTATTGGTCTAGAAGAATTGTTCTAGAAGTGCCAGGAAATGATTTGATCAGCTGTGTAAGAGGATCACAGACCTACAGTTAGTTACTGTGGAGCCACGCCAGTGGTTTAAACTTCTCTCTGCCCCAGCACACCTAGGGCGATCACACATCCCAGTCAGTAACTGGCTCGCTAGAGCAGTGGTTCTTAACCAGGGGTCAGTTGTATCAGAATCCCTCAGAGTGGCCAGAAGGGAATAGAGAGGAGGCAGGAATGGTTTTTAAAACTTCTGAGTAAGTCAGTGCACTGCAGAGCTCAGTACAGCAACCAGGGATGTGCTGAATTATGCTGCCCGCATTACAATGGTTGTAAGCTGTCCTCACCCACTAAGTTCCATCTACAAACGAAAAGCCATGCGCCCCTTCACTCACTAAGCTGTATTTGGTCTTGGCATCAGAATGGGAGCTGGAGAACTACATTCCCGTGTGACCCGGCCGTAGTGCTGCTTGCAACAGGGTTCCTGGTATAACCTGCTAGGATTTTTGCTATCTTCCCTAAAGTGTCTCCAGCAAAGTGCCAGCACAGGTGAAAATTTTCTCCAGTGTGAGAACTAGGGCATGGAAATCAGAATAGACCACCGTCCTAGTCTTGTCGCTCATAGATTGTACGGTCTTTTGTTTTCTTGGACTCAGTTTCCCACCAGTTAACTGATGGACTTACTGAGACCCTTTGCTGCTGTCGGGGTGCTTTCCGGTCGCCTGGTGCTCTTTCTCCCCTTCTTGAAGCCATTCCAGGCCTTCCTGTTGGCCTTCCCTGCCAGCTTGGGAACTCTTGCTCTGACTCCTGTGTGTAACGAGGGGTATTGTCAGGCCCCGGCATTGACATAGCACCACATCCACTGTTGGTCCACAAAACAGGGCATTGTCTACTGTCTGCCTGCGGGCAGCAACATGCCACACCCCCCTCCTCACACGTGGGCATCACTGTGGGCCTTTTCTGCCCAATTTTTATATCCATTTCAATCCACTGTGTGGCAGAATTAGAAAAAAGGGGAGCTACTTGTGGGATCCAGCTCCTTTATAGGTTGCTGACACAAGCCCATTTCCTTTTCTGTGCAATTAATTGGTGGGGGGAAATTCAATCCAGCTACAAGAAAATACGCATTTATAGGACACCAAGTCTGCAAGTCATATTCACAGAATCTGTTCTATGAATATGCTCTAGAGGATTTTGTGGAATAAAATCAGAAGAGTCAATCCAGAGCATAAATTAGGACTGGCAATGGAGTCAGTGTTACCACAGACACATTTCTTTGGTTTCTAACTCCAGCATTTCCTAGACGATTTGTACTTACTTACGGGAGAAGAGAGTAGGATCCCCCTGCCCCTTCCCAAAGGCCACTTCTTCGCTCCCTCGTCTATGAAGTGAGGACTGGATTACGTGATCTCTAAGGCCCCTTCCAGCTTCCGCATTCTGTGAGGTTTGTATGTTCAGATCTCAAAGGAGCAAAGCTACTTACTCAGTTTCTCCCCTTTTCACTCTGCTGGGAAATGTGCACGTATAGCCAAAGGCATGGGTGTAAATAGATGAATACAAGTGAAAATGTTAGAAACATTAAAGTGCTAGAGTAATGTGAATTATTATATGATTTTGTTATTACCACATCCTGCCCACCTTTCTGATCCCTGTTCTAAAATATCACTGCATCAATCCACTTTGCCATCTGCTCCCTCTCCTTTAGTGGGTCTTGTTGGCAGTGGTGGACCAGTGTCTCCTCCTCTTATGACTCGTAGGAATTTCCCCAGGGAAGCCCTACTTTCTAAGTAGTACCATATCCCCTCAAAAGCTGGCCTCTTAGGTTTTAGCATCTGCACCACCTCCCTCTTATTCTAAGATATACGGCACCCACAGAGCCCTTCCTACTGGTGGAGTTAGGGGTTTTTTTCATGGCTACATACCCTTGGTAGTATGTAATAGTAAAATTATTCCCAAAAGACTGGTGTACACACACACACACACACACACACCAGAGGTTATAGGATCTCCTACAGATCAGGACATTCTGCAATAAAGCATAAAGAGGTCCAAAGAACCATAGATCATACCCGTTAGAATGGCTTCAGGGAGGAAGGAAGGAAAATAACAACTATTGATAAGGTTGTGAAGAAATTGGAACCCTTGTGCACTGCTGATAGCAATGTAAAATGGTGCAGCCTCCGTAGAAAACAGTATGGCAGGTCCTCAAAAAATTAAAAATAGAATTATCACGTGATCCAGCAATTTCATACCTGGATGTATACCCAAAGGAACTGAAAGCAGGGACATGAACTGCAATATTCACAATAGCCAAAAGGTGCAAGCAACCCAAGTGTTCGTTGACAGAGGAATGGATGAACAAAATGTGGTACATATACACAGTGCAATATTATTCAGCCTTAAAAAGTAAAGGAGATTCTGACACATGCTGCAACAGGGATAAACCTGGAGGGCAGTATGGGAAATGAAATGAGCTAGTCACCAAAAATGACAAATACTGTGTGATTCCACTTATATGCGGTACCTCGAGTAGTCAAAATCATAGAGACAGAAAGTAGAATGGTGGGTTCCAGGGGTTCGGTGGAGAGGGGAGTGGAGGTATCGCTCTTTAATGCGTCCAGAGTTTCAGTCTTACAAGATGAGAAGAGTTCTGGAGACGGATGGTGGCGACGGTAGCACAGCAGTGTGAGTGTACTTGCTGCCACTGAGCTGCGCACTTAAAAATGGTTAGCAGATACTAGCTGCTGTATATAACAGAGATAAACAGCAAGTTTCTCCTGTATAGCACAGGAAACTATATTCAATATCTTGTAGTAACCTATAATGAAAAAGAATATGAAGAGGAATTTAACTATGTATATGTATGACTGAAACATTATGCTATACACCAGAAACTGACACAACCTTGTAAAACGACTATCCTTCAATAAAAAAATAATAGTAATAAAATGCATACCACCTAAGAAAAATGGTTAAGATAGTAAATTTTATGTTATGTCTTTTTTACCACAGTTGAAAAAAATTAAAAATAAATAAAATGTAAAGCCAAAGAAAAAGCGTAGAAACTCCATGAAGACAGGATCTCTATCTTTTTCATTCTCTGCCCTCTTCCCAGCGTGTTGCACAAAGCCCACCATCTTACTAAGTTCTCAGTAAGTGTTTGTTAATGAGTGATGAATAGATCAACAGGTTGAAGTCTTTGTTTTATTGTCTCTTAGCCTTTCTTGAAGCTAAAAGTGCCTCCAGATGGCAGTTCACACTCTCCTCTTATCCCTGAACCCGTGGCCCACATTTTGTGCCTAAAAAATATGAGTCACAAGCTACTTTTTATTTTAATTAACGTGATCACATACAAATGTTTGAAACTCTGTGCCCAACATATAAATGCCCACCCCACCCTTCCCCTAATTGAAAATACCAGCCAAGAGATGATGCGGCCTTGGCCCCTCACTCCTTTGTTCCCCACCCCACCCCTCCAACCTTGACAGACACATACGTGTTTATGAAGCCCCCACCTCTGGTCTCGGCTCGACCTGACTTCCCCTCTGAGTCTAGGGCCCTGCTTCTTCTTGCTGTCTTCTCTGTGCTCTGTTCCCATTCCTGCCTCTCTGGAAACTTCCCTTTTCTTCGTTACATTGGGCACTGGTTCTCTCAGTAGCCCAAATCTGGCTCAGCTTTTATCTCAATATTCTGCCCTCACCCACCATGGCTGGTGTCACACGTGTGGCTGTAATTGCTTTCCTGTGTTCTTTGAGGAAACCTGTTATTCAACCTTCCAGGCTCTGCTCTGAGGTGACCTTGGATGGACATGTTTTGGTCTCTGTTCAGTTAGTACCTTTTTCTCTTCCCTCCTTCCTTTCTAAGAATAGTTCCTAAGAATTATTTATCTCTGTGCCCCCTACCATAACGTATTTCTTTCTAGCAGGCTGACCTACACAGTCTTTCTCCAGCAATCCCGGATGGGCTGTGGAGGGAACCTGTGGGAGAGCCTGAGGGAGCAGGATAGTACTGTTTAAGCTGATTTATAGGAAAGCCTGGAAACATCCAAAGTGGTGGGGAGCAGCTGTGACCCCAGGTTAGGCTCCGAGGTCCTGCATAGATGAGTTCAGCTCTGCCTGGTTCTGAGGCTCTCCAGCCCCAGACTCCGTGGCTCCCCTCAGTTCCAGTCTGCCTGCCTCAAACCAGGAGGAGAAATGATTTCAAAGGCATTAGATTGCCTTAGAGAAAAAGCATTAGGTTGCCACAGGCCCCAGCCTTGACCTGGGCTGCTCTGAGGTTAAGACACTGCTCCGTCTGCTCACCTTGGAATTCTCACGTCCAGCCCCACTGTGTAATGTGTATGTCGGTACCTGACACACAGGCACATGTAAGAAGCACTCAGATTCTGCTGGTGGAAGCTTGATTGTAGATGAAGGGCCCTGACAGATGGTAGCATTTTCCACACCAAAGGCCAAGTCTTCAAAGTGATTCTCTGCAGCTTTGTTACCATTTCATTTAAAGGGCCTGTTCTCTTTAAAGGTTATAATGAGATGCTATTTCTGCTCATGATTACAGGCTGCAAGAACGGCCTTCGCCCCCTCTCCTCTCCCATGCACGCATTCTCTCTGGTAACATTGCCAACTCCGTGCCCGAGGTCCAAGAGTCGTCCAGGTTTGCATGCTTGGAGCTGCTCTCTGTTTCCCCTTTAGAGCAAATTCAAATCCGTTTCCTGACACTAGCTTGCCATTTCCAAGGGGATTGTCGAGTGGATGCCGATGGCCCTCGATGTGCTCGGTAGGGCTGTAGGTGCTGGAGGTCATTAAGGCTGTGGGTTTGGTTAGAAGGGGACACAGGCACAGCCTCCCACGTCCCTGCTTGACGGCTGTCAGTGGTTCCCAACGGCCCACGGCCACACGCGGCCTCCTTAGCCTGCATCCTACACCCTCTGCCATTCCGCTGAGACAAGCCCTCAGCGCCGCTGCAACGCCTCCGCTGTCTTCCTTGGCTTCTCTGACCCTTCTTGAGGGCCCAGTTCACATCCCTGCTACTCATGAAGCCCCTCCTGGTCCCTCCAAATTTGAGCCCCTTGAGTCTCTCCGGAGCATCCTGGGACACTGAGCTCTTGCTTCTTCATACTGCAGTTGTTAATGTTCATGTGTTTCCCCACCCAGAGCTGAAAGCTCCAAGGAGGGCAAGGTTTCATCTGCACAGCTCTCTTGATGCCCCCTGTATAGGAGACTTCTACAAACGGAAAGACTGCGTGCTAACGAATGGGTCGTTTAAGATGGTCATCATCCATTCATTTAATTGGAATAAATTTACAAGAACAATAGGCTCATACATCATTTTCCAAGCACTTTCATTTCTCTCTGGGCATATTTGAGAAGTGGCAACGCAGAGCCACTTTCTATCCTTCAACCTGAAATGAGTTATCGAGCAGAATGAAAAAAAGTTAGGTGGGGCGCATGAGGCCCACCAGCTCTTAATGAGGTCGCCCATCACTGTGTGGAGTACTAGCAGCTAGAAGGCACCTTGGCAGTCAGTTCATCCACTCGCTTTGTAATCCAGATGGAGAAACTGAGGCACAGGGTCACACACAACTGATAAATCACAGCCCTGGAACTCAGGGCTCTCCAGGTCCGGGCCTCACATGGAAGTCATGAGCTACTGACTTCAGGGGTCTCTTTGCTTTCTGTTCTGCACTGGTTTTGTGAGAAAAGTACAGTTGTCTGCCTCAAATAACAGCATGTTGATAGAGGACTTCACATTTCCAAGAGGCTGGGAAAACAGACCTAGTCATGACACTAAGCTTGCTATTGCGTGTGTGAGCTGACTGCAGATGACGGCAGCTCCTCTTTGTAAACCCAGTCATGGAAACCCTGTCAGTGCCTTGTAGTACTTACGCCTGAGGTTGCTGGTGGGACGAGGGAGCAGGGTGTGGGTTTCGGGCCGCCTAACTGAATGTGCCGAATTCTGGGATATCAGAAAGGCCCGCGTTTGAATTCTAGCTTTGACTTACTTCCTTTGAGCCGGTGGATGAGTTCTTTGAGTTATCTGTTTCATCAGCTATTAACTGGGACCAGTTACAGTGTCTCCTGCAGATATGTCCAAACAATAGTCAACGTCATGTCCTGGCTGCTGGGATTGGAGGTGCAGTGACTGCACTTTTTATGTTCTGTACTGCTGCAGTTTTAATTTTTAGTAGTGAGCACATATTACTTCCATAATTTGGAATAAAGCCATAAAGATTTATTTTTAAAACCCAGATTAGAAGGTTCTGGTGGGATGGTAACATCTGGAAAGCTGCTGGGTTCTTAGTAAGTGGAAGTGGGGGCCGCACCAGAGTTCTTGGTCCCCACGCCTGCCTGTCCTGGGTCAGGGAAGCTGGCATGTGACAGCATTTCTCCTCAGCTGTTAGCCCCGATACCCTGAGTTGCGATTCTTTCTCTTTATCAAGTGTAGAAGCTCATTTTACAGCTTGGCACAAAGTCAGCAGAATTTTGCGTCTTCTTTCGCTGCCAGTATTTGTCTTAAGCAGCTCGTCGAATATTTTTTGGTGTGGGTTGCTACATGGCCTCAATCACAGAGTCTAAATACAGGTAACTTCTCTCCTTTTTTAATTTCCAAAGGCTTTTCTTCTGCCTCCTTCCCTTCGGGGAGCTCTAAAGTGTGTTTGGAAACGTGGCCCTTTGGAAGCCGGAGGCAGTCCCACAAGCCTCGTTTCCCATCCGCCCCACTTCACACAATGCATCTCAAGTAACATACATCAAGCCTTCGCTGTTAACACTTGGTGCTGGCGCGCTGGCTTTCATCCTGAGAAAATAAATAAACCAAACCAAACCCACAGCACTTTAAAAACACTAATTAATCCTCACCACAGGCCTGGACTACACAGAAACGGCAAATCCCACTGCCCCAGTTTTATGTTTGGAGAAACCAGGGTAAGCACCTTTTTGAAGGCTTCTCGGGGCCAGATAACAGCAACTGACTTGAGGGGCTGGGCTGGGCCCGCCTCTGGGAGAAGGGCATCCGGCCATGTGGTTGCTTGCCCAGAACCCCATTTACACATCAGCTTTTCTTTTTTTCCCCAGGGTTACGAAGATGCCAAATCCTCTCATTTCCAACTGGCCTCTAATTTATTTGCTTACTTTTCTTTAATTCTGGTAGAGCCTAGAAATTTTAGCAATGGCTTCCAAGAGTATCCTGGTGATTCTAGCTTATTTAAGTGTCTGTGCTAATTTTGATACTCAACACCAAAGCAGACTACGCTCCAAGTAGACCCTTTCAGATTCAGCAGCTGTGAGGCCTCTTTGTACCCAAGATATGGGGATGTCCAGACTCTCCTTTCTCCCCAGTCCAGACCAGACATCTTCCTACCTCAGTTCCCCAGTCTTAGCATCTGTGCGGATGAAGATATATACCATTCTTGAAATTGTCAAACATAAAATTCTGGAAAAACATAAAACCTCACTACATTTTATGGGACCAATGGAATAAAAGTGTAGTATCCAATGGAATTAAAGTGTACCAAGTCCACTTTCTAAATATTTACTAATTGGGTCAGACTTTTTAGAGGCTTTTAAGGTGCTTACATGTAAAGCTGAAATGAAAGTTTTAAAAACATTTCTGAGAAGTAAGCTGTAGAAAGCCAAGCGCATAGTCTGCCTCAAGTAACCCGTAATCTAAGATGTTAGTGATCAGGCATTTATAGAATGAAGCCTGTTACCTCTGGCAGCAAATACCTAGGGAATGAATATATGGCTCCTGCTTCTGAAGAGCCTTTTGAATCGGAGGAAAAATATACGCCCGGGAAAAGATATTAACAGAGTTATAAAGTAGCAACAAATGATAAGCAATATCCATCGAATCCATAGGCACTGAGAAGAAATAAATACTGAGAGGCATTTGGGGATGATTAGGATAGACTTCCTCAAAAAGTACAGTTTTAAATTTATGATTTCAACAACCTTGGCTTTATCTTTCTTGAATGAATGAAAATAATATTTAACATTGTATTAATTTTCAATTGGTGCTAGACCAAATTACTATAAACTTGGTGACTTAAAACAACGGAAATTTATCTTCTGTAGGTTAAAAGTCTGATGTGGGTCCCACAGGACAAAAATCCAGGAGGGCAGCGTTCCTTGCTGGAGGCTCTAGAGGGGGCATCCATTTCCTTGCCCTTTCCAGCTTCGAGAGGCTGCCCACCTTGCTGGGCACGTGGCCTGCTTCCTCCGTCTTGGAAACCAGCGATGGAGGGGAACCTTCTCATAGTGCATCACTACGACCTTGGTTCCACCATCACATCCCTCCTCTGATCTCTTCCATTGCTCTTCCACTTTTTAAGGACTCTTGTGATTTCATTAGTCCCCACTTGATAATCCAGGATAATCTCCCCCTTTTAAGGTCAGTTGATAAGCAATCTTAACCCCTTCTGCAGCATGAATTGCCCTTTGCAACCTAACCTCATGTATTCACGGGTCCTAGTCCCTTGTTCACAGGTGACATCTTTGGGGAGCCATTCTTCTGCCTACCACAGACAACTTCTCTGTTGCACTAGACTTTATGAAAAATACAAAGTGTAGCTTATAACGTAGTTGGAGAGAAGAACAAAAACATACAAAAAGTTAAAAGAAAATCAAATAACAGTTGAAGGCAACAGTGGTAGAGATATTACAGGTTGTACTTGATTGATTGCCAGATCATTGCCCTCGAGTCTGAGAGCGGCTGTGAGCGTGAAGGAGGGCTGGACCACACAGGCTGGTTCACAAAGGGAAGGGAGCCTTGCTCTGACCTTGGAAGTAAGAGTTCCTGAGACGGAAAAGGCAATCCCGGGATATAGATGTGTATGAGTAAAAGGGCATGTGGGTAAATCTGTTCCTGGGATAAAGGGAAGGTGGGAAAGAGGAGACAGGAAAGATAAATTCAGGTAGTTTGTCAGACAAAGGAGATTAGGCTTGATCCCACTCTCAGTGGGAGGCTCCCTGTTTTAACGCGTGTTTTGTACGGGTAATACATGGGAGGGTTTTGTGTAGAAATTTTGAAAAATACAGAAAAGCTCCAAGATAAAGTTGAAAATCACTTAGTTCTACTATCCTGCCACCTAGAAGTAAGCACTGTTAATATTTGGCGTGCTTTTCTGCTCTCTCTCTCTCCCCCAACCCTCTACTCGTTGACTGACATACAATATGCACACATTCTTACAGAAGGCAGATCATCTGATATATTATTTCATTACCTAATTTTTTAGCATAATTAAATGTAGCATATTTTATTTTTAACATTTTTGTGTAACAATTTTCTTAATGGCTGCACTACATGGTATTATATGGACTGCTCTAACGTGCGGGAATACTTTACTTAACCATTGTCTCATCTTTGCATTTGCTAGGATATTTTCAATTTCTCATTAATATGAATAAAGCTGCAAGGACCATCTATTGTTTTGGAAGGATAATGTCTAAAAGCAAAATTCCTGGGTCAAAGGGCATAAATATTTTGAAGATTCTTTGACATGTATGGCCCAGTTGCTTCCCTGAAATGTTGTATGAGTTGATACAGTTCTGCCATCACTGTATGAGAATGCTTACTACTCAGAATCTTCACTGTAGGGTATATTAGCTTTTTTTTAAACATTTTCCAGTTTTGTGAATAAAATAATGGACATTTTCATTTGGATTTCTTTGATTACTGCTGAGCCTATGTCACTTTTCATGTTAATTGGCTATTTAGAGGCCATAATGACTAGTACCTGTCTTTTTCTCATGTTAAGAAAAAAGGATTTTCTTTATCAATTTTTAATATATACATTTGTTCTTTGCTATTGCATAGCAAATATTTTTCTTTTAATTTCATTTACAGTATCTTTTAAATTTAAAAATTAAAATTTTTTATTTTGTAGAATTCTTCCACTGTATTTATATATTTCTTAAAATTCTTCATCCTGAGTTCAAATATTCACTTGTATTTTTTTCGAGTCCTACAAAGGTTTGATCTTTTATAGCTAGCCCTTCAAAAAATATATTTTAGGTATAGAATAAATGCAAAATAGGTTTAGAGTTTAAAAATAGCAAAATTGTTATTATTATGCCCACTATCTTGAAAAAGCCATTTGAGATTTTGACTGAAATTGCACTGAATCTGTAGATCAGTTTGGAGGGTTGTCTTTTGTACCAACATTAAGTCTTCTCCATGAACACTGTGTATCTCTCCTTTGATGATATCTTCACTAATGACTCCTTGTAAAGTATTACAATTTTCGAGATTTTTTTTTTTTACCAGATTTGTTTTTAGGTACTTCATGGTTTTGAGGCTATTATAAATGGCCCCTTTTTCTTTTTGAATTCTGTTCATTGTTAGTGTAGAGGAGTTCAGTTGACTTTTAGATATTCAGTTGACATTTGCTCTTATATCCAACTAATGATGTTCAACTCTGTCTTCAAGTCTAATAATTTGTTCGGTTTGTATATCAATAAGGAAATTTTCTGTGAATAGTGACAATTTGTTTGTTCCTTTCCCATCCTATATCTTTTACTTTTTCTTATCTTACTGTACTGTTCTTACTTAGTACTGAATAAAAGTAGTGAAATCAGGCATCCTTGTTTCACTCCCAATCTCAGAGGGAAAGCTTTCAGTTTTACCATTAAGCATAATGTTTATTGTAGGTTTTTTACACTCTATATCAGAGTAAGAAAACCCCCTTCTATTCCTAGTTTGTAGAATTTTAAAAATCATGATAGGTGCTTGTTTTTTTCTGCCTTTATGAATAAGATCATACAGTTTTCTCCTTTGATTTGTTAGCTTTCTGATTTTAAACAGATTTGCATTTTTAAGATACACTCAATTTAAGCATTGCTAGATCCAATTTGCTAATATTTTATTCAGCATTTTTACATTCATATGTATGTATAAGAGTATTTGGTAATTATGATTTCTTATATTGTCTTTGTAAGATTTTGGTCAAGGTTATGCTGTTTTCATAAAATAACTTGAATAGCACTCCCTTTTTTGTGTCCTCTGGAAGAGTTTCTGTGAACTAGAGATATTTGTCTTTTTTTCCCAAGCTTTATTGAGATATATTTGACATATAACATTATGTAAGTTCAAGGTGAACAGTGTGATTATTTGATATATGTTTATATTGCAAAATGATTACCACAATAAGGTTTGTTAACATGTCCATTACCGCACATGGTTACCTTTTCCTTTTCTTTTCTTTTCTTTTTTTTGGTGGTGGTAAAAGCACTTAGGATCACTCTCTCAGTAACAGTCAAGTATACAGTACAGGGCTGTTAACTATATTCACGATGCTCTACTTTAGGTCTCCGGAAATTTTTAATCTTATAAGTGGAAATTTGTACTTTTCGACTACCGTTCCCATTTCTCCTACTTGGTTGGGAGCGGCAGTCCCCACCTTATAATTTTCAAGGTTAACTTCTTAGCATTACCAACAATGCATTTGAAAATTTTTTCTTTTAAAAATAAACTTACATAGCTTATTTTGTTGCTTTTGGAGAGAGGATCTATTGAGATTTCTAGTTCAACACACTGGCAGAAATGAATGCTTACTATGAGGTATCAGTTAGAGAACTAAAGTGTTTTTTTAGTTAATATTTTCAGCATCATGTATTAAATTACTCATTCTTGTTCACTGTCTTGGTTCACAAAAAGCAGAACATGAGACAAAGAGTTGCATGTAGTCCGTTTACTTAAGAAGTGGTCTCAGGGTGCTGGAGTGAGAAACAGATTTAATTTTATGTAAATTTCTTATAGATTTCAGTGCTTACGTCCTTTTACTATAACTAATTTTATTTTGAAATAGAAATTTTATTTTGATTCTTTTTTAGGTTGACTTAGGTACGTCTTTGAATTATCTTCTTTCTATGGAAAATTCATGGGTAGTATGCTTTCTGCGGCCTTGCATATTTGAGAATCTGTCTTTCTGTTACTTTCACACATAATGACAACTTTGTTGGGTAAATCATCCCAAGGTCACAATTTTTGCCTCCACGATTCTGTAGACACTGCTTACGGTCTCTGACATCCATTGTTATCTCAGTACAGCCTGATAGCCTTGCTTTGCAGGGATCCAGTTTTTCTCCCTCTGCCTAGATAATTATAGTATTCTGTCTTTGGTACTGATAGTTAAAAACACTTATATCATTTGCATATCTTGGACTTATTTCAAGTTTTTCCTGGTACACAGTGATCACTAAACAATTAAAGTTTATTTTTCTTTTAATCCCAGGAAGGTTTTAAGCTGCTGTATGTTTGGATTTTTCTCTGTGTTAAATGTACTCTGGTCTTTTAAACACCACTTACATGTATGTTGGCTAGCCTTTCTCCTTCATATATGTGTTCTTTCATTTCTCATTTTTATTTCTTTGCCCTTTCTACCTATAGTCTGGGGTGAGTTCCATTTTGCTAATTTTTTTTTTCTTGCAGATCTCACTTGCTTCCAATGGCATTTCAAAAGGTAGTACGGCAATTACCTCTCCTCACTGCCTTTCTGTAGGCTTTTCAGTTCTTTTTATTAAAAAAATTACCAAACTTATCATTGTATCTTTTGCCTCTTCTTTCACAGATTTAATATTTCACTTGACTGTATTTAGTACACAGAGTTGATGCTGACAGTTTCCTCTTTTTCTTCAGTAACTAGTTTTCAGATGTGCTCTGCCTCTCCCTCCACAATGATATGCTCATTGTGAAATATTTTCAAATTTCTGCATGTCTTAATATGTTCCATGTTGGCATTGTTTTGTTACTGAGTATAAATTAGCTGTTTTTTGCTAAACATGGCAGGGATGGATTATCTTTGGGTTTTATCTCTGCATGCTGTTAGAATAATCACTACAAGAGCAGGAGGACTGGTTTATATGAGATACATTGAGCTGGTTCAGTGATCTAATAGCTTATAAATGAGGAGAAGTGGTGTCGTGCGGTGAGCCATCCTGATAAGGGAAAATAATCTCTAGATGGTCTCTTTGTATTTGATGGAGCCATTGATGTGGTGCCAGTTTTATGGTCATTTCTCATCAGCCCAGGTCCTGCTCCGGTATGCAGGTGACTCTGCCCAGTTCCTTTCCTGGTGCTGCTGTACCCCGGATTAAGATGGCCCCCTTGCATGCAATCTTCCAGTCTTCCTGTTGAGTGTGCTGGAGATGCTCTTCTGCTTCCTGGCATAGGTGATTTCTAATACTCTTGACCCATAGTCATGAAAGAGGTTCTCACTTGGAGGCTTCCCTTCTGCCCCATGACCTGCCCTGATTTCCAAATTAGGAATGTTTGTTAAAGTGTCTAGTGTGACTCTTACTTAGCTCCCTGGGCGCCCTACAGTTTTCTCAGGAAAGGAGCTTTCAGTCAGCTTTAGCTCCTCCCTTTCAAATGTGAGGGGTGTTAGATACCTGTGCTAGTTGTCCCCTTTCTGTGCTGTGTCCATATAAGCAGTTTTGAACAGGGTACACACATGATTAAGAAAGAGAATTGTGAAAACTCACATGGAGGGAAATAAAGAAAAGAATTAATGTTGACAGTGCACTGTGTTCTAGACACTATCTAGGCACCCGCCCGCCCCATCCCCCATACCAGCTTTTTTTCTTTAGAGTGCATATCACATCTGGCATAATTATGTTTTCAATTCTTACCTGTTTATCATCTTCTTCTCTCATTAAAATCTAAGCTCCGTGAGGGCAGACGTTTTTGTCTTTTGTATTGATCACTGGAGCATCTGGAGCCGTGGCACAGCAAAAAGCACTTTTCAAATAAATGTCCTCCTTTATTTAAAGAAAAACGGAAAAAAGGAAAGACTTGGGAAAGGCTTTAACAGATCTTTTAAAAAGAGATTGGATAGATGTCAGAGGCACTTGATTTGTAACAGCTACTTCCTGTTCCTCAAGTAAGACAAAAAACTTAGGTTTGGCTCAGTGGGTGGCAAGTGAGAGTCTGACACTAGTGTGATCTAGAGTGACTTAGGCAGGAAGTCCCGATTATTTTGACCACTTATAAAAACTCATTTCAGAACCTTTCTTTTATATCATTTTGTAAAAACTCCTTCCAGAAGATAATTTGGTACTTCTCTGACTTTTAGCTCCTTTCTCAGAAGAGAAAATAAGAGTAAAAGAGGAGTGCTCACTTCGGCAGCACATACACTAAAATTGGGACAATATGGAGATTAGCATGACCGCTGCACAAGGATGACATGCAAATTTGTGATGCAGTCCATATTTTTAAGAATTAAAGAGGAAAGAGAAGGAAACTCAGCTCAAGTACCACCTTGCCTTATAATCTTTTGTTTGAGATGTAAGAATTATTTGTAGGATATAGATTTCATTTAAAGAAAGTTGAAGGTTGGATTTTGGTCATTTCCTGGACAGGTTAGAATATAGTACCTGATTTCTAACTGTTAATAACTAATGCTTAAATTTTTAATGTTAGAGACTGAAAAAAATCTAAACCTTTCCCTTTTTGAACCGTATTTTCAAATTTATATGAAGTTATTTTTTCCTACTCGCTCCACAAATTATAAAGGGTGGCATATTTCCTGCATTGAGCTCAAATGAGTATACATTCGTTTAGAGTGAAAATATTGGCAGTGGAAACCAATTTAGAAAAAAATGGAAAGAGATGTACATAAATCACCAGACACTTGGAAGCGCATGTACCAAATCAAGAATTCCATGTTTTCATAATTTTGTATTTTCCCTTTAGAAAAAATTCACTTTCCAAATTGTTGATGGTTTGGCAGTTCCAAGGATGACATCAGCTCCTCCATTGCGCAGTATCTGCTTTCTTTTAGATAACGTGATGGCACTTCATCAAGTTTTGGTGTGTAAGCTGAGTTAAAAGCCAACTGGGTTTGAGTTTAAATTCCCTTAGCTGCTAAACCAAACACATTCGTGACCTTAGGACTATTTCTAAGCCCTCTAGAAAACACATATTGCACATAGGCTGCTTTATTTCTAGAAGTAGAAGTGAGCAAGTGAGGAAAAAACAACACTCCTTAGAGTTCCTAATCGTGTCTGTCCAAGGGCGCTGTCTCATCAGCGCAGAACTCCAGCCTCACACCAGTCACCCTCTTTTCTCTATCTTTACCTGACCCCACATTAAGAGGATAATAATCCTGGTATTGTTTCCCCACCTCAGAAAATCACCGATAGTTACCCAAGCTATAGTCTCTCTCAACAGTCAGGGGCAGCTTCTGACCATCGATGAGGTGGTGATGAAAAGATAATACTAGAAATTAGGCTGTTATTGGGGAAGAGAAAAGCAGTCTGTGAACAGTACTAACAACTTTCCTGCACTGCCGACAAACTCCCCTGTGACGCCAGGTGAAACACTTGCATTCCAAAAGTCTTGTCTGTCACCCGCCTCTAAACCAGTATTTCACTAACCTGAATGAGCACAGGTATCACTTAATTCAGTTGGGTTGGGCCGGGGCCTGAATTCAGGATTTCTAACAAGCTCTTGGGTGGTGCCAATGCTGCTGATTCTCTGATTGTACTTTGAGTAGCCAGTTTCTAGTCTAGAAGGACTTACATTTGATTTGAAGCTCAATGTTTACAATTTAAAATATACGCATAAATATTTGATTTAACACTAAATAAATATTTTTGTGAGATATCCAGTTGAAGACAGAGATACAAGACCTTAAATCTGAGAACTGTTTTACAGGTCTTGATAAATTTCCACCCAAGTTACTATTAAGGCCAGTTGGATAGCAGTTTATACAGTCTCTCTCATTGTCCAAATGCCAAATTGTTTTCTGATCCTAAAGTAATCTAGTGTTTGGTTAAAAAAAAATCAAAATATATTCCAGCCAGTGAGGAGTGAAGAGTTTAGAGCTTATTTCAGAAGTTTGGCTCCTTTTTCCTTTTGTTCCTGATGTTCTCTTTCTGCCACCATTCAGAAAGAAAACCCAAGCTTCCAAAAAATGGTGGTGAACTGAGTATTTACCACCCAGGAAGTGGTTCCCAAGTCAAGAATGAGGTAGCCAACTTCCTCAGAGTTCTCCCCAAATTCTCTGAGAGGCTGCTTGGGTTGTGGGCTCTGACTCCTTTCAGGTACCTCCTCTGATCTCGCAGCGTATTGGGGATGAATATAAGCCAACTCCAATGAATCCCCAGAGAGAATGCATGGAGACACTAGGTGACTAACAGAGCTACTTCTGTGTGAAAAGTAGGGAAACTCCCCAGGTTCATGCCTTTGTAAATGACTGAGAGGTTACTCTGGGGTGGGTTTTGACGTACATGCATCCATCTGGCTGGTTAAAGCAAGAACCGGGACACCTGTTTCTCTGTCTCTCTGTCTCCGAGGAACATGGAGTATCCTCATTCAGTGTCCCTGTGTGAGTTCATCATGCATCCTGGACTCAGAAAGCTTCTTTTCTCTTCTCACCTCTCAAAAATAAAAGCATAAACATGTCTCCAATTTTAGAGCATCTGAGAAAAATATCTAGTCACTTGCCACATTTAGAGGGAAAATGGTAGAATTTGATTTCCTATAATATTGCAAAGAAGAAAACCTATTCTTTTTTTCCCCCATGAATTGATGCCTTGGTTTGGAACATCCTAAGAGGATTCAGGATAGTGAATCCTTTAAACTGTATAGAGATTAGAAACAAACATTACATGCGTTATTTAATTTAAAAATAAAATATAGAATTTTATATTCAGTATCATCTCAATTATGTACAGAAATACAGGCATCAAAACAAGATTAGAAGGAATACACCAAAATGTTATGATTGTCCATTCGCTTTGGAGAATGCAGTTATAGATGATTTTTATTATCTTTTTCATTCTGTTCAGTAAAGCCCACTTTTTTTTTTGCAAGTATACACTGTTACTTTTGCAATTCACCAAAAAAAAAAAAAAAAAGAAGAAGAAGAAAAAGGAAGCAAAGCAACCCTGTGATCAGGTGAAAAGTCCCTGAGCCTGCACCCTCTCCCACCAAACATGTCTAAACCTCTGTTCTGGAACTTGTGTCTGTAGTTGTTTGATGTTTTTATGTGGTATAGATCTGTGTACTGCCTCAGTGACAGGAATAAATTAGAGTGGCTCGGTAAAGACCAAACTCATCAATTTTTCCCAAATCTGTATTTGATTAATTCTACAAAGGTCCAGGTCAAAGTTATTCCTCAAACCTTATTATTTTAATAAAGAAGCCCAAAGTTTCCACGTTTGTCAGGAAATTCATTATCACTGTAGAATAGCAAAAGGTCACAAAATGTCTCCTTCCACAATCAAATAGCACATAAGAAAAATTTCTTTTTCTCAACAATTCATTACCCCAGCAAAACCAAGAGAAACCTCTGACATTTGCTTCAGGGGAAATAAATGTTCCGTAGATCATGGAGAAAAATGACAAACAAATTAATGAGAAATAAATACACTCCTGCAGTGTAGCCAGCCATGCCAGACCAAACACAAGTCACAGTCAGCTCTTAGTCCAGGTCTTCCCAACTCTGAAGAGTGACAGTTTCCATAATGGCATCAGCACTTCAGTTACAGAAAGCTGTACACACACCAAAGAAACACAAATTAAAGAAACATGTGGTGAAAAAACAGAAAGAGAAATTCTATCATTTCATGCAAATTTAACTGGAGTGGGAAAGTCATTGCTGGCAAAGCATTATTGAAATCTTGAGCTAATAAGTGGAAGCATTCTAGAAGTTATTCATCCCCCCCTTCATAATGCTTTATACAAAATCGTAAGTTGACTGAATTTAGCAGTGCTCAATTTTCTCACATCCTAAAAATTCCTTTCTTTAATTCAGCCTTATTCTGGGCATCTTTTTCTTCATCTCTAAACTTTGTCAAGGAGTAACTTACATGTGCTTTCTCCATATTGTCAATTTCCATTTATTTACAAACTATATAATTTTAACACCAAGTATATTTCCGTTTTCATGTTTTAAAAAAATACAAGCAGGGAGGGGTGTAGCTCAGTGGTAGAGCACATACTTAGCATGCTCAAGATCCTGGGTTCAATCCCCAGTACCTCCATTAAAATAATAAATAACCTAATTAACCCCCCCAAAAAAAACCCACAAGCAGTACCAGTAAAGCCAAAATTCACTATGACCCCCAGCTCCAGTCCCCTCCCCAGAGATGACCACTGTTAGCAGTTTTGTCCTTTTAGACCACTGTAGATGTACTTATGTAATATGGACTTATGGAGTTATGTATGTATGTGCATATATAAAATACTTTTAGGGCATAAATGCTATCATAAAGTGTACTTTTTTGCCATACTGTTTTTGTTTCTTGGTGTTTTTTTTCTTTTTTGTTTGTTTGTTTTAACTCAATGATCTACCTTGCAGATCTTTTTAGGTCAGGACATATAAAGCAGTGGTTTTCAGCTGGGAGCCATTTCTGGAGACATTTTTGATGGTCACAACCTGACTTCAGGTACAACTGACATCTAGTAGGTAGAGACCAGCGATGCAGGACATCCCACCCCAAATGTCAGTAATGCCAAGGTTGAGAAACCATGATATGGATCTACTTTATTCTTTTAGCTGCTGCATAGTGTTCTGCAGTTTATTTCACTGGTCATGCAAGAATGTACATTTAGATGAATTTTCCAAAACATGTTTATCTGTGCCCAGTAGTGAGTGTTTCTCCCATTTACTTTTCACCCAACCACAATCTGCCTTCTGCCCGAAATATCCCCTAGGTTACCAGTAGCCTCCTAATTTCCAAATCCCTTGGCTCCTTTTCTGGGTGAGGTGACTTGGCCTTTCTGTCACATTTGTGCTCATCACCCTTCTCCGGGAAGCATGCCCTGCCCCACCCTCTGAGTCTCTGCCCTAGCCTTTCTGCTTCTGTTGCCCCAGTTCACTCTCTCTGGCTGGTCAACCACCACTTCCTGAGCTCTGGCTGTCCTCCAGGCACTGTGCTAGGCATCAGGGATCTGAAGGCGGACTGAGAAGTCCCTGCCCTGGAGACCCTCTGGTCCAAAGATCAAGTAGGTACAGGAGTCGCACAGAGCAAAGCACATCCTGGTCAGGGTGTATGCAAAGTTTGCTGTGGGACTGAATGATTAAAGTGTGGAAGTTGTTGTTTTTTTTTTAAATATAAGTAGCTTAATATGCAAACATCTTTTAACATAATTTTTGACAGTACCATTTTTGTCATTTTTTTGTCAGTATCATTTTTTTAAATTGAAGTAGAGTTGATTTGCAATGCTGTCAAAGATTTTAAAGGACAATAGAAAATGTTTTTCCTTCACAGTTCAGAGTTTATTGCATATTTTATCTTCATGACTACTTCTCCCATAATGTAGATTTTAAAAAAATAAATCAAGAAAAATACTTTCCTCACATTTTCCTACCACCGCTCTCTTTTTCTGCTTTTGAAACAGCAACTGCATTGTTTCACATTTGCTCTACAGGGAATGCAGTTGGCCTTGGCCAAGGCAGAGGAAAGATCAAATTAGAGAGCAACCTTGCTTGCTGCTGTGGGCTGAGAGGCGGGAAGTGAGGTTGGCACGCCCTCCTCTCCATCTGGAGCCTCCTTCCTCGAGGTGTTCTTTTTAGCCTCCTGGGGCTGTGGGACCGTCACCTCCCACCAGCCCGTCACTCCTGTGAGGGGACTCCAGGAGTGCACTGAGTGCAGCTGCTGCCCGGCTCTTATTTCCCTGGATCAAGGGATGTTAAGCCCCTACCTGAAACCTGACAGCAAGGCAGAGCTCCACTATAAATCCAAGCAGTGCTCACTAGCAGTGAACTAGAAGTTCACTCTGAATGCTCCCTGGGCAGCCCGGGGAGATACAAAGATAAGGGGGACATGGCCCCTGCCCCGGAGAAGCTGGAGGAAGCTAAGGGTGGGAGCACGTAAAAGCAGCCGCTTAGAATTCAAGGCAGAATACAGTAAGCCCTAAAAAGAGGATTGAGCCAAATTGCTTAAGGAGAAAGGGGGGGTTTAGTTATGATAGAGGATCAAACAAGGCACTTGAAAATTGTCTCCTCTCTCTCTCTTCGAAATACCAGCAGCTTTGTTTGATGGGTTCTTTCTATTTAAACACGAGGGAAGTAAGATTTCGAAAAGGAGGGATGAAGTGTGAAGAGAACTAGATTCTAGAGTGCTGTTATGCTGAGCACGGTGTAGTGCAGGTGAAGCTCCAAACCTTAGACGTGGGAGTTTCTATCTCAGATCATTATCTCAAGTCTGAATAAAAGCATCCAGGATTGTGGCTGTCTTCGTCCCACATGCTCAAGTCTGAGCCACCCTGTTTGTACGTCGGGGGTTGTAATTTGATTTATTTCTGTCAAGTTCATTTTATGCAAGTCACATAATCTAATTCTTAAAGGCACACCCACTGATCCCTCCAGATCTGTGTGTAGAAGTACTCCAAGGTCTGTATTTGTATTTCTAAGTGCTTATGTTGAAGCCGAGCGCTGAGTGCATAAAGGATTAGCTGGAACATAGAGGCTTTTACCATAAGCCCTGCTAGACAGAGGGCAGAAAGGAAGATTTGACGGATGTGCCGGATCGGGAAGGGCAGCGCTAATAGGGGAGAGGATGAAGCAGCTGGTTGAACGGGTCAGTGAACAAGGACAATAATAATATGAACCAGAGCTGGAGTTTGTTTGGGGTCTACAAATGCCCATTCTTTATCTCTCCAAGAAGAGAAGTGATTGGACTAGAGTCAGAAGGCATGGGGAGCCCTGCTCCGGACACACCCAGGGAGCTGCTGGCATCACTTCCTCTTGCTGTGTGACAAATGACCATGAGTTTCACAGCTTCAAACGACACCCGTTTATTATCTCACAGTTCTCCAGGTCAAAAGTCTGGGCAGGCTCCACTGGGTTGCCTCCCAAGGCTGCAGCTCTGGTGTCAATCAGGCTGGGCTCCCACCTGGAGGCTCTGGGGAGGAATTTGCTTCCAGGCGCTTTAAGTGGTTGGCCAAATTTGGTTGCTTATGGTTGTAGGACTAAGTCCCTGTTTTCCCTGCAGAGACTGCTCCCCGCTTCTAGCATCTGTTCTCATGTCTTTGCCTGCTGACCCCAAAGCCAGAAAGAATCTTCCTCTTATCAAATCCCTTTCAGGTCTGGAATCTCTGACTTTTCTTCTGCTCTGAGCAGGAGAAATCTCTTTTTTTAAAGACTTGTGATTAGGTTAGGCCACCCAGATAATCTCCCATCATCATATCTGCAGGGTCCCTTTTGCCACGTAAGTCACATAATCAAGGGAGTAATACCAGGGGGCAAAGGTCATGGGGCTTAGAACCACAGCCACCCAGGGTGTGGCTCCATCTGACCTCGAAATGGCACCTTGAGGTCCAGGGCCTGGGGCCCCAAAAACCATAATCAAGGGTTGAGGGATGACAAGTGACACAAGGAAGGAAACGTTCTCCAGAAGCCAAACACAAAAGGACTTTTGGAGGCAGGATCAGAAGAGGGATTCAGCTCCTTTAATCAATACGCATTTTTGCAGAGAAGTTTCTTTGCAAGGCCCTGTAAGCGTTAGAATAACAAAGGGGAACGTGGGGTCCCTGTGGTTTATGAGATACCTCCTAGACTAGGTATGGTGTCTGATCAAATTCTACCCTGAGAAATCTACATGACTTTAGGAAAATGCTTTTATATATTTTCCAGACCTGACTGAGGGCCTGCTGCTGTTGCAGCTGCCACCAGCTTTCTGCTAAAGGAGGTCACTCAGGCCCTGAGAAGCAGGGACATCAGAGCTCAGGGTGGTTCTGAAAGGGGCCTTCAAGGCCTCAGGGCTCCAGCAGAAATGACAGTTGAGGCAGGGACCAGAAGCCTCACATTGTAGGGAAAGTGCCTTCATGGAGAAGAAGGGGTCCCAGGAGGCTACCTTGCTCAGATCAACAATAAACTACCAAAAACACATCATTTCCCTGTATTATTTCAAAACATCTCCGGGAGTGAGAATTCCTCAGTCTCCCTCATAATTCCAGAGTTCTTTATTTCACTTTTCCCAATGTGTAAATTCTTTTCCCTTTGTTCATTCAAATGAATAATGCTTGGAACTTTCCTTATTACTCAGTAGCACCTGGACCTGAGTTAAAAAAAAAATTATTAAAGTCAGATAAAAATAGAGATCCAGAAAAGCGATCTTCAGGAAAATGTGGGAGCAAGAATAGTAAGCTCAGATATTTTCCTCCCCCTTTTCTGACTAACTGCCATGCACAGTTCCACAGGTTGCTAACTGTGCAAGGGTACAGTTTGTCCTTCTTTTGCCAATTCATGCTTCCTGGCACAGGAAGGGGGTCCTGTTCTGATCTGAATAAGGTACTATATAAAATTGTGGGGCCCTGCTCTCTGTGCCTGCTCTCTCCTTATCTTGAGCTTGTGAGTCACAGTGAAATGGGTAAAAAGTAATCCATTTCTTAGACAAAAAGCAGGGAAGGAGCCGTAGACAAGAAGGAAAGCCAAGGAAACAATTCTTGGGGGAAGTCAATAGGGAAGAAAGAGCAGAGAGGGAAAAAGGAGGTGGCCATGTGACCTCCTAATTAGGAGTTTAGGAAAGATGGCTTGCCCTGTTCAGCAACCTAGACTAGACTAGAAAATAAGCATTTTCTTTGAAATAAAGTTCATGTCCAGTCAACTTTGTGAAAAGATAATTGCATTGTAATTAAGCTTATAGACGTAAAATTAAGCCTAATGCCTTTAATTTTACACCTTTTTTCGGAGGGTTTGGTTTGTCTGCTTGCTTTTGTTGTTGGTTTGGTTTGGCTTAGTGCAGGGTTTTGGGGTGCTTTTACATATTCAACAAACACTTCTTGGTACTGATTATGTTTATGGCACTCTCCTGTTTCTTATATATAGCCCTTGAATACAGTGGTCCTCAATCTTTAGAGCACATGAAATCATCTAGGTAGCATGCTAAAAATGCAGCTTCCTGGGCCCTCCCTCCACACAGTGGCAGGATCTCTGAGGCCAGAGGTTGATCAAACACCCAGGCGGTTCTAATGATACAAGGATGACACTTTGAAAAAGGTTGCTTCTGGAATGGAAAGAGCATAAGCCAGTGTTCCTTGTCCTCGAAGAGCATGTGAATGAGTCAGGAAAATAAAATGTAGGCATATTTTAAGATTAATAATAGGCATCAGAGGATGTTGAAGAGCTAGATGAGTGATAGAGAAAGTGGTTAATAGGTGAGATAGTACAAGGAGAGAAGAAGGAGATTCCTGAATAGAGTTCTCAGAGGATTTCAGAAAAGAGATTGGATTTCAGCGTGGCTTTTAAAGGAGGGAGGCGGCATTTCAGGTGGGGGAAATACATGAACGAAGACACTGTGATCTCCTGCGGGCAGACAGCTCATAGTGGCGGAGGGGACACTGAACTCATCCCTTCTTTCTGCATCACTGATGACCCCTCTTTAACCACGACCTCATTCCTCTGCCTTAGTAGGTTGCTTTTAAGAATCCCTAACAAGAGATTGCACATGTACATATAGAGAGAGATTAATCAGCATTTAAATCTGTGCATGAGTTATGTATAATTTCAGCCTGATTTAAGTGTCTTTATTGTTGAAAAACTATGTAGACTCCAAATGGCATCTGATTATTAAATTCAGATGCCGAGGCTTTCGCTAACAATGAGCTTTTTTTTTTTTCAGTGTACTTTTTTGCTCTGTGCATTTTCCATCAGGAGTGGCAGGCCTACAGATGTCTCAGACTATACTGCCAATCAGTGAAATCAAGGAAGTGGTCACAAAATTAAATGTAAAGACACTCTATCAACCTTTTGCAATGTGGAGCCTTTGTTTATTCCTGGAACCCATGTTCGGGGTTCATTCTTTTTAAACGGATCACTATCCCAAGTGTTTTTATCGGAGAGTGCTTGATACTTACGTTTTGTAATTCTTTCTCACTCAAGCACTTTTGAATATCAGAACACAATTTCAGAAAATATGTTTAGTCAAATCAGAAGAAAATGAAGAGAGCTCTCTGTTTTGCTTTACTCGTAATAAGTACAAAATGAGAAAAGTGGGTATTTGTATGGTACTGCATGACTATTATTTAGAGTTGAGAAATTAAGAGTACAGATCACCGCTGTGGGTTTCTTTTAAGTGATAAATAAATGCTGTGTGGCTTCAGGTAGAGATTGTATCTAAAAGTTAGTATGTATAACTGCATGGGTAGAAAAACTACTAGTGGAAATATATTTACTTATTCTTTCCATGTACACTCATATTTTCTGAACTTTATTTCTCACATCACCAATTCTTATTATGTTCATGTGTGTCTAGGAGAATTCTGAACCCTCTAAGCTGCAGCAAATGCTATATTGTATATGTGTGTGTGTGTGTGCTGTTTCTGTAATGTATCCATACCAAGTGTTTGGGATTATTTTAATAGTATTAGCATTAATTTCTACTAAATTGATCTTGACTGTTATATTGCCATTCCCAATCTATTACACATATATGTATATGTATATATATGTATATATACATGTATATGTATGGTTTGTTTTTTTTTACATGAAGATCATATTTGAAGTTTCCTTGGACAACTCTCCCAGCCTGGTTTCACAATGATTGCTCACTGAAGAGTTGGTCTGCTCTCTCTTCCCCTCCTCACCATAAATGCTTTTCTCTCAGGCCAGGTGGGTGCCCCCCAGACACTGTGCTTCTTTCTGGGCTCAGTCCCTGTGTTCTCGTTTGTGCTTCTTTTGTGTGCTTCCCACGATCAGACCTGGCAGACACTAAGCACTTGCCTGCTGCTGTGTAGAGTCTGACCTGTACCCCAAGGAGGGCAGCCTTTGAGCCCTTTCCTGTTTCCAAATTGATTTGCTTGTCAATCTCAATATGCAGACACCTATGCACAGAACCCTGGTGCACTCTTTCCTGCTTACAAGGAGGTAGCACTTTTTCTACTCGCTTGAACAGTTAGATGAATCTGAATTCACATCATTCAGGCAGCACTTGGCCAAGAATTCTGAATGTTTAATCTCTGGTGCAGGTTTAGTTCAGTTGGCTGATATACTTCCAGTTTAAAAAAAAAAAGTGGATGAAATGTGAATCCACTGTTAGATTTTTCATCTGCATTAATAATTAGTATTTTCCAGATACTGAGTTTCTGCTTTTTATGTTAAGTTTTTAGGAACATGAGTATGGTCAAGGTTTTATATTCATTGCTTCACACAATATGTGGTTCCTGAGATAACTGTGTAATTCCAAATGTCGATACACCCATAAGAGAGTTTGCTTTTCCCTCTCACACATCTGTTTTGCTTTATGCGAGAGAAATTTCTCATGCCAGAATGACTTTCAGTGGATATAGGCAATCTGCTTTATGTTGAGCCTCTGCAATTCACAGATGCAAATGTTTAAAAAGCAGGGAGGTTAACATGGTTATTTCTTCATCTGAAACGTCCCCAGCCACTACTTTTGTCCTTTAAAAAAAAATCTTATTGTGTTATAAATCCAATGTGTGTAATTCTTAAAGCCTCGCCTCATAAGTCTCATATAAGAACTGAATTAACTCTTTAGTAGCCTCCTAGGATGAATTTCAAGGTCCTACTAGTTTATACTGCTAGTCTGAGTGTGTCTTCTTGATAGAGCTTAGGTTCTTAGGGAGGGAATAAAGGAAGCAGTTTCATGACCCATAATAGATCCCACTCACCAAAAGGAGAGCCACCCCCTGTCAATGTGTGCCCTCCATTATTAAATCAAAAACATGACTGAACCTCCCTTGCTTCACTCTGCTAGGGAATGTGGGCAAGGCAGAGATCATATATGGAAGCCAACCTCAGAAAGTATGCAGTCTAGTTGGACGGATGAAACCTAAAATAACAATGGGCCAGCTAAGTGTGGGCTCTTTGTGTCACCAGGCCTGCTCTGTGCTCTTGCTGCCTTGCAAGAATGGAGTGCCCATTTCTTGTCACACCCGCAGCTCCAGACACTTTTTCCCAAACCTTAAATTTAACCCAACCCTTTGGGACCTGAATTTTCCACAGACATTTTCGCAACTTTTCTTGTACTGCAAAGTTGTTATATGGTATTGAGCCTTCTGCGTAGCAAGAAGTTGAACTTCGCTAACATTAGATCAAAGATTCAAAGCCTTTGAGAGCTTGAGAGAAATCCAACCACAATCATTTTCTGATACAGCTGAGCATGGGAGTGTTCAGTGGGTGAAAGTTCCTGAAACTCTCAGAGCACAGGAAGGCCGAGTGCAGCTCCTGGTTGAAGATGTTTAACTCACAAAGTTCCTGGCAGTGCTCGCTGTTTGCAGAAGGAAGCGCTTGTGTTTTTTGAAAACAGGTCCAAAATAAAAGCTCAAAAGCCATTCCGTGCTAATTACAGTTCCGTGCTTGAAGGTCCAGCTCTGTTGGTGTCTCGAATTAGAACTGCAGAGTGTGTCCCCCAGAACATGAGCTCACATGGCAAAAATAGACCAAATCTACCGCCCTGCCAAACTGACCGTCTGTGGAAACCTGCTCTGCTTTCTGAAATGGGATGTAGGTTTCCAAATTCTCTAGCCCATCTCCGTCCAAAGCAAATGAGAAATAAATAACTCCGCGGCACCAGCTTCATTTTTCAGTTCAAAGGAGAGTTTTCACTGTGCTGTTTCTACCTGTCTTTTCACAACTGAGTTCTCCCTGGAATACTTGTACCAATGGTACTAGAAATTCATGGGATCAGAGAGCTGGTTTGGGATGTAAATTTAGTCATTTCCATTCTTACTTCCCCTCCTGTCCTGACTCCCTGCGTTGCTGGCTCTGTCTGTGTCTGTCTCCAAAAGAAAAATGACTGCCCTACTCAGAGCACTTGAAGAACAGACAAATGAACGTTCTGCCTCAGTAGGGAGGTCTGAGGGGGACAGTGAGGCATGAGGGTGACAGGAAGTTGGAGAAGTAAATAGAGATTAGGAGAGCAAGTTTTGCTGAAGAGAAGCAGTGCCTTTTCTCCTGGGGCAGCAGATGGGCCACTGTCTGCCTGACCCAGGGCTCCAGTGGAAAGCTCACCACATTGGGTCACCGGACTGTGGTTTCACAGGGGAGGGAGGGGCTGGGGCAGAGGTGGGCCCAGCTTCTACAGTCTACACCTTCTGCCAACATCCAGCCGCCACCGACACCTCCCTGAGACTGGGGTCCCAGGGTCAGCCAGTATCACAGGGCCAGGCAAATGGACCTGTAGTTTAAGAAGCACCTCGGAGGGATGGGGTTCAGAGCCACGCCTGCTGTGGGGAGAGCAGGGCGGGCCCCAGGTCTCGTGGGCAGGTTGTCAGGACGTGGTCATCAGAGCAGGAGTCCAGGGGAGAAAACCTCCAGGCAGCGGGTGTGGCCGGATGCCGCAGGGCTGCGCCTGCCCGGTGTCGGGCCAGGTCCTGGGGCTCTGGCCGGACTCAGCCTGACTGCGGCCTGGGTCTCCCAGCTCCAGCTGAAGGGCGAGAAGTGCTGCTGGCTGTGGAGCTGAGCCAGACCTGACAGCCCCTTCCCTCCATCCAAACATGCTCCAGAACCATCTGTGTCCTTGTTTGTCCCTCTCTGGTGTAGGTATAGGAAAGAGTCACCCACAACATGTGCCAAAAGGTTTACCACCAGATGCCTCTCCCGCTGGCTAGAGGGGGTCCTGAAATTCTCTCCATAAGAGCTGCTTGCCTGATTAGCATCCCTCAATGAGAACCCAGTGTTGCTCCGGATTAGAGCTGGGTTCAAGTCCACCCTGTGGAGCCCCTGCCTGGGTGGGGCCAGCCACAGAGTCCTGGCCGTCCCTCCCACTGGTTCTCATGGTCAACAATGCCATGTTCTTCCTGTCCCCCCAGGTATGCCATATGCTCTCCTGCCTCCGTGCTTTCCTCATGCTGCTCCTTTCGCCTTGACTGTCCTTTCTTGCCTTCTTCTGTCTGATAAAATCTGGCTAATCCTTCAAAATCCAGTTCAAAAAACTTTCCTTGGTAAGGCTTCCCTGCCAGCACCACCTCCCTGCCCTGCAGGAATGAAGTGCTAATTGCTCCTCCCTCAGGGACCACTCAGCACCTATATGCACCTCTAGCCCATTATGACAGGCTTATTCATACACATTTTTGGTTAGATTCCAAACCTCTCAAAGACTGGGACCTGAATGTCTGTCTGTTCATCTTTATATTCCCTCCCAGCAGTACCTAGGACATAGTTTGTAATTTACACTTGTCTGTACTGCAGGTCTGTTACCTAAGATGGAAGCCTTGAGCACTCATTAACGTTTTAGCTCTGATTAGTTGAGAAAATCAAAAGCAGGGCAAGTGGAATAGCTAACATTCATGCCTTTCTGTGTGCTGCCTCCTCCCGCCCACACTCCCCCCCCGCCCCCCCCCCGCCACCGCTGCCTGCCTCCATCCAACAGAAGTGTCAGCCAGGACATCATTGGCCTCAGCAGAGGGATGGGAAGAGGGGCCATCCGGGTTCCCTCCAGTGACCCTGCAAATGGGGCAGAGGTGTCAGCCCATTCTGAGTTCTGAGCTGTCCTGAGGGCAGAGTGAGATTGGTCCCTGGTGGCCTTCCAAAGTATTTGGCTTTCTGAAGCTGCCTGTGGCTCCGGAAATCAGGGAAATGCTTAAATGGGAGTGCTTCTCAGTGCTGGGAGGTATAAATGCAACATGAAATGAATCTCCCTCCAGCCAGTACAGGATGTGCTGGGCAAGCATGCTGGGCTGCCCCAAGCCAGCTACGTGCACTAGGACGTGGTCCTCCCAGCCACGCTGCAGATGATGCAGAAAAGTGTCTTTAAAACCATGTGGAGTCAGAGATTTGAATGCTAACTGGATGTCTTGATCTGTTCAGGCTGCTGTGATAAAATATCACAGACTAAGTGCCTTTTAACAGCAGAAATGTATTTCTCACAGTTCTCGAGGCTGGAAAGTCCAAATTCAAGGTACTAGCAGGGTCACAGCCGGATGAGGGCCACTTTCTGATTCGTACCCTGTGCCTTCCCGCTGTGTCCTGTGTGGTGAGAGGGGAGGGGCTAGCTCCTGAGCCTCTTTTATCCAGGCACTCATCCTGTTCACGAGGGCTCCACCCTCATGATTTAGGTGGTGCCTCCCAAAGGCCCTGTCTCCTAATCACATCATCTTTGGGGGTTAGGATCTCAACATACGAATTTCGAGAGGACATAAACATTCAGACCATAGCACTGGAGGATGTAAAGCTATTAGGGAGTTGTTGTTAATGTTTTAGGAAACATTGCTCATCTTTGCCCATTAAATCACTATCAGTGTGATAATAGTATTGTGATTATGGGTTTTTTTTAAAGAATCCTTATCTTTTTGAGATATACACTGAAACATTTATAGGTGAGTGTTCTGATGGCTGGGATTTGCTTTGACATGATGTGGGGAGGAGAGGAAGCAGGCAAAGGCGGAGGAAGACAGACCACAAGTGGATAATTGCTGGAGTTGGGTGTTGGGTGCCTTGGTGTTTATTATGTTATTCGGTCTACCCTTATGTATGTTTGCAATTTTTCATAATGAGGTTTTTTTTAATTATGTAGGAAAGAAAGTGGAAGTTTTGTTGTCATCCCCTTAATTCTTAGATTCGTTTTATTACATCTCTTTGCCTCACCCCCGATAACCTCTGAGGATCACCTTGTTAAGGAAGAGGACCCAAATCAATGGCTTCTCCATCCCTCCAGCAGCTTCTTAAAAGGCCTTCCCTTGGGTTTCTCAAACATGTTTAAAGGCCTTTGTAAAGGAGATGCACTTCCTCCCATTGGTCAGGTGGGGCGGGGGACAGCCTGCTGACCTGTTGCCTCCCCTTGGGACAAAGCACTTGCCTCTCCCCAGTGAGGAGTCACCACCTCCTTGATGGCAGGTTATAGCAGAGAAGCATTCCGCTTCACTCTGCCTGTATCCCAATGGAACTGGCATGGGAACCTTTTAAAAGAAAGACACTTTCATGGGGCTGACTACTTGGAAGCCAGTTGATGAAGATGTGTTATTAGAGCCCAGGGTCCACCAGCCACTTAGGGATGGACAGTGTGGAGGGCAGGCTCAGCACTGAATCACTGAATCTCTCCAATGTTTCCATTTTCTCTCCCTCCGCAGCCTGGATGCTCTGAAATCCATTAGCTTAATGTTTCCCAAGTAGATTTTCGTTGACCTCAGTTTCTTTTTCCACTGTCTCATTTCTAAAACACCCTCCCCCTGTTACACAAGCACACACCCACCTGCATGTGTGCTGGCACCCTGCACTGTGGAAAGCTCTGTGCTCACTCTAGGGTCCTCAACCACTTCCCAGCTCCATAGCCCCACTTTCTGCCTGTGCAACCCACAGACATGGTTGCAAGAGAGCTGAGAAAGAATAGCTCACAGTGGGTGACGGGAAGTGGAGGGGTAAGCATGGCAAGTGTGTGCCCACCAGTGGACTTGTAAATGGAATGACGTACAAGCTTCAGAGTTTGGGGGATGCCTGCCCTCCATCTGAGTCAATATCTTGTCTCGCTCCCTGTTCATGTTCCATTTTCTGGTGGGGTGACCTGGCAGGAGCTGCCAAAGCCATATATCACATTCCAGATGCCGTAAGAGCCATGGGTGATCATGAATACAGTCGGGTTCCAGGAGATGCTGAGGATGGAGAATAATGAGGCAAATCTTAACCTGTCGGAATGCAAGCTGGGGAAACGTAAAGTGCTGTGCTTGGGGCCCTTTGCAAAGAGCCGTGTGAGAAGGAATAGCTGACTGGGAACGTGATATGAGGCAACAGTATGATGGGGCTGCAGGGACCCACAAGCAAGGGTTTTGAAATCCGTTTGCATGGATAAGGGAGACTGAGAGCATAGATGCTGTAATGTGTCCAGGAATGCTGATCCAGACACCATGCTTTGGTTCCTGTAAGCTTCTGAGGGGGCCATCTCAATAAATGTGAGCTGTTAGTGTGAAAGGTGTGATTATTTCTGTGATGGGGCCTGATACTGTGCGTTGCCTACAGAAGATGGTCCATAAAGATCCTTCTTATGACAGCCTCATGACATCCTTCGGATCGTTCTGTGTGCCAGGGGGCACTGTGACTCTGTTACTGTTTTTCATTTCCTCTCAGTAGTAGTTAGTTTTGTGGTGGCTGTCTCTCTCTCTCTTTTTTTTTTTTAGTTGAAGTAATGTTGATTTACAATGTTGTGTTAGTTTCTGATGTACAGCATAGTGATTCAGTTATATATATTCTTTTTCACACCCATCAGAATGGCCATGATTAAAAAGTGTACAAACGATAAATGCTGGAGAGGGTGTAGAGAAAAGGGACCCTCCTACACTACTGGTGGGAATGTAGATTGGTGCAGCCACTCTGGAAACCAGTATGGAGAGTCCTTAAAAAACTAAAAATAGAGCTACCATATGATCCAGCAGTTCCACTCCTGAGTATGTATCTGGAGAAAACTCTAATTCGAAAAGATACATGCACCCCAGTGTTCAGATCAGCACTATTACAATAGCCAAGGGAGGGAAATTGCTCAGCAGTAGAGTGTGTGCTTTGCATGCATGAAGTCCTGGGTTCAATCCCCAGTACTTCCATTAAAAAAGAAATTTAAAAAATAAATAAATACAATAGCCAAGACATGGAAGCACCTAAATGTTGATGCTCCTTCAAGTTCCTAAGTTACACAGTAGGGTGGTAGAGAGGAGGCTGAGGCTGGAGTAGATTTTATAACAATAACAATAACAATAACCATGAAGGCCACCATATTTTCCCTCTGTTTTGTGCCAGGCACTTGGCTCAGCACTTTGTATTCATTGGCCCATTTAATCTCCACCGAAACCGCAGGAAGGTAGGTGGTGGTATTCTTCCTATTTTATGGAGAAGTAGATCTTAGAAAGGTTAAGTCGTTTGCCCAAGGCTGCACAGCTGGAATGGGGTAGAGCTGGGATTTGCCCTTTATCACCAGAGTCCAGGCTCTTCCTGCCTCTCCAGTGCTGCCCCCTTCCCAGCATGAAGGACTGTTCCTGGAGTATTCTTTGCAGGACTCAGGGCTGCGGGGAGTGCCACTGGCGTCTCTTCTAGGTGAACACATACCAGAGCCCAGGATCCACTTTCTCTGACGGGACCAAAACGGGGGCATTTTCTTCAAGCAGACATTCCAGCTCACCCCACCATCTTCCTAATCAGAGGCGTGTTCAGCAGGTATTTATCCACACATAGCATCATTCCCTCTCTTTCCTGTTGGCTTGTCTAGTCAAGGTCAGAGAGAACCAGAAAGATCTTGTGCAAAGAAGAGAGTTTTGCTTTCTTAGAAATAGTTCTTTGCGGGGAGGGTATAGCTCAGTGGTAGAGTGCATGCTTAGCATGCACAAGGTCCTAGGTTTAATCCCCAGTGTGTATAAATAAATACATACTTACATACCTAGTAACCTCCCTCCCATAATTTTTTAAATAAAGTAAAAAAAAATGCTTTTTAAGAGAAATAGTTCTTACAGCCTGGAAAACAAGAAGAGTTTGCATTTGCCTCTTCCTTCCACAGTGGAAGATGGGTTAGAAGGAAAATAATTAGAAATAAAATTAATGAATAGATATACATACATATATTCCTTTTCATATTCTTTTTCATTATAGGTTTTACTACAAGATATTAAATATATGTATGTATATGTGTGACTGAAACATTAGGCTGTACACCGGAAATTGACACAGCATTGTAAACTGACTATACTTTAATAAAAAAAAAATCCTGGGGGAAAAAAATTGATGAGTAGGAAAAAAAAGGGCATTTTTCTTCCTCATCACCTCATTTTGTTCTGCGCTTATTAAATCTTCATCTCATACCTAGTATAAAATCACTGATTAAAGTGTAGGTTCTAATAATGTAATAGTAGCTGCCTGTGGGCTTTGCTGACTTGATTCTGCTCTGACTTGTAGCTAAAATGTCAGATTCTCACTGCAGAGAAGTGGCAAATGCAGAAAGTAAGTCAGTATACAAGTAAACCTGATATGACTGTAGGATTCAGTCTGATGCTTGTCATATGACTCAGCAATCATTAGGAAGAAGCTTTGGTATTTTCAGCTGTCCCTCTGAAATGTGATTTATGGTTTAGTTGGGGTCCCTCACTCTCCAGTGCGCATCCCTTTGAGTAAACCTGTGTGGAGCTTCCCGTTTCTGAGGAAACGTGTCTATGTGTCATTCTCACAAAACCCTGGAAGCCGACACTGCGACCCCGCTAGTGGTCTCTGGCCAGGAGATGTAGGAATGTGGCAGGGAAAGATCAGTCTCTTAACAAATATTTATGGGGCTCTTACTAAACTAAGTCCTAGTAATTTATTTTTTACATACATATATTCATTTTCATATTTTTTCCATTATAGTTTCTTACAAGATATTGAATATAGTTCCCTGTGCTATACAGTAGGACTTTGTTGTTTATCTGTTTTGTATATAGTAGTTTGTATCTACTAATCCCACTCTTAATTTATCCCTCCCCCCCTCCCCACTTTGGTAACCATAGGTTTGTTTTCTATGTCTATAAACCTGTTTCTGTTTTGTAAATAAGTTCCTTTGTATCATATTTTAGATTCTGCATATAAGTTATATCATATGGTATTTTCTTTCTCTGTCTGACTTAGTTCACTTATTATGAGAGCCTCTAGGTCCATCCTTGTTGCTACAAATGGCATTATTTCATTCTTTTTTATGGCTGAGTAGTATTCTATTGAATATCTATACCGCATCTTCTTTATCCATTCATCTGTCAGTGGACATTTAGGTTGCTTCCATGTCTTGGCTTTTGTAAATAGCTATGAACATTGGGGTGCATGTTTCTTTTCAAATTAGAGTTTTCTCCAGGTGAATATCCAGGAGTGGGATTGCTGGATCATATGGTAACTCTGTTTTTAGATTTTTTAAGGAACTTCCATAGTATTTTCCATAGTGGCTGCACCAGTTTACATTCCCACCAACAGTGTAGGAGAGTTCCCTTTACTCCACACTGTCTGCAACATTTATTGTTTGTAGACTTTTTAATTTTATTTTTAGCTTTTTTTATTGAGTTATAGTCATTTTACTGTTTGTAGACTTTTTGATGATGGTCATTCTAACTGGTGTGAGGTGGTAGCTCATTGTAGTTTTGACTTGCATTTCTCCAACAATTAATGACTGAACATCTTTTATGTGCCTATTGTCCATCTATATGTCTTCTTTGGAGAAATGTCTTTTTAGATCTTCTGTGCATTTTTTTGATTGGGCTGTTTGTATTTTGTTATTGAGTTGTATGAGCTGTTTATATATTTCGGAAATTAAGCCCTTGTTGGTCGCATTGCTTGAAGATATTTTCTTCTAGTCCATAGGTTGTTTTTTCATTTTATGGCGCAAAAGCCTGTAAGTTTGATTAGGTCCCATTTGTTCATTTTTGCTTTTATTTCCATTGCTGTGGGAGACTGACCTAGGAAAACATGGCTACAATTTATGTCAGAGAATGTTTTACCTTTGTTCTTTTCTAGGAGTTTTATGGTGTCATATCTTATATTTAAGTCTTACAGTTAATCCATTTTGGGTTTATTTTTGTGTATGGTGTGTGGGAGTGTACTAACTTCACTGATTTGCATACAGCTGTCCAGCTTTCCCAACACCACCTACTGAAGAGACTGTCTTTTCTCCATTATATATTCTTGCCTCCTTTGTCTAAGATTAATTGGCCATAAGTGTGTGGGTTTATTTCCGGGCTTTCTGTTCTGTTCTGTTGACTCATTTGTCTGTTTTCATGCCAATACCATGCTGTTTTGATTGCTGTAGCTCTGTAATACTGTCTGAAGTCTGGGAGGGTTATGTCTCCAGCTTTGTTCTTTTTCTTGAGTATTACTTTGGCAATTCTGGGTCTTTTGTGGTTCCATATAAGTTTCAGGATTACTTGTTCTAGTTCTGTGGAAAAACATCCTGAGTAATTTGATATGGATCACATTAAATCTGTAGATTGCTTTGGGTAGTATGGCCATTTTAACAATATTAATTCTTTCAATCCAAGAGCATGGAATAGCTTTCCATTTCTTGAAGTCATCTTCAGTTTCCTTTATCAATGTTTTATAGTTCTCAGCATATAATTCTTTACCTCCTTGGTCAGATTTATTCCTAAGTATTTTATTTATTTATTTATTTTTGTTTGGGGGGGGGTAATTATTTTTATTTACTGCTTATTTATTTCAATGGAGGCACTGAGGATTGAACCCAGTACCTCATGCATGCTAAGCACACATGCTACCACTGAGCTATACCCCTCCCCGACTAAGTATTTTTTTTGATGCAATTTTAAAAGGGATTTTTTTACTTTCATTTTCTGATATTTCATTGTTAGTGTAAAGAAGTGCAACGGATGTCTGTTTGTTCATCTTGTATCCTGCTACCTTGATGATCAGCTCTAGTAGTTTTTGTGTGGAGTCTTTAGGGGGTTCTATATATAGTATGTCATCTGCATATAATGTAAGTCCTTGTAATTTGAAAGACATTTGAAGGCATAGTCCCTGCCCTCGAGTGGCTTTGAGTTTATAGGAGACCTGATAGAGACCTCTGAAGACACATGGAACACCTGGCCTCATTGTCCCGATGCGCCATGAGTGCACGGGTGTGAGGACTGCTGCCCCTGAGTGGGGAGGCTTGTGCGCAAGCCGGGAGGTGGAGACAGCCTGACAACTCTAGCCGATGTCACTGGAGACAGAAGGGCCTGTCCCTGCTGGGCCATCAGCATCTGTGGAAGTAGGAACCGCCCACTTTGTCTCCTCTCCAGGATCCACTCTGAAAGCATTTGGCTAATTACAGCTTCCATTTCTGCCTTTCATTCTTAGTTTTAGTGTATTAATTATCTGCCGTGTCAAGAGATTTCCCCTGATCCCTCTGGGCTCTCGCCCCTCTTCCTTCCAGAGGCCATTGCACCTTGCTTGTGAGGTCAGAGTCCTTCCCTGGCTTCCATTTCTCCGGTGGCACATGAAAATCAGGCAGCTTTCAACCTTCCTCTCCTCTCTGACTTACCCTCCAGTTTTTCCCTTAAGAGAAGATTATGTGATTATATCGACCAAATCCTCCTGCCTCCGTGGCAGGTGGGTTTGAAAGGGGTGGCAAGGCAAGGAAAGGAACGAACTAGTTTTGAAAAAATTCACCGGAGCTGGAGTAAAACACTCTTTTTCTTTCCATTTCACAGTTTGGTTACATCTCTGTGAGCACTGACTAATCCTGAGAGAGACTCTCCCTGGTGTTTGTTTCTTTTGGCAGGAGTCTAACCTTGCATATATCTTAGGTGAGCTCCTTGAAACTCAAGGGCATTTCTTTTCTATTCTCAGGACATTAATGGCTAAAAAGTCTTAGCGCCGTGACTCTAACACCCTTCACTCACCTGGACAGCCAGGCCCCCTGTCTGGTTCTGCCGGCTGCCTGCAGGTGGGAGGCTGAGGCCACTGAAGTGAGCACCAGGCCCTGTGCTGGGGCCAGAGCTCCCGGCCTGCAGAGAACAGCAAAGGAGCACAGTTCCCAGGACAGATGAGGTGCTCGGTACATAATCACTGAATGGAATAAAGCCAGTTCCTGGTATGACACCAAGTATAGAGTGAATGCTCAATAAACACGTGTTGAGATATGGATAAATTGCTGTGTTCCATGGAGGAAGTACTCCAGTCTTTATAGAGCTGGTATCGTTTGAGCCTCTGGAAAGGACTTGGGCTGGATAAAATAGGAAAGCAGCCCTAAGCAGAGAAGCAGATGTCTGATCTGAGGCCTCCAGCTGAGGAAACCAGCACTGTTTCTGTGGGAACTTGGATACTCTGACCTCGCAGAAGCTCGCAAGAGTGGAGCGGGCTGGAATTACGCAAATCCGGGGGCTTTTCTGCCGCCTTTGGCATCAGCAGCAGCATGCACTGCTCTGTGCCAGCCGCCAGCTTCAGCAGCAGAACAGCCCAGTAATTATCTCCTGATCAAGCGAGGCAGGGATATGTGTGGAAATCACTTTTTAGTAGCAGATATTTCTTTTGGAAAAGCCCCAGTAAGCTGTCGGTTTTCTCAAGTGTTCACAGGCTACCAGAGGACTGACAAGCCAGTTTAATTGGATTTAATACAAGAAGCATCCCCAGTGCAGAGGGAAGTACACTGTGGTAAATTGACAGCCTCAGAGCTAGAGCTCCAGCTCCGATGAAGGAGTGAGAACACTCTCCGGGAGAGCAGAGTCGTCGCGCGGGGAGGGGGACTGTGGCTTTCCCGTCCCAGGGCGCCTGCTCTTTACTCCCCCCGAGGCGAGCTCGTATCTCATCGGGGTAAGTACTTGTTCCGCTCTCAGAAGAGCAAACACAACCAAATAAGGATGTAGAAGTGTCCTCCTTGTGCTTGCAAACAGTCCCCCTTCTCTTGACAGTCAGGAGAAAAGATTCTGGAGTTAACATCTTAGAAGATACCAGTTCATTTAAGTCCATTGCGAGAACTTCTGGAGACGCCCTTAGAGCAGTGGGACTGCAGGTTCATCCTGGCCACAGATTCCTTCTCAGCTATCTGTGCAAACAGAAGAGACCAAACATTTTCAGTCTGTCCTATGCAAAGCTGGATGCCTGAGCAGCATCTCCCACCTTGGACTCCAACTAGCTGGGACAGGGAGCTGAACTCCTCATCTCTGCAAAGGGAGCTCAGGTTGCATGATGTCTGAGGCCCAGTGGGAGCGCTAACATTCTTCATTCTGTAGTAATTATCTCCTTAATTATTTGAGTGTCTTTTCTCTAAACCTTATCCTTCTGCAGCGACCCTGTTTGGGGTGTGAGAATGAGATACAGTGCTGCACCCACATGTGCATATCCCACAGCCGTGTCTCAGCCCGCTGCCCTCTCTCCATCTTGTCCCTACTTAGCTCCCTCTCAAGTCTGACCATCACTGGGAGCTCCAGCTCATTCACTTACTCAGTAATGTTCATCAGCTCCATCCACAATGCTGAGTCAAGTGTACGGTGCACTGGTGAACACTGTAGTCACCGTGCCTGCCTTTTTTGGATCTTATCCTTTTAGAGGGAGACATAGAAACAAAGAAGTATATAATTACAGATTGTAATATGGGTTACGAAAGATTAACAGGGGTTGATCTAATTTCACTGCAGAAGTCAAAAAAGGCTGCTCTAGAAACTAAACTTCAATTTGGAAAAAAAAAAGGCTGCTCTGAGGAATCTGAGGAAGTACTATTTGAGCTGAGACCTGGAAAGCGAGTTAACCAGGCAAAGAGTTGTGGAAAGTACTCTAGGGAGAGCGAAGAGCAAATGCAAAGATGCCTGCAACCGGGTAGGGCCGTTTGGATGAACAGAGCTTAGCGTGTCCAGAGAATTGAAAGAAACCAGTGTGGTTGGAACAGACTGAGTAAGGGGAGTGGATGAGCCCAGAGGAGGAGTGGATTCGCTGAGATAATGCTGGCTGCTGGCACAAACCAAAACTCTGTGATAATCCAGACAATAAAGACGTTTCTCATTCATGTAAATTACAGGACAGGTACTCCTGACCAACAGACAGCAATCTTCCCAGCAGTGTTTTAGGGACCACAGATCCTTCCATCCTTGGCTCTGCCAGTTTTAATGAGCCGCCGAGGCAGGCATGCTTGTCTGCAAGGAAGTCTGTGCACAAGAGGGTTTTCTGGGTCCAGGCCTGCCTGGGAGTTGTGCTCCCACCCCGTCCACATTCCACTGGCACATACCTAACTACAAGGAGGCCAGGAAACGTGGTGGGACTGTGATCCTTGGAAGGAGGCAGAGCAGATCATGCAGACCCTGTGGGCCGGGTTGCAGAGTTTAGGCTCCATTCCTCGAGCACCTGCGGTCCATCCATCATCACGTCTAAACCTACATGTTCGATTGCTTATGTCACACAACGTGTCTAAACCCAATTCATCATCCCCCTCAAATAGCAGCATGTCCTCTCAGTGTTTTCTTCTTCCTTCAGCGATGCTGGTCCAGACCTAAGAGTCCTTTTCTCCTGCTCTATTGTCTGAAGACTTTCCTTCTACCTGTCAGGCTTGGTCTGTTTCAGTACTCAGCTAGCAAGGTCCTTTCATTGGGTTCTTCTGGCTCTAATACAGACGCTAATTTGCACATTTGCAATGTGGAATATCCCCTCGGTGTGACTGTTATTCCTGGCTGTGATGTTTTTGCAGTATCAAGTCATCTGGGAAGTTTAATAATCAAGTCATAGTGTTACTGGAGAGTAGGTTCCTGTCTTGTCACAGAAAGAATTCAGAGACAAGACACGGGGGTCAAGAAAGTAAAGTAGGGATTTATTAAGTAATAGTACGCTCTCAGAGGGAGAGCAGGTAGACTCAGGTGAGCAACTGTGCTTAGTTTTTTTTTTTGGCAAGCTGGTTGTATGGGATGTAAAAATGAATGGGTGGAATATTCATTGAGGATGGAGGGGTTTGGGATCATATTTCCTGATTTTCATCCCAGCTCCACCTTCCTGAGGGAGGAGGGATTTTTATCTTTATTTAGTCTTGATCGGAAGTGTCATGGCACCCGTTCAAGATGGGTAGTTCTTATCTACAAGACTAATTTTATTATAGTGAGCATATAATGAGCCTCAAGGTCTACTGGAAGTGGAATCTTCCTCTGTCTTGGGTCTAGGTGGTGCTAACCAGTTTTATGTCCTATCCTCATTCTTTCAATGGTTGTGCCCTGCCCCCTTCCCTCCTGTCTCAATAGTGAGTGTAGAGATGAATCTTTCTAAAATGTGCCTTTCTAAAAATGTGCCTGCTCAAAATGTTACTGACTTCCAGTTACCTACTGGAAAAATGTTCTAACTTCTGTAGTTTGGGGGAACTAAACTGGCCTATCCTTTCCAAACTGTTCTTATCCTGGGCCCTCTCCAGCCAGCTGGGACGTCCATGTATCCTCCAGAGTCAAACAGACTTGGTGAATTGCTGTCTCATACTACTCCCCTCTGCCTGGGACGTCCTCTTCCTACCCCTCCACTTCTCTGAATCCTGCGATTATTCAGTGCCAGCACTCATCCCCAATTCTCACCTTCTCTGGGAAGCCTTCCTTTACCCCACCAACTAGAAAATACGCTTTCGTATTGTCTGTGGAGTTCTGTAACATTCCCCAACGTCCTTTGCACAGCAGCTTGCAAATACTAAGTGCTTAGTTTGTGCTTAATTTATTTACATTTTATCATACCACTCCTTTGGCGTTTGTCGTGTTTTGCCTTTTATGGACATTTATCCTTCCAGTTCATTCTAGACTTCAGGAGTAGAGATACTTTCCTCTATATCTAAAACAGAGCCTGGCACATCCTCAAAAAAAGAAGTGCTTAATCGATGCTTTTCTATAATTCCTGTAACACACGGTTCCCTCCACACAGCAGTTGCCCAGAACCATTCTTTTTGATTTCTTGTGGTTGTGGTCATTGTTGCTGTTGTTTGAGTATATGATCCCTTCTGAAATGTAAAGTCTTAGTCGGTTAAGGGGGGATGCTTTTTCTGGGAACTCCAGCCCCAAAGGGAGACCTTTGGGTGATATGTTTGACGGGGAGCCAATCCTGCCAGTGACTCTCTAGCTGTCTGTAGGCAGCTTCCTACTTTGTTTCTTCTGTCTGTTCAGAAGGCCAACTCTGGGTTTGTCATGGAGGGTTCAGTTACAGATATTCCCATTGTCCTATTTACAATGCTCCTTTCCCCCAAGAAAGAGGTCGCAGGGAGTAGAGGTATTGCCCTAGAGGTCTGTCTTTTAAATTCTCCAGTTATCAAGATTTTTCACATGAAATAGTATATATCACTTATACGTGGAATCTAAAAAAATGAGGCAAGTGAACTTACTTACAAAACAGAAAGAGACTCACAGACATTGAAAACACACTTATGGTTACTGAAAGGGGAAAAGGGTGGGGAGGGATAACTTAGGAGTTTGGGATTAACAGATACAAACTACTATATATAAAATAGATAAACAACGAGGTCCTACAGTATAGCACAGGGAACTGTGCTCAGTATCTTGTAATAGCCTATATTGGAAAAGAATCTGAAAAAGAATATATATATGACTGAATTGCTATACACTAGAAACTAGCACAACATTGTAAATTAACTATCCTTCAATTAGGAATTTTTTTAATTAAAAAAAAAAAACAACAACCAGAAGAGAGCACCAGACCAAACGACCATATTTGCAGAATCTTCCGACTCGGGGGGGTTTTGATCACTGAAACCGTTAGAGGGAGATGAGCCCCTGGTGGTATAGCTGGCCCCTCCATTCCATTTCCAAATCTGCCTGCTTCTCAACTTTCTCATTTGAGTCAGACGGGGAATTCAGTACTGCCTTGTTTTTCTCCCCATCTTAATTGGTTTTCCATACGCAGGCTTCAGAAGTGGGGTTTTGCTGTACGTACACACCCTCCCATGTGAGGCTGACGCTAGTATCAGGGGAAAGAGAAGCAGGGAGTATTGTTTAGAGTTGAGTCCCTCGCACCTGCTTTGGCTTCAAAAAGACGGCAACATGACTGTGAAGGAGAGAGCACCTTTCCAGACTGGGGTGGCCAGCACGGATTCAGACGATTCTGTGCGCAATTGCATGAATTGTGTGAGGTACCCAACAGCCAGCATTCTTCAGGAGCACTTTCCGGACCATGGATGGGACAGTTAACACGGGGTTTTCCTAGAGAGGACTGAGGCGTCAGGAATCTCAGGATGTCTGTCTGTTGGACTCCATAATCAAGCTGCAAAATTCTAATCAGCATCTCCGAATCCATGAGTGTTTAAGGCAGGTGCTCTCTGGAACTGAACCTTTTCAAGTTGATGTGAAGAGTAGTTAGGACCTCTTTAACATTTCATTCTTTCTTAATCAGTCGTAGAGCAAAGACACCACCTTTGCTCACTGTCTTGGATGTGTTTGCAGTTTTCCTTGGAAAGAGAGAGTGTATTCTGGATCCCGGTTCCCGTGAGAACCTGATAGTCTCAAAATATAAAATATCCTCAGTTTCAACGGCACTGCTGCTGAGAACTAGACTAGTCTAGAAAGAGTTGTCTCAAATGTTTGCTTTTTTACCTTTGGCATGCAGCACCTAGTGGCCCTCATTTCAGTGATTACAGAGTTTGTGTAACATGCTTGGGTTTGGGCCGTGGCATAGCAGTGCTGTGGAGGGCTGTCCCTGCAAGACTGCCAGCCAGCTTCAGTTTTCTGCACTGTAATTGTTGCCTCTGCTGTCCCAGTTTGAGTTCCTGGGGTCAGGAAGGGCGGCATCACCAGATGCCCAGAGGGGCCAGGCCCGCCTGACAGCCATCATGGGCTGAATCCATGGGCAGGAGCCCCTTTCCAAATTAAAGATTAAATTAGCATGATTTCATCTGTATCCAAAGATGCGCTCAGCGCCTTGACGTCTTTCCTGTGCACTGGAATCTAAACCGTGCAAGACCGGAAGAGCACGGCCTTCAGCAAGGCGTCTTGGACCCCGAGGCTTTGTGGTTGGGATTTCAGTGAATGCCATGTAGGGGGCAGGGGACTCTCTTCTTTCATCCCTGGCCAGAGAACAGACAACTCATCCTCATGCATGCTCATCATCTTAATCACAGGCTGAAGATGAATATTTTTGGTTAGTTTCCCCTTTTTTATATACACAGTGCCTATTTATAGCTATTTGCTGACGGACTCTACCAATTACTTGAAAAACTTGTAGTTAGAGAGAGACAGACTAAAACTTTGAATTCAGTGGATAACCTTGGTTCTGCATTAGATTAGCCTGTCGTGGGGCAGGATCAGAATGGAGACCGTGGTTGGCACATGGATGATGATGTCAGATCTGGAAATGATCGTCTGTTATCACGTTACTGGGAGGCTGACTAGAGAAAATACACGCTCTTCTATGTCGTATCTTTGTTATTACAAGCTCATTGGCCCCCTCATTCATGTTTCTTATGGGCATTTTATGTTCTCAGCCCAGTGAACGTGCCGTCGCCACAGCAATCCGTGACATCCTACTTGCTAAAAAGCACTCCCCCTCCCTGCTTTCTCATACTTTTCCTCTCTTTGACATGAACTGCTTTCTGCATGGAATATTTCCCCTGGCTTCTGCAGCATTCTTCTAGTCTAACTCCTCCTCAGTCTTTTGGAAGCTCCTTCCCTTTCTGCTTTGCCTTTCAAACTTCTCCAGGGCTCCATCCCCCGCTCCTTTTTCTTCCCAGTCCATATGTTTCTATCACTTTATAGACAACAGGAAGATATGGAGATCAAGCATCAAGCTTGGGAGGCCAGGACTTGGCACTGCCTACGGAACATCAGAGAGTAGCTGTCTGGAGAAGCTCCTGCAGGCAGTCGGATATGCAGGGTTGCTCTGACTCCTGTCCCTACTCCTCAGGCCCCAGGGCTAAAGAAAGGCAGGGTGGCTCGTGGGGGCAGCTGAAAGATGGTGGAGCCAGAGAGAGTACTTAAACTCTTGTCCATGGAGGAGAGGGGCGGGACATGCTGAAGCATTGAACCTGTCTTGATGGCCAAGATGGGATGTCAGGTTCCCTGTCTACAAATGCAGGATGGAGCAGGATTGGAAGGGCAAGGTGTGAATGAGGCGAGAGGCCGGGCTCCAGCTGCGTGGTTCCTGGGTAGGTTGGTCCAGGTTAGGGACACTGGGGATTGGAGGGGCAGGAGAACGTCTGGGTGAGAGGTGACTGTGGAGTCTCAGATACCCAGGGGAATGTTAAGCTTTGATGCTTGGGGAAGGAAAACATTTAAGAGATGAACAGAGAAAGATGAAAAAGCAAAGGAGGCTGGAAAACAGTATCAGATAGAAATAATAACTAACTCTGGTGGAGCAGTTTCCCTGTGCCCCGCACTCTAGTAAATGCCTTGCATGCATTTCCTCATGTAGACACTGAAAAGGAGGAAGATACCACAGGGAGAAGGGAATTTCAGGGAGAGAGACACTCCTCATCCCTGGATCATCTTTGTCACCCTTTCTTTACTGTCACAGCATCCTGTCCTTTAGGGCCCACCTCAGTGAGCACCGCCCTTCTGCATCCTCCCAGGCAGCTGGTGTCTTTGTTCACTCCACTATTTTAGAATTTCTGCTGTTTCAACAAAATTATTTTATTATTACCAGCTGGACTCCAGTTTATTTGTTCTGATGATTTGGTATCTAGCATGTAGAGTGATCAACAAATAAATATGTGTTTAATAGGCAAATGAATGAGCAATATAAAATAGAATATTTATTCAAGATCCATTTGAATCAAAATATGAGATCTCTCATCAACCCATTACAGATATAAATGGCCTAATTCACTAGGACAGTCGTGATTTGAGGATTCACTGAATGGTGGTTTTCTGTTGGTTTGGTTTATGCTGCTCAGTTGTCACTCGTGGTTCTTGTCAGACCTTAACCAAATGTTGAAGTTCCCTGTAATCCAGACACGTTCTCTGCACACTTATTATGTGCAATTCAATAATGATTAACATTTGAACTCTGTCTAGGCTGGGCAAGCCGCATCAAAGCCCTTTTTTCACTAGGACTTTTAAAATATCAAATATGGACTGAATGAGTAGGTGTTGGAGAAGCTGACTTTGTAAACCAAAACTCATAAACCTAGATTCATTTGAAATATGTCATGTGGAGTGCATATATAAAAATTACGGGCATTTTGATTTTTCCCTGGTAGGTAATAAATAACATCTGTAATATTCCTCCTCACCTTTTTCTGATTAGCTTTATGTCTGCCATATTTTCCCCAACACTCCTGTTTTGTGTTGTAAGGATTTCACCAGGGAGAGATAGGATTCTAAGTAAGTAGTGTGGGTGTAACAGTAAACTTGCAGCAATCAGGTTCAAGTCCCGAAATGAGGGGCAGTCCCGAAATGAGGGGCAGGATGAGTTTGACGAGGGCTTTTTAATGGTGGTCAGGCCTCCCTATTTTCCCTGTCTTCTGAGATGCAGGAAATCTGAGCTGCAGGAAACCTGAGCTGCAGGAGAAAGCATCGTTACTGAAGAAAACACTTGAAAATCTGAAATAAATTAGAAGGGGAGGAAACAGACAAGTGCCATGTTCACTGGGGGTTGAAATGGTGGTATTCTTCCAAAAACCAAGTAGGGAAGAGTGAACATTAATCTGTAGCAGGCATCATTCCTTGGCTGAAAATTTTTTAATGCCTTAAAAATTAAATATTTAATTACATAATTCAGATTTTGCTCTGCCTCTATATTAATAAATGATAAATTTATTCAGAATGTCCTGAAATGATTCCATAATTAGATTAGGTCTGTTGAATATTTGTTCATTCCTAAATGTGAGGAAGATTAAATGAAAGTTATGTGGGAGTTGTTAGGTTAAACTATACAAATTTGTGTATCTACCTCCATACCCAATCCCGTACTATTCCAGAATGTTTTGGGGGGCACTTGAATGTTTGAGATTTGATTTTGTCTGCTTGTTTTTTTTTTTAAAGCCTGAACATCTCTTACATTTTTATGGTCAGGGAAGCCTTAGTTTGTATTTAAGTGTAAGTTATCTAAAAGTAAAGGAAATACTGCAAATTACTTCTGTAGCAATCAGTGAAAATGATCAAACAGCTTAAGGCAGTTTATATTGTGATAAAATAAAGTATTTAATTACAAAACACACACATACCAGCCCGCACACACACACGCGCACGCACACACACACATACGCACGCACACACACGCGCACGCGCACACACACACACACACACACACACACACACACACACACACACACACACACACACACACACACACACACACACACACACACACACACACACACACACACACACACACACACACACACACACACACACACACACACACACCCCAGCAGGGCTACACAGGCCTGAGGGGTAGGTTTGGCCCTGAAGGGCAAAGGGCATGTGGTCTGCTCTAACCCAGACCCACAAACCAGCTCCACCGTCCCCCAGTGCCGATGCTCCCCAGACTCCCAGCCCCCTTACTTACCTGTGTCCACGTGGGTGCATCTGGGTGCACCCAGGGTGCTCTGGGCCACTGGCTTTTACCCTGGGGCCTGTGGGCTGGAGAGGTCCTCTGGGACCTGCCGACAGTAAAGCCAGGTGGAGACTGGACAGCTCTGCTTTTAGCTGTTTTATAGGATGGGCAGCTCCACAGAGTTTGTTTGGAGGGAAGAGCAAGACCGCAGCAAGCGCAGTAGATGCTGCTTGCTGAAGATGGTGATTTCAGGTCATTGAAGGCTGGGCAGCCCATGTTGGGTCAGGCAAGAGACCAGGGCTGAGCTGTGCTGAGCTCAGGGAGCCAGAGTTCAGTACTACGATGCCTGTAGCGGTCAGGTGATCCCAATGTAGAACCAGAGTTGGGAAGCCCTGTTCTGTTTCACTCTATTTTCACAATTTTGGCCAGACCTCTGGTATAGTATATAGACTTCAGATGGTGTCACTGCATTTTTATCAAATAGTTTTCTTTCTTTCTTCCTTTCTTCCTTTCTTTTTTTCTTTTCTTTTCTTTTCTTTTCTTTTCTTTTCTTTTCTTTCTCCCTTTACTTCCTTTTTCCTTCTTCCTTTCTTTCTTTTTTTCTCTTTTTTCTTTCTGTATTCATTCATTCGCTTTTCAACCATTTTATGAAGGTGTGATTGACGTATTTAATGCATACAACCTGATGAGTTCTGAGATAAGTATCCATCCATGAAACCGGCACCACAGTCTATGCCGTTAACATATCCATCACCTCCAAACATTTCCTCCCAGCCCCTTTATTATTATTTTGGGTGTGTGCATGTGAGATAAGAACACTTAACATAAGATCTACCCTCTTAGCAGTTTTGTAAACACACAGTACAGTATTGTTAACCGTATACACCATGCAGTACAGTAGATCTCTAGGACATACTCATCTCGCATCACCAAAACTGTGTACCCTCTGACTAATGCCTCCTGATTTCCCCACCCCCCTTCCCTGTAATTGTCTGTTAATACTTTGTTCCCTTGGCTGCTGGTTCAGATCTGGTTCAGAGCTCAGCCGTGAGAGGGTTGAATAGTTGATCACTATTTTGAGGCTATCAGTCGAAGGTCATAGATTCGACTGAAAGTGAAATGATTTCTTGCGGTAGGTGCATCCGATTTGTCTGTGTGCCCAGTCCTGCGGCAAGTGCTGTGGGAATTCAGGAGACCTGTAACTGGGATTTTTATACTTACAGTGCATGGAATGCTCACCACCTATAGGATCTCACTTCATCCTCACCATCGTCCTGTGAGGAAGGCATTGGTTTATCCTCATTTTACACACACAGAAACAGGAATTCAGAGTGGTTAAATGACTTAATAAGATAATAAAAAGAGATTATTCTAAAGGCTGCTAAAATGCACAGTGGTTTCTCTCAGTTTCTTTCCAGAGCTAGAGTAATGGCATAGGGTATGCTGCTGCTAAATTCCAACAGTTCTGTAGATCCCAGCTTTCCATATGGCTATTAGGGGCTTTTTTCATCTCTGAAAATTAAGCAAAAAGGGTCAGTAAGGCGTCAGCTCAGAGTGTGGGGGTTCTAGCCAGTGTTCCTCGGGAAGTATTTTTTAGAGAAGAATTTCTATTTTTAGATCCAGAACGATATTTAAAAACAATACCCAAGACAACTGTGAGCACATTTGCATCTGGATATGTAAGTCCTCACCACACAGCGAGATGAGAGGCAGCCATGGCGTGAGCCCGCAGTTTTCTGGACACATAACACATGAGCAGACTGAAGGTTTGATCCACATTTGCGTCCAGCGTGTGCCTCCACGTGTAGCCCACATGCGCTGTGATGGGGTGGACGCGCCAGCAGTGGGCAGTGGGGCTCAGACTGGCTGGCGCAATAAGGACCTGAGTGACTTGAACTTCACTTTGAATTCGGGATTCCCTTGAACTTTCCTTGGATTGAAGAAATGGTCAGCAAATCAAATGTTTAGTGTAAATGAAACCTTAGTGTAATAAACTTTGACACATTTGACTCACATAACAAACTAACAAACAAGCTGCTTTCAAGAACTTTTAAGCACAAAAGTTGAGGCAATTGTTGCTAATTAAACTTAAATCCAACCTGTTGATTAAAAGTATCTGACGAGGAGGGGTAATAGCTCAGTGGCAGAGCACGTGCTTAGCATGCACGAGGTCCTGGGTTCAATCATTAAAAAAAAAGTATGTATATAAAATGGGTTTTCCCCCATTAGCCCAAGTAAGTTTGCCGCAAGTGAATGTGTATTGTCATCAAAGTACAAAGATGCATCACACTAGCAGGAATAATAAAATGGGTCATTAGAGGTAGAATGCAATTTTAAACTGATCTTTGTGAATTACAAAACAACAAAGTGGAAACAAATAGAGCTCAGTAGAAATGAATGGCAGGCCACTCAACAGGGCCAAAAAAGGACTGAACCCTGAAAGTGACAGATTAATGCTGCCACCCTAAGTGCTTCCCACGCCCTAGTCCTGCTCAAACTCTGGAACACGAATGGGGGATAAGTAGGTTCTCTTTAAACCCAGACCAGAGAAATGATTTGTTTTGTTTTATTTTGGGGTTTTTTTTTTCTGGTATAATAAGGAATTCCATCCACTTTCCTTTTCTTTGTAAAATCTTGAATAGAACAGTATATAAAAGAAAAAAACCTATGCTAAACTGATAATAGCTGGCATTCAGTGACCTTTACAGCCAGACATTGTTCCCCATTTCATAGAGCTATTGCAAGGATTAAATGAGTTAGTATACACAGAACACTTAACACAGGGTTTTCTGTTTGTAAGCAGGTAGTAGGTGCTTATAAGCATTAGCTGTTATCTTTATTGTTGATAGGGTGACAATAGTCTTACAATTTACTGGATACTGTGCTAAGCACTGTATGTGCCTTGTCTCACTTGATATTGTTATACTAGTTTTTGTATACATGTGTTTTTATTGAAGTGTAGTCAGTTTACAATGTTGTGTCAGTTTCTGGTGTACAGCAGAATGCTTCAGTCATACATGAACATACATATATATGTTCAGTCATACATGAACATACATATATATGTTTTCATACTCTTCTTCACCACAAGTTACTACAAGATATTGAATATAGTTCCCTGTGCTACACAGTAAGAATTTGTTGTTTATCTATTTTATATATATGAATTAGTATCTGCAAATCTTGAACTCCCAGTTTATCCCTTCCCACACCCAGTAACCATAGGTTTCTTTTCTATGTCTGTGAGTCTGTTTCTGTTTGGTAAATAAGTTCATTTGTCTTTTTTTTTTTTAGTGATATCATATGATATTTTTCTTCCTCTTTCTGGCTTACTTCATGTAGAATGACAATCTCCAGGTCCATCCATGTTGCTGCAAATGGCATTATTTTATTATTTTTTATGTCTGAGTAGTATTCCATTGTATAAATATACCACAACTTCTTTATCCAGTCATCTGTCAATGGACATTTAGGTTGGTTTCCATGTCTTGGCTATTGTAAATATTGCTGCTAGGAACAGTAGGGTGCATGTATCTTTTCGAATTAGAATTGCCTCCAGATATATGCCCAGGAGTGGGATTGCTGAATCATATGGTAACTCTGTTTTTAGTCTTTTGAGGAATCTCCATGCTGTTTTCCAAAATGGCTGCACCAGACTACATTCCCACCAGCAGTGTAGGAGGGTTCCCTTTTCTCCACGTCCTCTCCAGCATTTGTCGTTTGTGGACTTTTGAATGATGGCCACTCTGACTGGTGTGAGGTGATACTTAATGGCACTTTTGATTTGCATTTCTCTGATAATTAGTGATATTGAGCATGTTTTCATGTGCCTATTGGCCATTTGTATGTCTTCATTGGAGACATTGTTATACTAATTTTATAGATAGTAAACGGAGGCCTGGAAAGTTGAGAAAGTTACCCAAGATTGCACAACTGGAAATAATAACATTTATTGTGCACTTACTATATGCTGGACATAGTGCTAATTAACATTTTCAATGCATCATCACATTTAGGCCACATAACTAGCCTATGAAATAGGTTATATTATCCTGGTTTTACAGATGAGGAAACCTAGGCCTGTAGAGGTCAGCGAATACCTAAGGTCACACAGCCAGTGAGTGATGGAGCAGAGATTCGAAACCAAGCTGTCTGGTTCCAAAAGGGCATGCTCTGTACTGCTGTGAACCACGACCCTCTGGGAGAGGGCTCTCAGGGACTCACTTCAGTGGCACAGCCTTTCCTTTTGTTCTCATTACCATTCCCAGCAGTGCTGTCCTTCAGGGTCACAATGCTCACTCTTCAAAGGCCCCATTCTCCAGTGACACCCGCTCATTCTACTTGAATGTTATAGAGAGGGAGAGACCCAGACAGTCCCAATCACCCCTGGATGCTAAGCACTCCTCACCACCCTGCCCAGTTTTCTCTAGACATGGAAACTTTGCTTTTTACGAACTTTCTTCCTATTTGTAAGTCAGTGAACATGTTTATTTTATTTAAGCCTTGTGTAGTTAAACATCTCAAAAGTTATACACCAAAATATTAACAGCAGCTAATAGATTCATAGGTAATTTTAATTTTCCCATTCATACATTTTTGGATTTTCCAACTTATATTCAATAAGCATATTAAATATATAGTCAGAAAAATATCATGTATTTTATAACAATCATAGATTATATGAGACGGTAGCTTCCCAAGAGTTGGAAGGTTGCATTGAACAGCCAAGAGGGCAAGATTGCCTTTCATAACACCAGAAGATCAGAAGTGTCCCAGGCATCCTTCAGTCCCTTCCCAGTTTGATGAATCCATCGCCAATCACTAATTAGTGTCTTTCAAGTTATATTTTAGCTGCAGACTCTTTTTCAAACAAAAATGTACAATATATTTATCAAGTACTTCAGATTCTTTCTTAAGGATTAAACTGCACAGATTGAAATGGAGATGGGGAACCTGGATTCTCCCCATTAACTCACTATCCCTTCTAGAGGCAACTCCCAAGATGCTTCTGGAAACCCTCTGGCTCCAGAAAACATAGCTCTCCACTGAAAACCATTGGACAGCTCATTCTGGAAACTTGAATTCCTTTAGTTTTCTGGAGGCTGCTCAGACAAGGTCTATAAGTTGACTGTGTATTACGTAAGACAGTGATTTCTTTTGTTTGCCAAAATTTTTTTTTCTTGCTTATCTCCTTTACATCCAAAATCAATATACAAGACCAGTCCATCTTATAACTGAGTATTTCAATCTGGCCAGAAAGCTTTATTATCTCAGAGGTGGTTTTCAGCTCAGAAGGCAAGTGAAAGATGTGTTTGTTTATGCTTCTGTCTGAACTCCCTCATCTCTGCCTGGAGGTTAACAAATCCCATGCCCTTTTCTCATCCATCAAGCTGATGGATGGAATATTTGGCCCTTCTGGACATGCTCTGAAACCTGCTCTCTTGACATCTGTGATGTGCTGTTGAATTGGTTTTCTTCCTCATATTACTTTCTTCTTCTCTGCCTCATTTGCTACAGCTTTCCTTTGGCACTAGTCTCTGTCTCTGGGCACATAACTTACAGCCAGTGCTCTGTGCCCGTGATTTCTCCATATCCACAGTTCCACATCCATGCATCCAACCAACCGCAGATCCTGTAGTACTGTAATATTTACTCTGGAAAAAAATCCGTGTGTAAGTGGACCCATGTATTTCAAACCTGTGTTGCTCAAGGATCAACTGTAATAGCTTAATAAATAAATTAGTAAAGTAACCTAAATTCCCTTCAAAGGGGGAATGCATAAGTAAAATGTGGTAGTTTTATATAGTGAAGTATTAGTTAAAAGAGATACATATATATGTATATACACTTACATACATACATTATCACACAGCTCTAAAAACATAGTAGTGGATGAAAAAGCACGTTATAAAGTATGTATAACATAACACATACGTGTGCGTTTCTAAAGTATAAAAATATTATATATTATTCCTTGACACATACATATGTTACTGTATTTTTTAAATGGCTGAAAGATACTCTATGCCCTGAAGTCATGACAGCAGCAGCCTCTGAATCAGTGGATGAAGGGACTGGGATTGAGGATGAGGGGAGAAAGGAGACTGTCATTTCATCTTAATTGTCCTACTTCTTTTGTTAAAAAAAAGCAAGTGTGACAAAATGTTAGCATCTGTTCATTCTGGGTGACGGCTCACAGGGTATTCGTTGTGTTATTCTTTGTACTCTTCTCTTTGTTTAATTCCTCAAAATGAAAAAAATTCAGTTGAGATAACAGCATCTTTTATCATTTAGTCTTAGACTTATTTATCGTTTGGGTATTTTATGTTCCTGTTTGTTTTGAAAAATAAGTGTATATAAATATAAGTATAGCTGAGATGGCTTAATTTCCTTCCTTGCTTATGTTCACAAAGCATACTTGTTTTAATTTAACATTCTTTGGTATCAGAATGTGGTCTTTGGACAAACTTGTGAGGAGTAGATGAGGGCTCGCAGTTCATCCACAGTCTGTGTGTTAACGTACTTCCTATGATAGACGTCCTTGTGCGCCTCCATCACAAGAAGCATCCGTTTGTACTGGAGCCAAAATAGCCATAAACAAACAGAGAAATGAGAAGTCCAAAGATTTCCTCTTTGGTGCTAACGATTTGTTGGTACTGATTGTTAAGACTGAAGGTCTGAAACCACGGATGTTTTTTTGGCTCAGTCTTCAGTTTGCCTCTTCAGGGTCATTCCCACAGGACTACAAAAGAATGGGACCCCCTGCCTTTTCCACCACTGACGGTGCTTCCCACTTTAAACCCTGCGCAGCATGGAAGTCCTGCTCTTGCAGGGTGGGGGACACTCTTCAGCATCCTTTATATCACGATGGTGATGCTGGACAGATGGTGGAGAGTGATCTCACACACCAGCTATGAGCCGTTGGAAGGGCAGCCTGGCAGCCCTTGAAAGTGCACCCAAGATGATTGCTGTGACCATATTTGAAAAGTTAATGGATAAATGTGGATTTAAGACAGACTGAATATTACACAATTAGGCCCTAAGTTGAGGCTTTTAAGCAGGCACAGGTAGGAGTGAGGTGGGGACCTGCATACCTTGTGGTCAGGAATCCACCAGGGTCTTCAATTAGAGTAGAACTCAGCTCTCTTGTGCTGCACCTCATTCGCTCCTCCTCACAACCAGGCAGAGGAGGAAGTTATCCGAAAGAAACTGAGCATGCTCAGTCAGACCCTTCTGTTTGTCTACTTTTGGAGCCAGCTTGTCCGCAGCATATATGGCAATACTCTGGTTGGCTCTGGGCTGTGTGCTCTGAGGGAGCCCAGTGGTTGTCCAGCAAGATCAGTGATGATTGGTTTAGTCTTTCTAAGTCAAGGGTCAATTATTAGCAAGTCCTCTCTGCCACAAATTTGAAGCTGTGTTCTCTCCAATCAACTTTATCAGTAACAAAAGCAATATTTTTCACTCTATCTGTCTGGCCTCTACCTCTCAGTTGGTTCTAAAACTTGAGAGGGTAAGAAGGAGCAGGTAATATTAATTGTTCCCCCCAAAATCTGATGATCAATTAATATAAGACCTCAAGATGATAGATTAATGTAATCCATGATGCCAACCAATGATTTATATACCAGACTAATTCTTAACCCAGAATTATCGTGTCTGAATAGTTAACTGAGCATTGCTTGCTTACTTTTAGATTTCATAAGTGGGGCCAAAAAAAGTATACGTGTACGATTATCATGGCATGCTTGAACTCTCATGGCTTGAGACAGACTCCATTAAAATGTGCACTTTATAATGTCTTATACTATCTACAGAGGTATAAGTATACACAGAAAATGTATTTATGGAATTCAGTCATTTAAAAGCAAAACCACAACATACCAAAAAAACAAGCCAGTATGCTGTCGCAGAACACAGCTCCATATGGCCAGCTGTACGCTGGCAGAACGTAGTGGTTTTAAGGATGAATTAGTGTTCTAATCTCTTTGGGATTTCCTTTATATTTGTGGTGGTTTATGACTGACGTTTAACATAACTGTAGCTTTCTGTTTGTATTTAATAGAAGATTCGTTTCTGTGGCGGGACACACATTTACGCGCCAGAGTTGAATAAAAGCTACTGTTCGGCAAGAGGGGTATAAAATGTTGATTTATAACGACACATTCCAGTAACAGTGATCTAATTCTTCCAAACTCTTTCTCCCCAGGTCCTGGGAACAGCATGGCTCCAGCAAAGGATGGTTCTTCTCTTCCAGAGCATTCAGCCTTCAACACATCTGTCCATGCTGCAATTAGACACAGGAACTGGAAACTCCTCACGGGCTACCCAGGTAGAATGCTTAGCTTTTCCCACCAGGACAGCAAGGAAAACTTTACCAAAGAACAATGGCCTTTTGTAAAACAGGATCTCTGGGGCTGCTGAGTGAGGAGGAGGAGTGTAATCTGGTTCTGAATTTTAAGCAATTGAGAATTAACTGTAGGGGTGGAGGGGTAAGAGGAAGAAAGGCAGCTCTAGTGCTTCGTGGAAAATAAGTTTCCAATCTGTGTGGCCGTCACACACGGCACATCCAGCTAGCAAAGAGAACCTCTGAACGCTTCATCCGCAACCCATGGTGTAGCCACAGGAGGAGGTGGCTTCCCCTGCGCACATTCTCTAAAAGTGACATCTTTTAAATATGTTCCTGGTATGTGGGATGATGGTTAAGACTGTGATGCAGTTAAGCCATGTTTATAATGAGGACATTCTTGGCTGTCCCCTATGTTGTAAGATACTTTAGCATCCCTGGCCCATGACCACTGAATGGCAATCACACCCCCTCCCCCGCCCAAGTCACTGTGAAGACTTAAAATTACCTCACTTCCCAGTCCCCCCGCTACACACATACATGCATGCGTGTTTCCAGACGCCCTGGTGGTGAAGCGGTGAGGTATGTTTAGTTAAAGCCCCAGAGGTCAGAATCTGAGGCAGATCTGGATATAGGTCACAACTTTGTTCCATGTCCCGACCCAAGCCCTGTTCAGCCTTGTCCCGCAGACTCCTTCCTTAAAATTAGAACCTGCCTACAATACTTCTCCCCCAATAAACTATTATATTTCTTCACCAGGCTGTGGTTACTGGTTTCCTCCACCGTCTCTATACAATGTTTCTGAGATATCCTCACCGGACCCACCGACCAAGACCTTCTGGCTCTTTGATATTGATCAGGACCCCGAGGAAAGGCACGACCTGTCAAGGGAATACCCACACATCGTCAGGCAGCTCCTCTCCCGCCTGCAGTTCTACCAGAAACACTCAGTGCCTGTGTACTTCCCGGCGCAAGATCCCCGCTGTGACCCCAAGGCCACTGGGGCTTGGGGCCCTTGGATGTAGGATTCCAGGCAGCCCGACGGGGGGTGGGGTGGGCAGTGGTGGCTAGATATTCCTTCTGTTGCAGGTTGGACTTCAGGCCTTTACTGTGTGACTTGTCTCATCTGTTCTCTCATCTTGGGCTCACCTGGCCCTTGTCTGGCTCCTAAACCACATGTAGGTGTCTCACTTCAACCCCTAGTACATTTGAGAAGCTGATAAAATCTGAACACTTCTGCTTTTGGCTGGGGCATGTGTCCAGAGGAGGAGAGGGTGACTGGGTTCATCCTCTTTCTCCTGAACTGTGGGACCGCTGGGAAGTCGAATTGCAATAGGAAGTTCTCGAGTCCTGGAGGCCGGAGCAGCTGGCTCTTTTCGCCTCACAAGTCATATGTTGGATACCCCTCTGCCGATAGCTGGGTTTTATTAGAGTGACTCATGTTTCTTGTAACAAATGAAAGGAACAGACAGTTGTTAATGGCTCTGCTGGCCAGAGGTTCTCCCTGGCTGGGAGAGATCGTGTTCGGGCATTCCATGCGAAGAACTCGCCTTGGTTCGCCCCTCGCTCACGCATCTCACCACTCACCTCGTCCCTCATCCCGTCATAGAGCATAAGGCTCGTTTTGTTGTTGAGACCGGCGTGGCAATATGCCTGCTCCTTGTTTTCACTTTTACAATAGAGGAATGTGTTTTTACCCCCAGGTTTTTTCCCAGCCATTGCTCATTTTGTCTGGACTGCCTGCAAGCCCCAACCCCCTTTGTGGTTGTTTTTCTACCCTTTCTTCTGACCCGGGAGTCCCATGCCTGGGAAGGCAGCTTTGCTTCTCCACTTTGGGCACCACTGGTTTCTGGAACTCTGCTGAGGCCTGCCTTCCGTTTGCCCCTGACACTGAAGCTAGAGCGCTGCCCAGAGAGGGAGGTGCGTCTGGCTCTGTGAGCACCCTCTCGGCGGACGCCCAGAGGGCTGGGTGGGCAGGGCTTGGTCTGTGTCATCAGTTTGCTGGCATTTTTCCTCATTTCATGGAGTTTATTCTCATGATCGTGGCTGTCTCATTAGATATCCAGTTGCACTGTTGTTACCTCGCAGTGAGGAGAAACCTGGGGAAGGGATAACCTTGTCCTGAGATGATGGAAGTGGGCAGTTTGAAAAAGAAAATGGCCAGCATCTGGGATCCTGGGCCTTGGTATTGCAGAAGAGGCGCATCCACGTTTCTCACATTCTCTCAGCTTGACTGCTTGTGCTGAGGTTCTGAGGCTGGGGAAACAGGATGCACAGTTTGACCTGCTGGCTCTTTCTCAGTCCCACCAGTGTCCTAACAAGGACCAGTCCAAATTAGCGCCAGAGAGTGTCAAACTCAGAGATATATGTCCAAAAATTATCTTCTTTTTTACATTAGCTCCACAGCTTCATTCACTGCTGATCACCAGTGCCTGGCACACAGAGGGCACTGAATACACTTTAAAAAACAATGAATGAGTGAATGAATGAATGAACAAATGAGTCAATGAGAAAGTCTCACACCATGAAAGGTGCCAGGCCAGTGAGCTGCATGTGGGGCTGAATATAAATATCTTCCATCCATGGCTTTTCTGTTCTCAAGCTGCCCATCTGAGGCAGGAGCCCAGTTTGCATATCTGGGCAGTCTGGGACATGCCATGGTCAAGTTGTAACATCCTCTGTTTCCCCCCCTCTGGAGGGAGATATGCCTTCTAATAGTACCCTTTTGCCAATAATCCTCAGTTCTGTTCTTCAGAGGACACTAGAAACTAAAACCACCAAGTAATGAGATAGTACATTATGTAACAGTACAGCCATCCTTCAGTTCAGGAGCAATAATCTCTGGTGACGACTAACTTGTGTTAAAATACAACGAATGGAAGGAAATGGTGCTAGAACTAATGACACCTGTTACTAACCTGTCCTCGGCTCCTAGGTTGGCATACAGCTGGCCAAAATGCTATTACCTCTCACTCCCAAGCCTGTGGCTATGAACTAACTGAGCCCAGATGTTCCTTCTGGATCCGTCTAACCCCGGAGCCGCAGGTACCACTAATACTGTAAGATTGGAAGCCATCACTACATGACACCTGTTTGCTCCCTCTGCTGTTC